>NC_138076.1:34804048-35199048 GCF_964212035.1 Myotis nattereri
TTTGGATTTCTCTAATTTTAGATGCATTAAAGAGCCCCAGGAAGGGATTTGTAATGGGTTACAACATTCTTTCATTTTTTGGCCAGTGAGTGTCACACAGCTGTGTGTATGTGTTTATACATCTAAGTGTGTGTGTGTGTGTGTGTGTGTGTGTGTGTGTGTGTGTGTGTATGGGTGCATGTGTATGCCAAAGAAAAAGAGAATGAGGGAAAAAAGGAACATGGGGAAAGCAATGAGGTCATTATCTGCTGGTTTGGTTGCTTATAGAAGCTCTAATAATTTCAATGTGTTTTTTTAAATAAAATTAACAGTAAAATTTTAAGCGAGAAGTTAAAATAAGTATTCATAATAAAATAATTGTGTGTATATGTGGAAAGATTTTTTTCTCTAAGAAAGGCAATGCCACTTAGAATAAATATTTAACAAATTGTAATGCATTCATAAAATAATGGGAAAATGGCAGAAAATGTTTCTCCAGAAAATTTCATTTAACTTGGAATTATAGTGAAACAATCCAGTTTTCAGATCTTTGATAATTTTCAAAAGCAGTAAGAAGTCTTGTGTCTAGCATAGAAGTGAAATTAACCCATAATGAGAAGAATGAGGTAAGAGAATGTTTCTTTCAGTTATGAAATTACAAAGGAAATATTAAATAGAATTGCTTTCAAAATGTATTTCATCCCCATAGATATTTAAATCATAGTAAGAACCTATACCTTTAATCATTGTGCTTCAATACTTTCTAAAATATTGTCTTCAATTTTTTAAATAACTTTACTTAACAGTCCACTTATAGTTAACAATCCTAGGTTATGTATATCATTTATTGGAGGCACTAAATAATAGCCCTGGCGCTTTTTATTATTTGTAATTTTTTTCTTTCAGGGCTTTCACTAAATTTTTATTTGTTTTGCTCTCAGTGAACATCTGAAGTATTCTTTCTTCTAGAGCAGTGGTTCTCAACCGGTGGGTCGCGACCCCTTCAGCGATCAAACGACCCTTTCACAGGGGTCGCCTAAGACCATCCTGCATATCAGATATTTACATTATGATTCATAACAGTAGCAACATTACAGTTATGAAGTAGCAACGAAAATAATTTTATGGTTGGGGTCACAACATGAGGAACTGCATTTAAAGGGCCAGAGGTTGAGAACCACTGTTCAAGAGCATTCCAAATAGAATTTTATCACTTGAGCTCTACAGGGAACTTGGAACAAAGCTAAATCAGCTAGCACTATGTATATATACATTTAAAAATCCACTTTTTATTTTACTTAAAATAATAATTAGCCATCATTTATCAGGAAACAGTAACTCTGTTAAGTCTTTTCAAACATCTTTTTACTAAATCTTTAGAAAATGATTTTATAATAGTTATTATTATTTTTATTTTTATTGATAACTAACTGGGCATAAGAAGTTTGTTAAGTAATTTGCAGGAAAAAGGAGAACTAGTAAGTTACAGAACAAAAATTCTAAATAAAATTACCTTACATTTTCTCTTTGGGCAATATGCATTTTTTTATTTATTTAAATTATTTTCATTTAAGAGTAGCATAATCCTATCCAATAAGAGAGAAACATGGTAATTGGCGTACGACTGCTACCCTTCCCATTGGCTAATCAGGGAGATATGCAAATTAACTGCCAGCCAAGATGGCGACCGGCAGCCAGGCAGCTTGAAACTAACATGAGGCTTGCTTGCTTCAGTGACGGAAGACTGCAACGTTCCCTGCCTGCCTTGCCGGCCTCTGAGCTGGCAGTTTGAGACATAGTTACAAAAATAGAAGCTAAACAAAACCCCAGAAACCAGCTTTCAGCTAGCCGGGATCTTAGACCTGGAGTTAATACAGAGTTTCGATTGTAAAACCGAAACAAACCAGATCTGCTTTCAGGAGCGGAGGCCTAAGAGCTGGAGCCTCAGAGCTAAATCTGGCTCAGAATAAAAAAGAAAAAAGAAAAAAAAGGAGCAGTTGGGAGCTTCAGTCCCAGCCTGAAAACAGCCCTTAGGCCCTCACCCAGACTGGCCAGGCACCCCAGTGGGGACCCCCACCCTGAAGGGTGTGTGACCAGCTCCAAACAGCCATCATCCCCTCATCCAGGCTGGCCAGACACCCCAGTGGGGACCCCCACTCTGATCCGGGACACCCTTCAGGGCAAACCAGCCAGTCCCCACCCATGCACCAGGCCTCTATTCTACATAGTAAAAGGGTAATATGCCTCCCAGCACCGGGATCAGCATGACAGGGGGCAGCGCCCAAACCCCCTGATTGCCCTGCGGCTCTGTGTGTGACAGGGGGCGGGGCCACAACCTCCCTATCGGCCCTGTTCTGTTCCTGACAGGGGAAGGTGCCCCAACCCCCTGCTCTATGTGTGACAGGGGATGGCGCCACAACCTTTCCATCGACCCTGCCTTGAGTGTGACAGGGGACGGTGCCCCAACCCCCCAATCGGCCCTACCCTGAGCGTGACTGAGGGTGGCATCGCAACCTCCCAATCCGCCCTGCTCTGTGCATGACAGGGGGTGGCGCCCCAATTCCCCAATCAGCCCTGCTCTGAGCCCAACCAGGGGCTGCACCTAGGGATTAGGCCTGCCCTCTGCCACCAGGGAGCAGGCCTAAGCCAGCAGGTCGTTATCTCCCGAGGGGTTCCAGACGGCGAGAGGACACAGGCCAGGCTGAGGGGACCCCCTCTCCCCCCCGAGTGCACAAATTTTTATGCACCGGGCCTCTAGTATAAATATAAGGAACATTAACAAAAATATGCATGTCCCTTTCATGTAGATTTCCTTCAATATGTAATTGCTAATAAGCTTATATTGTAACATACCACAGGATCTATTTGTAAATTGCTTCTTTTTATTTTGTAAGATTTCTCTTCATAGTTTAAAAGGAATTGACCAACAAAATAAGACCTGAAGAAGGAGGGCATGGAACAAACTGACGTATCTCGATGTGGGGTTGGGGGGACAAGAAGAGATAAACCAAAGAACTTATATACTTATATGCATAGCCTATGGGCACAGGGAACAGGTTGTGAAGATGTGGGATAGGGAAGGACTGGCAAGAGCGGGGTAAAGGGGGAATGAGAGATATCTGTAATAGTATTAATGATAAAAAAATTATTTAAAAATAAATAAATAAATAAATAAAAGTCACTATGCACCCTGTTTAATGTGATTTCAACACTTTTAAGAGTTGAGACTCATTTTTTTTTTTATTTTTAAAGGAGTGAAATATAATGTGATAGCCTGGTTAAGATGCCTGTCATGTTGGTTGGGGTGTATGGATTAAAATGGCCCTTGAGAATTAGTCAAATTTTCTATCTAATTAAATAAAAAGCTCCCTATATTTTGAACATGTAAAATCATCTACAGTATCAGATTTCAAAGTCGAGTGAAATGAAAAAAAAAAGTGTGCTTATTATATCTTCTCTGCATAGGAGATAAAGCAGTGTAAGGTTTTTAGATATCTATATAAAGGTTGTTAAAACAGGTAAAACATTTAGGGGAAATTCCCTCCCACTGTCAGGAAAACTGGGGAGTGGGAACCTAGGTGAAGACTTCTTTGTTTACTTTCAGCTAACCCAAAAGATCTTAAGGTAAAGCTTTTCTTAAAATTTTTGTATGCAAATATTGACTTGTTACCATCTATTGGCAAGTTATTATCACATGAGTTATAAACATAATAATATTTTTATGGCAGCTCTATTAATTGCCTTCTTTGATTATGAATAAATATTCTCTATGCGACCAAATTAGCAAGCAGTCCCAAGTTCATTTGTAATTTGTTTGTCATCTCTTTCAATGGCATCTTGAAACTACTGCAAATTGCCCAGTTGATTTTAATGCTTCTCTTCAATTGAAGTAGAATGATTAAAGACTTTGGGCTTTTATTTTTACATTTTCCCTTATCTGATTGATTCAGTAGTACTTGGGCTATGTAGTATGAAATTGCCAATCACTTTTGCTAAAATGTGTGTATATAATGATACCTTCTCTTTGAAGTGTTGAAAGCACCTGCGTTGTCTGCCAGACTCTCCCTGTATCTCAATGCAGAGAACTGGGCAAAGTTAATGAGCTATTTCAAGTAGATGTACTGCAAGCAGTGAATGAAGACAAAGACAAAACGAAACAATAAACATTAACAAGGATTCATTAAAAGTTGGCTTTGAAACAAGTGCTGCAAACTTTCTTTTAGCTAAGTAATAGAATTATCACTTAGAAAAATTGAATGTCCCCATTTAATTCTTAACTCAAGATGTAGTGTATACTCTATACACCCAATATTTCTGCTGCAAGATGAATGACAGTACATCTTCTATCATCTTTCCAAATCTATATATTCTACTTGTTAAGCCATCATGGTTTTAAAAATCAGTCTTGTTTCTCAAATAGGGAAAACAACCATTATAGAGGATATTACTAAATCAAAAGGAGTTGAAATATATGATCCAATACTTTTTCTTTCTTTCTAGTGTCAGAATTCCAAGCAATCCTCAATCAGCTGCCTCTTCCTCCACCAGTTAACCATCTGTATGGTTCACAGACATCATTTACAAACCTCTTTGATGACAATGTATCTGATTCATCTTTATCTAGAGGAAAATTATGGACTACTTTGGAATGTACTATATTTTTTGGTTTTGTTCTTTAGAAAGGTTTTGATGAAGTTTCATAGAAACATGGATGTATAGTGTGAAGGAAAAGGTAGGCTGAAATTGGTGCTATTATTTCAAACCAGGAATCCTGTTCCCTGCTTTATACAGCTCTTCAAACCAACTAGCTGATGCCATTTTAAAACATGCCTTCCTTTAGCCTACATTGTCTCATGAGGGTAAAGAACAATAAGTAGTTAACGTTATTAGTCCCACACATCTTACTCTGAATTTGCCAGGAGAGTGGTGTCAGTGAAGAAGGCAGCATCCTGAAGATACATGCATTTATCATTGTCAGTGGACACTGCTTGGAGGGCTACACTTGATCCATATTGTAGATGCTCCCCAAAAAGGTAGCGGAAGGCTGCAGATCGACTCTCCCTTGATGGGAACTAAGGTAGATGTGAAAGAGATAACCAGAGACTGATCTCTTACTTTAAAAAAATGTGCATTACACAGATCCCCACAATACTTACTGCAAGAAACCACATCTGAGCTACAGGAGGAAGGAACCAGCCTTTAGACACATACCAGGCAGACATCATTGTCCACCATGATTGTTAGAGAAGTAGAAACAGAGAGGATCATACCTTTTCCCAGGAAATGAGGGAGAACTTTGTTTCTCTCTCCCTCCTGCCTGCTCTATGGCTGGAAGAGCTAAAACAGAGGTAGGAGAAAGGCCCAACTCCTCACACCCCATTCTGAAGGTCCTACAAATTTTATTCTTACTTGTTTGGGGGAATGGGAAAAACAGTACTTTGTACTAACCACTCAAATACAACATCATCCAATACAAGAAAAAGGACCATAGGTTAAATACTAATATAAAGTTATTTGAATAACTCAAAGTGTCTAAAAGTATACTTTGGCCCAATGGCGTTAAAGGAAATACCTACTCTGGGAAAGAGATGCTTCATGTAGCACAGAAGGGGCTGTTTATTAGAGAAGTCAAATCATTTTATTATGGTGATGAACATTGATATATTACATATTGCAAATACATTTCTTTTTGTGTTATTGAGCAGTGATCTGTTGCATCTTGGGTTACAGTAAACAGCATATATATGTGAGTCATATTTTTAAGATGAATTGTCATTTTTTTTATAATTTATGTTTATTTATTTTTTTAAATATATTTTTATTGATTTCAGAGAACAAAGGAGAGAGAGAAACATCAATGATGAGAGAGAATCATTGATCGGCTGCTTCCTGCACACCCTCTACTGAGGATTGAGCCTGCAACCTGAGCATGTGCCCTTGGCCGGAATTGAATCCGGGAGCCTTCAGTCCGCAGGTGGATGCTCTATCCACTGAGCAAAACCAGCTAGGGCTAATTTATGTTCATTATGTAATATATAGCACTAGATATCCCAGCACCTCCATATTGGATTGGCCTTATTATAAAATATATATAAAATGATTGTCTTTATACAAAAATGTAAATGGCAGAGGCAAACTTAGGGTCAGTTTATCATCAAATGTGATTTGAGATCCTGCAAGAATTAAAGTAGAGGTGTTTATACTAATATAGAGATAGGAGCCTGAAAGGGGAGGAAGCATGTTGGCTTCAAAGAAACTATTTCATACAAAAGAAACTAGTACTAGGGATGTATATTGTAGTCTATGTTCTGTTCGTTAATGGTCAGCAGACATAGATCATGCTATCCTTACTTGGTTCAGCTAGTTCATACAAGTCACATATTAAAGAAGGATGTAATATGTTAATAATAGCCCCCTCCCAGAGTAGTTATATATTAGGTGCATGCAAATATTATTCGTGTGTTAGTTGTTACATATTTCCCATAGAGAAGTACGTCAGTCAACAGATATAGTTTAAAAAGGTGACTAATAAACATTGACACTAAGTGAATAAGTATGTTTTAGAATTAAAATAATTTCAGATTTACCTCCATTAATTTTAAAGTTGATATTATAGAATAAGTTCTATGCTGAAAAGAAAAGGTGATATGACTCCATTTTTTATATAGAAGTTTTAATTTGTAACTGATTTCCCATAGCAATTGTACAATCTTTTTAAAAACAAAAACCCCAGTAAACAATATAAAATCCTGTTGATATTTATTAGTCTAATTAGTTACATTTCCAAAATCCATTTAATATTCGATATTGAAAATTCCATAATCTTCTAAAGAAGAAATATTATCATTTATCATGAAATTAAGCAGAGCTTACAAAATTACATAGCTTTTATATTTTATGTTTTAATATGCATAATGCATATTAGGTATTACATGAATTTGTATATAAGTTTTTTTTATAGCCTATGTCTTGTGACTTAAGAAACAACCATTATAGTTTTCTAATAAGAACATCTAATCTTATTGTTTTTATATCTCATCATGATGAAGAACTTTGAATCAAAACTTTTCATAGGCCACACCATCTACATCTAAGATGCATGCATGCCATTTGACTGGCACATATTATTGGGTGCTCGCCACAGGCCTGAATGGAAGGTCATTTTGACCTGCTGCACATTTTTACTTAAAAACTGCTTTCAACAATAAGCCATTAGTATACTTGTTTCTGGACTGACTTGAGTTTTTGGAACAATATAAAAAGCATTTGGAAAGTGTAAGTAAAAGCCTTCCATTTCAGGAGAAATAATGGCCCCATTTGCCATGGAAACTGGAGGACTTTATGAAAATGCACTCAACTGTTTTCTATAGTGAGTCTAAAATTATTCTAAAAATAAGTTATATTCCTGGCATCTGTTAGCCAATGCACAAAGATTTCATCTCATATGGCTATCCCTTTTAGAAAAAAATGCCATGCCATTGGAATATTCATTTTTCCTATTGTTCCAAAGATATAGAAAAATATATGTGTTACATATAGTAGGGATTTGATAATTCATTTCTAATTAAATTAAACAAAATGTTTTTTGAAGAGCATGCTAATTTGAGTACTGCCTCTAACACAGATCACAATTAAAGAGACCAATATAAAATTTTTCTTCAAAGTCAGAATGAGTCATGTTTAAACATTTTTGATATAGATTATTTTTTTAAAATATATTTTATTGATTTTTTACAGAGAGGAAGGGAGAGAGATAGAGAGTTAGAAACATTGATGAGAGAGAGACATCGGTCAGCTACCTCCTGCACATCTCCTACTGGGGATGTGCCCACAGCCCAGGTACATGCCCTTGACGGGAATCGAACCTGGGACCTTTCAGTCCGCAAGCCGACGCTCTATCCACTGAGCCAAACCGGTTTCGGCGATATAGATTATTTTTATTTATGTCATGGGAACAAACAAAATAGGATGCTAAAAAGATTATGGAAATATTAGCACATGGATATGAGTGAACAGAAACAAAGGACCATGTTTCTGACCAGAAGAGCCATGCTTCATCCTTCATTGAATCTAAATCCTTTAGGCATTAATGTGGCCAGAGGAGGAGGGTTGGGGAGAAGACATGATCTGCTAAGTCGGTTGCAGGTGCCAGGGCCTTTGCAAGGGGATCTATTGCTCGGGTCCAACCCCAGCGGGTCCAGGGGTCCCCAAAGGTGTGGACGGAGTCGGTGAAGAAGGAAGGACACGGAAGCAGCATTCAGTTGATCAGCAGCCTAGCCAGGATCTCCAGCCAAGTTCTGGTCTCGATCTCCAGAGAGGTTCTGCTTAGGATCTCCAGCCAGGTTCTGTCCAGGTTCTCCAGCCAGGTTCAGTCACCAGGTTCTAGTCAGGTTCTCTTGCCAATTTCTGTAGTCAGGTTCAGTCCAGGATCTTTTGCTATGTTCTCTCGCTAGGTTCTGTCTCTAGGTTCTGAGGCCAGTTTCTGTCCAGGATCTTTTGCCATGTTCTCTCCAGCGAAGTTCTTCTGTCTCTAGAGAACGTTCTGTGTAGGTTCTGTGCCAATTTCTGTCTCTCTCTCTCTCTTGCTGTCTTGTTACATCTGTATTTATACCAGTTGATTCAATCCTATCAATCTCTATTACAAAGGTTAGGGCGTTTCTTATCTCCATTCCAGGGAGTAAAGATTATGTAGCTTAAGCATGATTGTTCGTAGTTAAAGTGATTAATTACCCACCTGGCACTTAGTTAAGAGGTTTTATTCCCTCCCTAACTTCAGGGGAAAATCCCTACCTGGGGAAACAACCTTTCTCAGAGACCTTGGTTAAAACACATAGTGCCAAGAAGGTGAGCAAACATATTAAGAACGGTATGCCATATATGCCAGGTCCCTTGAAACAGCAAGCGTGGACCGGCTCCCGGCAATCTATCACTTAATTAAAGTTAAAAAAAGGTCTCATGCCAGGTAGTAAAATGCTATTTTTTTTTTTTATTGGAAGGCCAAGCTGAAGGCACTGAAAGTGTGAAGAGCAGAGCAAATAAAATCCTCAAAATGGAATGCTCTGAGAGGCCAATAAAGTCCAGACAAGATTCACATTACACTCACCTGTCCTCACTGGCCCAGGAACATATGTCTAAAGTCACAGAATCACACTACACAGATGAGGCCATTCAGTAGCAGAAATATTCATTTACTTAGTTGTCACTAAAAATATAGGTATTAAGTGCCTGTATGTTCCAGGAACCATGTTAGCTGCTAGAAATAAAGCAATGATTGATCCTAGCCTCAAATATTTATTGTTCAGGTGAAGGTGCCCAAGAACTCCATATATATCATTATAAGAAGGAGAGAAAAATCACTTCCCTAAACCTGTATGAGAGGTGACCGAGGAATTTACAGGGGAGATGGTTATAGAAATTTGGCTCATCCATTGCCCATAACTCAGGGGGCCATAAATATATAATTTATTGTTTATACCAGGAGGTTTTGAGAGTGAATCAGGATTACAGGTTGAACTAGAAATCCTTGGTAGGAGTCACACATAATATCTCTCTATATGCCTGATATATGTTTTGGGAATTCACTAAATAATTTTGGGGTGTTTTTTTTTTATTTTGGTATAAATTAAGATAATTTAATTGGTAGGGATTCTTAAGGGCCTTTATTTTACAATTTGATTGATGATGAATAAGTTACTAAAATAAGTAGGCAGCAAGAGCCTGGTGATGACATTTATTGACCCAATTTCTGACTTTGATAGCAGAGTTCAGCCTGGGAGACAAGCTTGTGTTTCAAGAATGTGACTCTGATTGAGGAGAACCAAGATGGTGGCATAGGTAAACACCTGTACTTGATGCCTCCCACAACCATATCAAAATTACAACTAAAATACATGACAAGTATCATCCAGGACTGCGGGAAACGTGGCTGAGTGGAAGAACTACAACTAGAAGAATAAAGAAGAAAGAGCATTGAGACTGGAGGTTTGGAGGTGCAGAGGTGTGGAAGGGGCTGGCACCTGGGTATGCCGCTTTTTAATTGGGAGGGAGATACAAGCTCCCATGTGCTCTGAGCTCCAGTGCCGGGCGAGAATTTGTGCCACACAGACACATATGGGAAGAAACTGGACTGTCTGGCATCGGGGCAGGAACTCAGGTCAGCAGTTCTTCCAGATGGAGGTGAACACAGCAGTGGCCGGACCTCTCCAGTGCAGGACTGACTGGCAGCCATTGATGTTTGCTCCACCCTGGAGACTCCCTGAGACTCCGCACCACCCAATTTACAACCCTACCAAGCTGTGCACAGAGGCTTTTGCATATGAATGGCCTGTCCTTTCTCAGCCTAAAACCTGTCAACCTGCAGCTGGGTGAGAGTGCCCCAAAGCTATCTAAAGAAGGCAAAGGCCAGCACAGCAGCAACCTGCCTTGCTTCACAGCTGGGCCTCGTCTAGGCACTTCCCAACCCCATACAAAGAGGAGGAATCTGCAGATCTCTCTGTAGCTCCTGCTGGGTGGCCCCAGGCAGTAGCTGATCTTGCACCTCCTTGGAGATCCTAGAGCCAGTGTGCCCAGTGGTCAGTGTGAGAGCATACCAGATTATAACTCTACACATTCATGCCAACACAAAGCTGGTCAGACTCAGTGAGCACCAAAGCCCCACTGAAGCAAGTCCTGCCCCATAAGGGTGTCTCCTGCATAGCAGCTCTTCCACTTTAGACACAGCTGGTCCTCACAGCCAATTGGCCTGGAGGTAAACAAACAGAAAAGCAGCCAAAATGAGGAGACAAAGAAACGTGTCACAAATGAAAGGAATGGAAGAAAGCAAACTACTAGATATAGAGTTATAAACCACAGTTATAAGGTTACTCAGGAATCTTCTAGAAAGCTCCAGGAAACTTAGTGAGACCTTCAAGGATCTTAGTGAGAATGCCAAGAAAAATGAAAAAGAACTAGTCAGAAATTAAGCATACACTGACTGAAATAAAGAATAATACACAGAGATTCAATAGTAGAGTAGAGGATCCCAAGAATCAAGTCAAAGATTTGAAATACAAGGAAGGAGAAAGCACTCAATTGGAAGATCAAAAAGAGAAAAAAAATCCAAAAATATAAAAATAGTGTAAGGAGCCTCTGGGACAACTTCAAGCATATCAACACCTGAATTATGGGGGTGCCAGAAGAAGAGAGAGAACAAGATATTAAAAACCTATTTGAAGAAATAATGACAGAAAACTTCCCCTACCTGGTGAAAGAAATAGACCTACAAGCTCAGGAAGCACAGAGAACCCCAAACAAGAAGAATCCAAACAGGACCACATCAAGACACATCATAATTAAAATGCCAAGGGCAAAAGACAAAGAGAGAATCTTAAAAGCAGCAAGAAAAAAACAGTTTGTTACCTACAAGGGAGTACCCATATGACTGTCAGTTGATTTCTCAACAGAAACTATGCAAGCCAGAAGGGAGTGGCAAGAAATATTCAAAGTGATGGATAGCAAGAACCTACAACCAAGATTACTCTACCCAGCAAAGCTATCATTCAGAATTGAAGGTCAGATAAAGAGCTTCACAGATAAGAAAAAGCTGAACGAGTTCATCACCACCAAACCAGTATTATGTGAAATGCTGAAGGGTATTTTTTAAGAAGAGGAAGAAGGAGAAAAAGGTAGAAAAGAGGAAATAAAACTGTCCTTATTTGCAGACGACATGATATTATACATGCAAAACCCTAGAGACTCCATCAAAAAACTACTAGACTTAATACATGAATTTGGCAATGTAGCAGGATACAAAATTAACCCCAAGAAATCTGAGGCATTTCTATACACCAATAGTGAACTTTCAGAAAGAGAGATTATAAAAAAAAAAACCCATTTACCATCACACCAAAAAAGTAAGCTACCTAGGAATAAACTTAACTAAAGAGGTAAAAGACCTCTACTCAGAAAACTACAGGACGTTGAAAAAACAGATAGAGGAAGACATAAACAAATGGAAGAACAAATCGTGTTCATGGATTGGTAGAATCAACATCATTAAAATGTCCATACTACCCAAAGCAATCTATAAATTCAACACACTTCCCATTAAAATACCAAAGGCATACTTCACAGATCTAGAACGAACTCTCCAAAAATTCATCTCGAATAAAAAAAGACCCCAAATAGCTGCAGCGATCCTGAGAAAGAACAAAGTAGGTGGGATCTCAATACCAGATATCAAGCTGTATTACAAAGCCACTGTTCTCAAAACTGCCTGGTACTGACACAAGAACAGACATATAGACCAATGGAATAGAATAGAGAGCCCAGAAATTGGCCCAAACCAATATGCTCAATTAATATTTGACAAAGGAGGCAAGAACATACAATGGAGCCAAGATAGTCTCTTCAATAAATGGTGTTGGGAAAATTGGACAGATATATGCAAGAAAATGAAACTAGACCACCAACTTACACCATACACAAGAATAAACTCAAATGGATAAAGGACTTAAATGTACGACAGGAAACCATAAAAATTCTAGAAGAATCCACAGGCAACAAAATCTCAGACATATGCCGAAGCAATTTCTTCACTGATACAGCTCCTAGGGCACTTGAAACTAAAGAGAAAATGAACAAATGGGACTACATCAAAATAAAAAGCTTCTGCACAGCAAAAGAAACCATCAACAAAACAACAAGAAAGCCAACTGTATGGGAAAACATATTTGTCAACATCATATCTGATAAGGGCCTAATCTCCAAAATTTATAGGGAACTCATACAACTTAACAAAAAGAAGATAAACAATCCAATCAAAAATGGGCAAAGGATCTAAATAGACACCTTTCAAAAGAGGACATTCAGAAAACCAAGAGACATATGAAAACATGCTCAAAGTCACTAATCATCTGAGAGATGCAAATCAAAACAACAATGAGGTACCATCTCACACCTGTTAGACTGACTATCATCAACAAATCAACAAACAACAAGTGCTGGACAGGATGTGGAGAAAAAGGAACACTTGTGCACTGCTGGTGGGAGTGCAGACTGGTGCAGCCACTATGGAAGACAGTATGGAGTTTCCTCAAAAAACTAAAAATGGAACTCCCATTTGATCCTGTGATCCCACTTCTAGGAATATATCCCAAGAAACCAGAAACACCAATCAGAAAGGATATATGCACCCCTATGTTCATAGCAGCACAATTCACCATAGCTAAGATCTGGAAACAGCCTAAGTGCCCATCAGTAGATGAATGGATTAGAAATCTGTGGTACATCTACACGATGGAATACTATGCTGCTCTAAAAAGGAAGGAACTCTTACCATTTGCAACGGCATGGATGAAACTGGAGAGCATTATGCTAAGTGAAATAAGCCAGTCAATGAAGTAAAAATACCACATGATCTCACCCATTCATGGATAATAAAGACCATTATAAACTTATGAACAATAATAGATACAGAGGCAGAGCTGCCTCAAACTGATTGTCAAACTGCAGTGGGAAGGCCAGGGAGGGTTGCGGGCGGCGGGGGGGGGGGGGGGGTGGGGGGGTGGGGGGGTCAGGAGGGAGGAGGATAAGAGATCAACCGAAGGACTTGTATGCATGCATATAATCATAACCAATGGACATGAGACACTGGGGGGTAGGGGAGGCCAGGGGATTGTCAAGGGCGGGGAAAAAAAGGACACATATGTAATACCCTTTGTAATACTTTAAGCACTAAAACAAGAAAAAAAAGAAAAAAATTATGAACAATAAAGTGACAAAAAATACATATCTATCAACAAGTGAATCTAAAAATCAAATGAATAAAAAATTTGATGAACAGAATAAACTAGTGAATGTAATAGAACCATGGTCATAGAAATGAAATATACTGACAATTCTTGGGGGAAAGGGGCTGTGGCGGGGGGGGGGGGGTGCAGGAAGAGATGGGATAAAGATCTTATATGCATACTAGAGGCCCGGTGCACAAAAATTTGTGCACTCGGAGGGGAGGAGGGGGGTCCCTCAGCCCGGCCTGTGCCCTCTTGCAGTCTGGGACCCCTCGGGAGATAACAACCTGCTGGCTTAGGCATGCTCCCTGGTGGCAGAGGGCAGACCCAATCCCTAGGTGCAGCCCCTGGTCGGGCTCAGAGCAGGGCCGATTGGGGAGTTGGGGCGCCACCCCCTGTCATGCACAGAGCAGGGAGATTGAGAGGTTGTGATGCCACCCTCAGCCACTCTCAGGGTAGGGCCGACTGGGGGGTTGGGGCACCGTCCCCTGTCACACTCAAGGCAGGGTCGATGGGGAGGTTGCGGCGCCACACCCTGTCATGCACAGAGCAGGGCCAATCAGGGGGTTGGGGCACTGCCCCCTTCACACACAGAGCAGGGCCCATCAGGGGGTGGGGCACCGCCCTCTATCACCCACAGAGCAGGGCCGATCAGGGGGTTGGGGCGCCGCCACTCTCACACTCAAGGCAGGGCCGATGGGGAGGTTATGGCTCTACAACATCACACACAGAGCAGGGCCCATGGTGGGGGGCCGGGGTGGTTGGGGAGCTCCCCCCTAACAGGCACAGAGCAGGGCTTATCAGGGGGTTGGGGCGCCTTCCTCTGTCATGAACAGAGCAGGGCGGATAGGGAGGTTGTGGCCCTGCCCCCTGTCACACACAGAGCCACAGGGCGATCAGGGGGTTTGGGAGCTGCCCCCTTTCACGCTGATCCCGGTGCTGGGAGGCATATTACCCTTTTACTATATAGGGTAGAGGCCTGGTGCATGGATGGGGCCGGCTGGTTTGCCCTGAAGGGTGTCCTGGATCAGGGTGGGAGTCCCCACTGGTTTGCTTGGCCAGCCTGGGTGAGGGGATGATGGCTGTTTGCAGCTGGTCACACACCCTTCAGGGTAGGGGTCCCCACTGGGGTGCCTGGCCAGTCTGGGTGAGGGGCTGAGGGCTGTTTTCAGGCTCGGGGTGACTGAAACTCCCAACTGCTCCTTTTTTTCTTTTTTCTTTTTTTTTATTCTGGGCTAGCTTTAGCTTTGAGGCTTGGCTCCAGCTCTTAGGCCTCTGCTCCTGAAAGTAGGTTTCTGGCCTTTGCTTATAATGTTGTAAACCTGCTGGCTGAAGTCCAGTGGTATTTCTTACAGAGTTTCTTAATCTGCAGGCTCAGAGGCCTGCAGCGGCAGGTGGGGAATTTTTGAGTCCTCCATTACTGAGGCAAGCAAGCCTCATGTTAGTTTCAAGCTGCCTGGCTGCAGGCTGCCAACTTGGCTGACAGTTAATTTGCATATCTCGCTGATTAGCTAATGAAAAGGGTAGCGGTCATACACCAATTACCATGTTTCTCTTTTATTAGTGTAGATATGCAGTGCCTATGAACACCGATAGAGGGGTGCAAAGGGCCTGGGGTGGGGTGGAAACCAGGGGGAGGGGAGCTATGGGGGAAAAAAAGAGGGACATGTGTAATAATCTGAACAATAAAAATTAAAAAAAATAAAAGCAAATAAAAGAAAAAGAATATGACTCTGCCTTAGTCAACATGTTTTTGAACAGTTAGATGAAGTTATGGTGGACCTGCTCATTATACAGTAACCCGGGGTTGGGAGGGTTAATGAATACTCTGGCTCTAAAAAGTTTTTAATAGACTAAAACAGTGGGCTAACTTTTTAAATATTGGCACATTATAGGCATAGATGTAAAATAGCACACTTATGTTTAAAAAAGCAAATAAAATCTGCATAAAAATGATAAGGAAGAAATGTTGTTTCACAACAGTATTTGTCAACAACAAATACATCTTAGCTATTAATGCTAACCCTAGGGTGATATTTTATAGAAGAGATTCATGCCTCCTTAGGTGGATAATTGGGCAAGAATGTTAATTAACTCCTAATCCTGAGTCTATATTCTGGAACTGTGAGAGCAGAGACTGTATCTTACTTACATCTGTCCCCTAGCCATAGAAGGCACCTAAAACATAGTTATTGAATGGATCAACAAATGCATTATAAACAAAGAGAGCTTAAATGAGGGAATTGACAAATTTTGTGTAAGTCTGCATTATCTTTCATTGGTGACCTATCTCCCTTCTTTCCTAATATCTTCATTTCCAACCTCCCTCTCTCGTGGCCTGTTGTCATTTTCTTTCTTTTTAAATGCACTAGAAGTTTGAGCATCAGCCCATGGAACCAAGAAGACCTAATCATGTTGTGAAGGCAGTTCCCATAAGTCAGCAGTAATTTTCCCCCCCTCAGTATGTCAAAGCATTATTGACCTAAGAGTTATCAAGCACATCCAGAAGATAATCAGCAACTTCTATAACCTAGTGAGCAGATGGGTTTGAACAAGGTTTTCCTGAAATATCTTGTTATCCACACCCATTTCAATATATTCTACATATTTACTTTTGTTTCTCCTGGAGGCAGAATGTTGCTCACAGCTACAGGCTGAGTGTTTACACACCCAGGAGAAGAAATGGCATGTTTATGCTTTCTAGTCTACCCCCACCCTTCATGAAATTGAGAGCCACTGTTTTATCTCCTTTTGCTCATGTTAAATCTTTTTTCAATTAGCCAGTTGGTTGAGGAAAAATCAGGTGACTAGGGTTTGAATTACCTTGACTCCCCAGTTCCACAGCTTAAGTCCACAGGATAATTACCAATTGGTCATTGCCTTTCACACTATGCCCAGCTGGACCTGGCTGAAGAGCAGTAACCTTCTCTTTTTCATGGCCATTTAAAGATAGGGCAGCAAAAGCCTACTTATCAAAGTGCTTTAAAGTCTTATGTACATATTTTTAAAAACAGGAAGCCGTATGTAATCTATAAACTCTAAATTCTAGAGTATTATAATCTATAAATCATTTAATCTATAAATTAGGTCCTCTAATTCTAGAGACAGAACTCATAGGTATTTTTAATGAAATAGTTTAATTTACATAGTTTAAACTACTTTTTTTCTTGTCTTAGCACAACAGACGTGTATTTCCTGCTTATATAATGTCAATGGCAGGTCTAGGTGACTCTTTTTTTGCTGTTGTTGTTTTTAAATCTTTATTACTGAAAGTATTACAAATGTCCCCTTTTTCCCCCATTGACCTCTCCCATCCCCTACCCCAGGCCCCTTCAGCATCCTATTGTTTGTGTCCATGGGTTACGTATATATGCATATGAATTCATTGGTTGAGCAGCCCCATCCCCCCCACGACCCCCTGACTTCCCTCTGAGGTTTGACAGTCTGTTTGATGCTTCTATGTCTCTGGATCTATTTTGTTCATTATATTCCACATATGAGTGTGATCATGTGATACTTATCTTTCTGTGATTGTCTTATATTGGTTAGCATAATACTTTCCAGGTTCATCCAAGCTGTTGCAAATGGTAAGAGTTCTTTCTTTTTATAGCTGAGTAGTACTCCATTGGGTAAATATACCACAGCTTTTTTATCCACTCATCTGCTGATGGTCACTTGGGCTGTTTCCAAATCTTAGCTATTGTAAATTGTGCCACTATGAACATAGGAGCACATTTTCTTACTGATTGGTGTTTCTGATTTCTTAGGATATACGACTGGAAGTCAGTAAACTACTTCTTAATGAAAAAGTTTGCAGCAGACCCTGCAATATAACTGCTTTCTCATAGCAGTTATATTATGCCCAAGTTTTCCATTATTTAATGTGAAATGAGTTTCTTTTAATTTTTAATTTTTTTAGGTAGACATTGTTTTTAAGAAATGATACGATATAACTATAGATACAAGCTTATTTAAAAAGCCATACCTTCTAAACATTTCAAACTCTCTAAACTGACAACTATGGTAAATGAATGTGTGTGTTTGTACTGTTCTCATTACTAAATGTTGCAAGCTATTTTGTACACAGCCCTGCCAGAGAATATCCATGCATTTGGTAACAGTATATTTATACAACAGGAGAAAGCAGTTTATGAAGCTGAGCTCTGAAATATCCTATTCTTACTTATGAATGGAGACTCCTCTCACCAATTGTTGGCATAACAAATTTGGATACAGGCTTTGGAAAACTAATGAATGTGTCTACTCTTGAAACAAATGGTTTTTGTTCTTTTTTTTTTATAACAAACTTATTGGGTATGGATGACAGGTAAATAAAGGGAAATTTAGCAAGATGCTGATCATTTCTAAGTATGTTTAGTTCCCAGAAATGCTTGAAAATGTATATGGCACTTTTTAAAAATAGGTAGGACCAATATCAAGTAATTGAATCAGTACCCTTCCCCTGGGAAAATGACCTTTAGACCACTTCACAAATGATATAACCTTTCACTTAGACCACATTCTGTTTGCTAAGATCATTTTCTTTCCCTTCTGGTCTTGCCCAGGATCCGAACATACCCAGAGGATTCCCTGCCAAAAAAGCCTGCCTAAAGTCCTTTAAAACCTCTAACTCCCTGGTCCCTGGCTGCTGGTGCCATTTTGGGACTCAGAGGACTTAAAACTTTATAATCGCTTACTACTTTTGGCCTTGTGAGTTCCTCCTTCAACAACCCTAACATTAACTTGGAGGAAAGAATACCCCACACTCTAGCAATAAATTATAACTAGGTATGCTAGGGCTCTGTAGGGCAGCTAAGGTGGAAGAAATTAAGAAAAAAAATATAGCATTTTCTGTCACAGTTGGCCATCACCAAGAAATTAAAAAGCTATTCTCATGAAACTTCTTTCTTAAATAACTTTTAAAAGCCAAGGTTAAATATATATAGTCAACTACTAGTTTTAGCAATGGTACATAGCTACATGGTGTTCTATTAAATGGTTCTTTTGAATAAATAAAATGGGGAAACAATTCTCAGTTGCTGTTTTTCTCAATGGGAGCTTTCAGAGGGGTGCTGGGTATAATTATCTTATAATTTTGAATCCTGGTCATTAGAGCCTCAAACTGGGATTTGTATGGTGAACCCTAATTATTGTAATATAATTATATGATAATGGGAAGGTAGGTGATTTCACTATGCAAAGGGACACAGCTTATGCTTTGACCCAAACTCACTGATGTTTGGCACAGTTTGGGCTTGGCAAACAAGATTCAGAAGAGGCATGAGTTGAAATGAGTCAGACCAGGTAAATGCTGCCTTAACCCCTGGAGGACTGAGAGTCAAAGAGCAAACGGTTCCTTAGCATGGAACTGCCAAATCTCTAGGCTGAAACTCCTTTCAAACCATTGATAATAGTGATTTGTAACTAGGAAACCAGGTTATGAGAAAATAATCTTTAAAGGTTTTATAAAGGCTGCTGATATAACTGTCTGCATTAGAAAATGATTTTAGAGAAATATTTTCTATCCAAAATAGCAAAAATAATTTAGCTATTGAATTTCTCCTTCCTCCTTTTAATTTAAACTATGCAAACCCTAAATTGTCCTAATTAAAGTCTGTCATTAGCTTTGAAATCTCAACTTGGCATAAAAAAATCTAGCATAAAGTGACATTAAATATTTTCACCCAGTCATAAATTATCAAATTCCTTCATGAGATGTTTCTCATTAAAAAAAAAAAATACAAGATGAGCGAAGGCAATAGATTAGGGATCTGTATGATTTTTGTTAAGTATATCATTCAATTGCAAAGGCCACTTGGTGTCATTATTTTTTAATTGGGAAAAAAATTCTGTAGTTTCTGCAGGAAAAGTTCTAGAACTTCTGCGATTATCAGAAGGGGAGGCATGGGAAATGGATGTGGGAAAAAGACTGCTGAGGTTTGTGAAACTATTCAAGTTGCTCCAACTGGTACAAATGTAAGGGATCCTCTCTATCATATCTTGAGTCCTTATAACATGTTTACAGCCTGTAACAACTTTCTTAACATGGACAATTCTCCTCAGCAGTTTTATTTGTAAATGTATATACTCAATATATATACTGAGTCCAAAGGCCTCAGAACCTGGAGAGCAGAAGTTTCAAAAGCCAACAGGCTTAAGACCCGAGAGGAGACAGTGTTTCAGTTTAAATCTGAAAGAAGGAAAAACTAATATCTCCACTCAAGGCAGGGAGAAATTCCATTTAACCTGGGGGAAAATCAGCCTCTTCGTTCTATGTCTATTGATTCTAATGTTACTCTCACTCAAAGACACCCTCACAGACACACCCGAAATAATCTTGGACAAATATCTGGAAACCCCATAGAAAAGTCAAGTTGACATACAAAATTCACCATTACATAGGCTGTAATTCACCAGTAACATAATGCATGCAAAAGGCTCAGCAAATAGCGCTGCTTTTGTAGTGTGTCACATATAATAAGTGATCAATAAAGTGATTTTATTGACAATGATGATAATGGCAGCTGTGAGACAAAGATTCTAAAACATCTAGTGGTTGAAGTAGGATGTGAGAGTGAGGTATTTTGAGCCATTCCATCACACTAAGATGTTAGATTCATACAATTAAAATAATGTTTTTAAAATGAATATAAAACATCCTGTTGAATAAGGAAAAAAAGCATAGAGTAAAAAAGTGAATGTGCTTCTATTACAATTTCAAGAATCAAAGGAAAATCAAGAGTAAAAGAATTCAAAAGGGCTCATATTTGGAAATCAGCTATCCTTGGTGATCTCTGAAAGCTCAGTTGTAACTGAGTGATTTTGAAGTACTTCCGAGAGCAAGAGGCAGTAAAATATCAATGTATATTCCCACTAATTATCTTCTTAGTGGAATAACTTAAAATAGATATTGCATTAGTTTTCATAGACTGAGTGGCTTACACAACATAAACTTCTTGTCCGTAATTCTGTAAGCCAGAAGGCTGAGATCAAGGCCTCAGCAGGGTGGATGCCTTCTGAGAGCCAAGATGGAGAAGCTATGCTATGCTTATTTCCACCCCTCCCTCCCTTCCACTCTATATGAAAATCATCAATGGAAAAAATATCCTTGGGTGAGGATTATTTTTTTTTTTTTAAAAGAAGAGTGTGGGTCTGACTCCCTCTAATTTTACCTTGACAGGCAGACTTCCTTTGGTAACATTTCCCCACTCAAGCCTTCCATCAGCATATATTGTGACTTGTTTTTTTTGTGTGTAATTATTTATGTGTAATTATTCAGCGTGGGAGGTAAGGGAGAAAAACCTAAAGGCATGATGTCTTCAAGTGCCCTGTACTCCCTAAGAAAGTTTTTTTTTTTCCTACTAAGAACTTCTTTATTGTCACCCCCTATAGAACTTCAGAGTATATCTCTTTCTAAAGGTTTATGGCAGCCTGACCTCTCCCTTCCAGTTCATCGAATCAGACATTTCAGAAGGAAACTGCTTCAGAAGTAACACATGCGTGCAGGTAAAACCAATGTAGTCAATGAAACTACATCTGGGTAAAAGGAGTGGTAAACAAAATAGGAGCTATTACTACTGCTACTCAATAATTGACAAAGGGAATAAAATGTAAAAAGGATAGACATAATTGTTTAAAAAAACTTTTTAGAAACCAATATGCAAGAACATGTGGTATACGTTTTTGTGGTTATACGTGAAACTCAATTCAGGAATTCAATTTTCAGACTTTCCACCATAAGCTTCAATAACTTACATAATAATGGACTCAACTATTAGTAATAAAGTGTTTGAAGTACATCTTCCCCCACTTTATGGAGGCAGTGACCTTTGCCAAAGTGAGAAGACTTTAAACAGTTTGCCCCCGTCCCTCCTTCAGACTCAATATTATGGACAAGTACGCACAATTTAGCATATCCTCCATCTAAAGTCCATTCTCTACTCCACTGACACAGTATTCAATTTCTTAGTAATGCATAGAAACCTCTTTATTCTGCATGGTTGAAAGTTGCTATTTTATGTTTGGAAATGTATTATGTGTCAAGAAGAGTGTGAATAACAAATATCTGTGTTTCTGACCAACTGGTATTCAGCTGCTCTACAGTCTGAGCAAATACCATGAGCATTGGGATTGATTTCCTAACAACATAACTAAATCTAAATTTACACCTCTGTGGCTATAAAATGAAGCCCTTTGTACTATCCGTCTCTTTAGCATTTTTCTTCTAACTAGACTTTCTATTCCAAGATATTGTCAGGTAGCAAGTAACCACAATGGACATTCAAATAACAGGTCAATATTTGTCCTGATTTAGAAGCAAGATCACATCTATATCAGCTTGGGGAAAAGGCTTTAGATAGTTAGTTTGATATTAAATGGGGAAAAGTCTAGGTGACATGCCTAACAGAAAGGTAGTATTCTGGTAATGAAAGTGAATATCCAGTTATCCAATGGAAAACGCATAGAATTTTGGGATGGAACTTCAGAGGTGTTCTGTTCCCAACACCCTTTGTTACAGGTGAGACAATCAAAGCCCAGAGATATTAAATGACTTGCCAAAGTGGAGTTGGATAGCTCAACATGGCCACAGACCAAGCCTCCTGATACTGTTACTTTTACTCTATCCTTTATCTTTCCACTGGTTTTTCTGTGCTAGATGGTAAGAAAACGAGTAACTTATGTCTAAAAAAGGTTCCAACCTGTGAAAATTTTATTCCCAATTAAGAAACTTCTAGTTAATCAAGTTTGGAAGCTATGTTTTACTCATGCTCTCTCTTTCATTGTGTGTGTGTATGTGTGTGTCCACGACATTCTTATTGAGATGTAATTCACTTTCCAAAGAATTCATGCATTTTCAGTGTACAATTTAATGTTTGTAGTATATTCTGAAATGGTGTGCCACCATAATCACAATCAATTGTAGAACATTTTTATTCCTATAAATATTAGCAATTATTCCCCATTCTCTTCCTTCTCTGCAGCCCTGGTGACAACTGATTATTCTGGATATTTTATATATGGAATCATATAATATGCAGGTCTTTTTGTGAGTAGCTTCTTTCATTTAGCATAATGTTTTCAATGTTTATGTACTTCACTTCTTTAATTGCTAAATAAAATCTCATGGTATAGCTATGCCACATCTTCCCTATTCTCTATCAGTCACTGGGCATTTTAGGATTTTTCCGTCTTTTGGCTACTATGAATAATGCTCATATGAAAATTCGTGTACAGTTTTTGTGTGGACACACATTTTTGTTACTCTTGAGTATGTACCCAGAAGTGAAATTGCTGGTTCTGACTCTGTATTTAGTGTTTTGATGAATGGCTACACTTCTCCAAAGGAGCTGCCCCATTTTGCATTGTGATCAGCAATGTATGAGGTTTCCATTTTTCCACATCCTCATCAATACTTGTTATCATTTGTCCAGTTGATTATAGCCAATGCAGTTGTTGGAGGAGGTCCAACATGTCATGTCCTTGAGAGGTTAACCTAGAGCTGAGGGCAATTGGACACCTCACCCACACCTTTGTCCTTCAATAGGCCATATCTGCCCATCATTCCCACACTAGTCATTGTCAAAGACCAAGCCTTGAGAAAGTAATGTGTTGTTGAGAGCATCTGGACGATGTACAAGACTGAACCCAGTTAAGGCCTGTCTATAAACCTTTATGATTCTGGTGAGTAGGTGGGGGCACCCAAGACAAACCTCATAAGTAAGTTCCCTTGCTTATGAAACTGCCACCGACTAATCTGGAGTGGTCTGACTCCTTCTTTGGTTTGTCCTTGAGTTTCCTATATGGAGGCCAGTTTGCAAAATGATAGTAGCAGATAGGAAGTGGTGTCTTCCTGTGGTTTTGGTTTTCATTTTACTAAATACTAATAATATTGGGTATTTTTCATTAGTTTATTAATAACTATATATCTATTCTGGAGACATTTCTAATCAGATTTTTTGCCCACTTTTTAAATGGGTTATGTTTTATTTTATTGTTAGTTAAAAGTTATATATTCAAGATACAAGCCCCTTATTATATACTAGAGGCCCATTGCACGAAGAGATTCATGCAATAGGCCTTCCTTGCCCTGGCTGCCGGCACCAGTTTTCCGCCAACACCGGTTTTCCTCCAGCACCTGGGACCCAGGCCTTTGCTCCGGCCTCAGTGGAGAAGCCAAGCCTCTTCAGTCTTCAGTCGTCCTCAGTCAGTCTTCGCTTGGGCCAGAGCCTTCAGTCTTAGCTCTGCAACTGCATATGCAAATTAACTGCCATCTTTGTTGGTTTAATTTGCATACTCACCCTGATTGGCTGGTGGGCTTAGCGAAGTGACACTAATTTGCATGTTTCTTTTTTATTAGTGTAGATGTGATTTTTATTGATTAATTTTGAGAGAGAGAGATCAATTTGTTGTTCCATTTATTTGTGCATTTATTGGCTGTTTTTTACACATGTCCTGAGCAGAGATCGAACCCACAACCTTGTCGGGAGATTCTCTAATCAACTGAACTATCTGGCCAGGGCTTAGTTACATGATTTTCAAATATTATCTTCCATTCTATAGGTTATCATTTTACTTTCTGGATGAAACCAAAATTGAAACAAAAAAGCTTTAATTTTTAAAAACTTTGATGAAGTTTATTTATTTCCTTTTTTTTGTTACTTGTGCTTTTGGTGTCATTTTTAAGATTTCTTAGTCTTATAATCCATGATCATGACGATTCTGTATTTCCTTTTAACTATTTATAATTTTAGCTCTTATAGCTCTGTACTATTTTGAAATGATTTTTGTATAGTCTGTGAGGAAGGTATCCAAATTTATTATTTTGCATGAGACTATACAGTTGTGCAAGCATCATTGATTACAAAGACTATTCTTTTCCTATTGAATTTTTTTAGTAACCTGTACAAAGATCAATTGAACATCAATGTAATGTAATGATTTACTTAATGTTGACTATTAATTGGCCATCGATGTAATGGTTTACTTCTAGATTTTCAATTCTAGTTCATTAATAAATATGTATCTATCTTTATGCCAGAGATAGTCTTAGTTTTTCTTTTCTAGTCTGGAAGTTTTATTTAATTTTCTTGCCTAATTTCCCAGGCTAGAAACTCCAGCACAGTGGTAAAGGTAGACATCCTTGTCTTGTTTCTGATTTTAGGTGTTAAGTATCCAATCTTTCACTATTAAGTATGATGGTAGTTGTGGGTTGTTAATACTCTTTATTCGGTTTACAAAGTTGAAGTTGCTTTCTATTTCTAGTTTATTGTGTGTTTTTATTATTAAAGGGCATTGGATTTTGCCAAATGCTTTCTCTGCCTCATGAGATTGCCCTGTGGTTTTGTCTATTTATTATATTGATAAGGAGTATGAGGTTAATTGATTTTCACATGTTATACCAACCTTGTATTTCTGACATAAATTCCACTTGGCCATGATTCTCTTTTATTCCTGATTTTATATCCTCCTCCTTTTCCCTCTTATTCTAACTTAAGATTTGTCAAATTTGTTGATGTTAAACTTTTGGCTTCTTTGATTTTCTTTATTGTTTTCTATCTTTATTTCATTAATTTCTGCTTTAGGCTTTATTATTTTTCTTCCTCTGTTTGGTTTAGATTTATTAGACTGTTCTTTTATTCAGGGTCAAGGTTACATTGTTGATTTGAAATCTTTGATCTTTTTAAATATAGGTGCTTATAATGATAAAGTTTCATCTAAATGCTATTTCTGTATCCTAGGATTTTTGATATGTTATGTCTTCATTTTTATTCATCTTAAAGTATTATCTAGTTTCCCATATGATTTCTTCTTTGACTTATTGATTATTTAAGAATATGTTGTTTTATTACCACATTTTCTATTATTATTGATTTCTAATTCCATTCTATTGTGGTCAATAAAACATGTGCAATCCTTTTAAATTTAATGAAGCTTTTATGTGATATAACATATGGTTTGTCCTAGAGAATGTTTCCTGTGCACTTGAGAACATATGTTTATATAATTTGAAATAAATTTTTATGCAATGAAATGATAAAACATATAGATAGCAAGCATACAATTCAATGGATTTTTTTTTTCCTGAGTACAGGCCTTTTTCCTTCTTGGTTAAATTTATTTCTAGGTACTTTCTTAATTATTATTGTTTAAAGTATTACAAATAGTAGTACATATGTCTCCTTTTCCCTCCATTAACCTCCCCCTGGCTTCCCCCACCCCCCGGCACATGCCCTCACCCCCCTAGTGTCTGTGTCCATTGGTTATGCTTATATGCATGCATACAAGTCCTTTGGTTGATCTCTTACCCTCCTCCCCCAACCCTTCCTTACCTTCCTGCTGAAGTTTGACAGTCTATTAGATGCTTCTTTGTCTCTGTATCTTTGTTTATCAGTTTATGATGTCCTTCATATTCCCCAAATAAGTGAGGTCATGTGATACTTATCTTCTTCTGACTGGAGTATTTCACTTAGGATAATGCTCTCCAGCTCCATCCATGCTGTGGCAAATGGTAAGAATTCCTTCTTTTTTACAGCAGCGTAGTATTCCATTATGTAGATGTACCACAGTTTTCTAGTCCACTCATCTGCTGATGAGCACTTAGGCTGTTTCTAAATCTTAGCTATTGTAAATTGTGCTGCTATTAGCATAGGGGTGCATATATCCTTTCTGATTGTTGTTTCTGGTTTCTTGGGGTATATTCCTAAAAGTGGGATTACTGGGTCAAATGGAAGTTCCATTTTTAATTTTTTGAGGAAGTACCATACTGTTTTCCACAGTGGCTGCACCAGTCTGCATTCCCACCAGCAGTGCAGGAGGGTTCCTTTTTCTCCGCATCCTCTCCAGCACTTGCCATTTGTTGATTTGTTGATGATAGCCATTCTGACAAAAAAAGGCAAGAGTATACAATGGAGTTAAGAAAGTCTCTTCAATAAATGGTGTTGGGAAAATTAGACAGATACATGCAAAAAAATAAAACTAGACCATCAACTTATACCATACAAAAAAATAAACTCAAAATGGATAAAGGACTTAAACATAAGACAGGAAACCATAAAAAATCTTAGAAGAAGTCATAGGCAGCAAAATAGCAGACATTTGTCGAAGCAATATCTTTACCAATACAGCTCCTAGGGCAATGGAAACTAAGGAGGAGAAAAAAAATGGGACTACATCAAAATAAAAAGCTTTTGCACAGGAAAAGGAAACATCAACAAAACAACAAGAAAGCCCACTGCACGGGAGAACATATTTTCCAATGTTATCTCCGATAAGAGTTTAATCTCCAAAATTTATAGGGAACTCATACAGCTTAACAAAAGGAAGATAAACAATCCAATAAAAAAATGGGCAATGGACCTAAATAGACACTTTTTGAAAGAGGATGTACAGATGGCCAAGAGACATATAAAAACATGCTCAAAGTCACCAATCATCCAAGAGATGCAAATCAAAACAACAATGAGGTACCATCTCACACCTGTCACAATTCAAAGGACTTTGATAAATGTGCACACTTGAGTAGCTACCATCTGAATAAAGATATATCATCATCCCTGAAAATTCCCAGGGATAAATGCACCCCCCAAAACTAATCATTATTCTGATTTATATTACCACACTTCAGTTTTGGTTGTTTATGTCCTCTAAATACATGGGCATATTATGCATGAATTCTTATATGTAAGGTCTTTTTGTCACTCAATGCAATGTTTTTGAGATTTATTAATGTTGGTGCATAAATCACTATTTTATTATTTTTATTATTGAGAAGTTTTCCATTGTATAAAGATACCTCAATTTGCTTATCCATTTTCTTGTACATTGCCTTTAGTTCTTAGTTTTAGCTATTATGAATAGAGCTGATATAAACATACTTGTAGATATCTTTTGTGTACAGATTTTTTTTTAAATATATTTTTATTGATTTTCCACAGAAAGGAAGGGAGAGAGATAGAGAGTTAGAAACATCGATGAGAGAGAAACATCGATCAGCTGCCTCCCGCACATCTCCCACAGGGGATGTACCCGCAATCCAGGTACATGCCCTTGACCGGAATCGAACCTGGAACCCTTCAGTCCGCAGGCCGACGCTCTATCCACTGAGCCAAACCGGTTTCGGCATTGTGTACAGATATTTTTATATCTTTTGGATAATTGGAGAGAAAATAAATTGCTGAATCAGAGTATAGGTGTATCTTTAGTTGCCAAACATTGTTCGAAGTCATATTATTTTATATTCCCACAAAGAAATGTATGGGAGTCCCATTTGCTTTATATCGTCACAACTTTAATATGCTCATGTGTTTTTCTATTTAACTTTATTCGTTCTACTAGGTGTGAAATAGTATCTCATGGTGGATTTAATGTGAATTTCCCTGATGACTAATAATGTCAAGTGCTTTATGTGCTTTTTAAGAATATATTTTCTTTTTTGAAGTATCTGTTCCTACTTTTGCCTAGTTTTTTTGACTGAGTTACTTGTCTTTTTGCTATTGATTTGTAGTTCTTTTTATAGTTTGGATGTGAATCCTGTAAAATTTTATGTATGAATATATTTAAAGTATTTTCTGAGTCATTGTGGCTTGTTTTTACATTGTACTAAAACAGAGTTGTTTTCTTTATTTTGGTGAAGTGCAATAGATACATTTTTTATGTTTAATGCTTTTTTTGTGTCCTCTTTAAGAAAACATTGCCTACTCCAAAAGTATATACATATTTTATTATGTTTTCTTGTTGGCACTTTATACACTTAGTTATGACTTTTAAATCAATGACCTATTTTAAATTTGTGTTTGCATTGATGTCAGACAAAGTCAAAAATCATTTATTAACATACATTTTTCTGGTTGTTCTAGGAAAACACTGTTTTCTGTTGAATATTTTTGGTGACAACTAAAAATCAATTAAGTGTGTTTTCATTATGTTCTGTATCTATTCTGTTCCATTAATTTATTTCTCTAACCATGCAAAAATACTATACATATTATTTTGAATATTGTAGCTTTATAGTAAGTTCTAAAATCAATCTTATTTGTGAGTTTTTACTCTTTATCAAGATTTGTTTTGACTGATATAGATCTCTTGTCTTTCTTTATATTATAAATAAAATTGTTTTTTTCCTTCTTTTTAAAAAAGCCACTTAGCACTTTGACAGGAATTGCATTGACTCTATGGATATATTTGGAGAGAGTTGATATTTATTAATACTGAGACTTCAATCCACAAACATAGTGTATTTTTTATTTATTTAGATTTTCTTGTTGTTGTTTTTTGTTTGTTTATTTTTATGTTTTTGTTTGTTTGTTTGTTT
This sequence comes from Myotis nattereri, assembly GCF_964212035.1. Taxonomy (NCBI): domain Eukaryota; kingdom Metazoa; phylum Chordata; class Mammalia; order Chiroptera; family Vespertilionidae; genus Myotis; species Myotis nattereri. The sequence continues at coordinate 34,833,107 of NC_138076.1, forward strand.
GTTTTTGTCAATTGTGGTAAGTTTTACCTTTGAATGAATCTGTCCTTTTCATCTAAGTTGTCACAATTAATGGCATAAAATTAGTCATAATATTCTCATATTACCTTTTTAACGTCTGTAGAATCTGGCATTATTTTCTCACTTATGTTACTGATATTATTGTTCATCTTCTCTTCTTTTTTCATAATCATTTAAAAATCTTTCTCATTGAAGTAACATTCAGATTTGCTAATTTGCTCTTTTGTTTTCAGTTGGCCTTCTGAATTCTTTCTAGGAGAGAGGCGGATTAGAGTTCTCTACTTATCTGGGTCTAAGAGTGGTGCTCTTTGTTCCCTTTGATACCATAGAAACTTTCTCATTGTGTTTATTTTAGCAATATCCACAAGGCAGACTATATTGTTGTTAGAAAAACCCCACAGAACTATTTAATCACAAGGATAGTTATATTTCCTTGCCTCATTGCCATAAGGCTGGCCCTGTGACTACTTTGGCCAGTGGAAAAATGCACAGATTGCCATGAATTACCACATCTCTTTCCTCTTTGTAAGATAATACCCTTGATAGAAGCCACTCTATGAACTTGGGCCTTGAAGTGAAGCTGAGGGTGAGCAGAGTCCCTCCAGGTGAACCATCATAGTGAGTTGGAGAAAGAAAAGAAAAAAATACAGATAAAAAATCAATCCAACAAACAAGCAACAACAACAACAAAAACCTTTTTTTATTAATTTGGGGTTGTTACCATAGCATGCTGTAACTTATCCTGACTGGTCAGAATCCATTAATGCCCATGAGTTTCAGGACTTACATAGAAATGAAGTGATGGACCTTCTCACCAACTCTGTGCTATATTTTATTCATTAGATCTGAGGGATTTGGTCCCTGAGACCCCACCTTCTCCTGATAGTTGCTCTCATCTCTTAATTCATTGAGACTTAACTCCAAACCATGAGCTAGCCTAGTTGGAAGATGTATAAAAGGCAGTGAGACTTTGTCCTTATTATTCTGCTATAGTGAGCAAAATCAGGTTTGGAAAGAATGTTGCTTCTCTGGGATATTTAGCTTTGGGTTGAAACCAAGCCTAGACAGTTAATCTGAAAGAAATCTCTTTGTGGAAAAGTTATGAATAAGTGAAAAAAAGCACAGTGTGATATAATGTGCTTCATGAATATCATTGTGTTTTTCTGAAAACACTGAAGAGAGGAAATGTGAAATTAACCATTTTTCAAGATAAGTACCTTCATTTATAAATGTTAGAGCACATATTTACTCTAAGGACAGGTTAACCACAATCTCTTCAAGGGAACCAACTATTTACAAATATAGCTAATATGCCAATTGTCCCACGGGCGAGAGTTCGACCGACTGAGAGTTAGACGTGCACTGACCATCAGGGAGCAGCTTGGAACATGGTGGGTGTCAATGCAGCACTGGAAGCAGGCAGCAGTGGAGGCGCTGCTGGCCCCAATGGGTCCCAGTGAGAGCGCGACTGTGGCAAGATGGTGGAGCAGGTTAGTGGGTGGCGCCAGGCCAAAGTGGGTGTGAGTGCGGGGGGGCCCAATCGCCTGACTGGCTGCCCCACGGACGGCAACCAGGAGCGGGGGGTGGGGACAGTGTGTGGGCGGCGCCAGGCCAAGGCGGGTGGGAGTGGGGGCTCCAATCGCCCCACCTGTCACCCCACAGATCAGACCTGATTGCCAGCCAAGCCTAGGGACCCTACCCATGCATGGATTTCATGCACCAGGCCTCTAGTATTAAACTAAAAATTCAGAATATGAATTTCCCATTTACTTTTTTTAAAGCAATTACTATCTTTCCCCCTTTTTTTTTTAGATAAAGAAGAGTATGCAGAGCAACAAAGTTCATGGGGAAAATGTTTTGAATTTTGCTCTTCTAAATTCAATAAAGGAAATATATTTCTTTAAATAATGTCACTGCTTACCAACATGGCCATCTGTATGACCTTTTACTCTTTTTCAGTGTAAACCATAAATCTGGACACTGTACAGTCATTCAGTCTTTAGTACTATTTTTACATCTATTATAGTTTAACTAGTGGCCCGGTGCACGAAATTCGTGCATGGGGAGTTGGGGGTGTCCCTCAGCCCAGCCTGCATTCTCTCCAATCTGGGACCCCTCGGGGGATGTCTGACTGCAGTCGGACATCCCTCTCACAATCCAGGACTGCTGGCTCCTAATTGCTCACCTGCCTGCCTGCCTGATCACCTCTAACCACTCTGCCTGTTAGCCTTCTGGACCCCAACTGCCCCCCCCCCCATTGGCCTTCTCACCTCCACTGGCCGCCTTGCTGGCCTGATTGCCTTCAACTGCACCCCCTGCTGGCTTGATCGCCCCCAACTGTCCACCCTGCGGCCTGCTTGCCACCTATTTCCTGCCCCTCTGCTGGCCTGCTTGCCCCCAACTGCCCTTCCTGCTGGCATGCTTGCCCCAAACTGCCCCTCCTGCTGGCCTGATCATGCCCAACAGCCCCCCACTGCTGGCTTGCTCACCTCCAATTGCCCCCCTGCTGGTCTGATTGCCCCCAGCTTCCCCCACCACCAGCCTGATCACTCCCAACTGCCCTCCCCTCCTGGCCTGATAGCCCCTAACTACCTCTGCCTCGGCCCTGCCACTATGGCTTTGTCTAGGTGGTGCCACAGAGCCGGCTAGGGAAACCAAGGAAGCCAAGCCTCCCGCTTGCTCTAGCGGGCTCTGTGGCTCCGGCTGGAGCCTCCATCTTTGTTGTGTCAATTTGCATATTCCCTCCTTATTGGCTGTGGGCACCGCCATCTTTATTATGCAGTGATTGTTAATTTGCATATTACTCTTCTATTAGATAGGATTTTATCATAGTATTATTAGTATTGTTATTGACTTATCATAGTAATATTATTTTATCATAGTTTTCCCAAAATTTTTTTTATTGTTGCTTCTAAAAATAGCCAATAATACATAAAAACTATTACTATTTAATATTGTTAGATATTAACATATTTACTATTTATGAAAGGAAACTCTATTATGTCCTTTAAATGTTAATTTTATTCTTTACTTTCCTTTAATAGACTCTGAAAGAACAAGTGCATCATAAGAATGATGTAGCTTATTTTGTTTTGCTTACAGTTTAAAAATTACAAGATTTGGAAGCACTTTTCCTCATCTTGACACTATTGAAATTATAATTCTCAGAGTTTGATGAGAATACATGCACTCATTTCTAAGTTATAGATGTTTCAGAGTATTGCATGCTTTAGTTTTTTTTTTAATCAGCAAGGTATTTTTTTTTAAATTATATAAATCAATGCATCTGGTTATATTTTCTTCAAGCTCTCCAAGATAATTTACCTTTGGACTGAGACCAACTCCTGAAGTTCAATATGAAAAGGATTGTTTTGTGTAAAGGTTATGACCAAGGGAAAAGAGAAGAATATGCTATGCTTTCATGTACACCATTGTTTCCCCCTGAAAACACTACAATAAGAGAGGAAGTTCACAGAACATAAAGCAAATAATGAAAGGAAATGCAGAGTGTTCTCATATCCTCACTGTAATACTAGTGAATGAAACAGGAAACGCGATGGCATATGATTACTTGACTATATATACTTTTGTGTGTTGAAATGTGACATCACTTGCCAACAGGGATTCCCTTTGCTAATGAGTATAAATCTGTTCCTAACCACTTTTAGTCTTCTTAAATAAATTTTAAAAAACACCAACTATTTCTATAAAGTGCTCTTCAAAGTAAATTGCCTCTGGAGTAGATGCAAATACGTTATTTTTTCTGTTGTTAAATCAGTGGCATTGATTGATTTTAGATACTTCAGGTGCTTTGGAAACTTCTATAATCATTTTTTTTTCTGGACAAAAGGTAGTTATTGAGTAATTACTAATCAGATTATAAAGTAAGAAAGGATTCAATTTTGATATGAATACAGAATGTAAACATAGCCAACCTGTTTATTTTTACTGATTCAGAATATCATAATGGAGCCAATCAATGTGTGCTAATTGCCCGTTCTACAGGGAAAATAATTCCAGCTGCTTGGGCTTTGGTAATCCCAGCAATGAAGTACGCATAGAGACACCTCAGCTTTCATCTGAAGGGACCCTAAGAAATGCAGCCCTCCAGTCACCACCAGATGCTTGGCTTCCTTATATATAATTTTTAGGGAAAACATTAAGAAGATTCCAGAGGTGCACAGGGGTGTTTGCACAGCTTTTAATATTCACCGTTTGCTCACGCCCTTGTCTTACAGTCAAATATGAATTTGGGACTTGCTTCAGGCTAGAGCCAGTAGTTTGAGGAAGAGGAAAAGATAGCTCTTGAGTACTGGAAACATCAGGCAGTGTGAGGGCTAGGAGCTTCTAAAGATTGTGTCTAGGAATGTTATATCATCCCTTTGGAGATCAAGGACAGTGTGTGTATGAGTCAGAGCTGGTACTCAGGAAATCTTTCACCATTTTCTTTTCCTTTTTCCATGCTCTGGCTATTTAATAATTATAGTTTTGAAAACGCCAGACTGCCTTGCAGTCCTGAGTGATTACTTGGTCCAATTTTAGGTAAAAAGTTTAAAGGGGCAGAGACATGTCACAATGAGAACAAGATGTCTGGAAATAGCAGGAACATCTTTGGCACAAGCCATAGAGTAAATGACTAAAAGAAACAGTACGGTATTTATTAAGTTCAATTTTCTAGAAAAGAAAGAACAGTTCCTACTGAGGATATAACATTGTGTAGCATTAAGATGACTCTAAGTTCCCAGAAAAGATGTAGTCTTCTAATTCTTCAGCCCTAGGTGAAATTGTCAATGTGTGTGATTTATCTTCAGAATTTGCCTTTCCTTGCTTTATCTCCTGGCTTCTTAGAGCCCTCTGGTTATGGGTAGTTTTTTTTGGATCTGCCATTCTAGACAACCTCTCCTGTTTTGGGTCACCTATTTCTTTTACTCCAGGAAAAACATGTCACTCCTATTTGCCATTCCCTCCCTGCTAGGAGAGCATTACTTCATCTAAATAAGCTTTGCATTTAAGTGAAATACTTTATGTGCTCACACAGACTGGGCAATATGGCAGTGACAACATGGAAAATCCTTTTTGGTCAGAGCGACAATAATCCATCAAAGAATCTGGCTCAGTGACAATACTGTCTGCCATTTTCCTGATCATCTACTAATTTTTGCTTGTGTGAGGCCCGTTGGAAGTGTAAGCAGTTTGCAGAATCCATCTTCCCATTGCAAGACATTTTTTAACCTCCTTTATGCATTCTAATCATCCATATTCAGATTTATCTTTAAAGAGGAATTGAATATAACCCAATTATATTGAAGGTTTGTTTCAAAATATGAATAAAATTCTCACTCTCTACAAATATGCTGTCACCCTAAAACTCTAGTGTGTTCCATCCACCAGCTCCCAAAATTGACCAAAGATCCTTGTGGGAGAAATGATTTGTATCATTTGAAATGAGCTAAATGATGGCTGGAGTTTGAGTAAAGTGATCGAATCATATCAATTCAACCTTGTTTGTTTTAGAATGTTCATTGGTTCAATTAAATGTATATGATTCTAAAATTTATAAAAGTATATATGCTAATTTATTAGGAAGTTTCTTTGTAACTGAGATTGTTTGTTCTATTAAACAAAGAACATGAATAGTTGATATTTTTCAACACCTACCTTTGACTTTCAGTTTAATGAACATTGAAAGAGGATGACACTAAATTATAAGCCTTAAGAATGACAAAGAAGGTGTGTCCTCATCCCAAAATACAAGGTCTTACATATTGTAGATATTTAGTAAATACGTGTGAAATTAAACAATGAGGGTGAGAGTTATATGCCTATAAGGTCTGATATCTCTTTATTTCTGAAGTTGATTCTGTTGACTTGGCTAAATGGATAGACTCAAATGTGCTTCTTCATCATTGCTTTAGTGTGTCTGATATCACACTTCTGCCAGGAAGGTTCACTCACCCAGGAGGTAGTAAGGTATGGATGTTCAGTGCCAAATAACTGCTCCCCTATGTTGGAACTAGCAGACAAGTTCTATACTTTATTTGGAATAGAACATCCCTTTAAGACAACAAGATCAGGAAACTGATGTCTCTTAAGTGTAAGTGTCCCTGGTGGAACTGAGTTTAAAACGCATATGCCTTGATTCTCAAGATAAATACTTCAACTAGAGGTAGTGCCCTGAGCCAAGTTATCTTGCTAGTTATTGCTGAAGTAATCCCTGAGGAAACCAAGATCCAGACTGTATCGAGTGGTGTAAAGAATGATGTCAACACCTTGAATTAAACCTTCTATGGTGTATGGTCCACCATAGAGAAAGTTTTGTTTAAATGTATATGTAATATTACATTTTCTTAGCCATACAGGTGAAAATAAATAGTAAAAAGTCACCCCATTCTTAGACTAATGGAATTTCAGGATATGGACATGGCTCTAGCTGGTATTAATTCTGTTTTCTTTTCCTACCTGTGTGTAAAGTAACTGGCAATGAAATTGTGTGTGTGTGCGTGTGTGTGTGTGTGTGTGTGTGTGTGTTTCATTTGTGTTAATTTTTTTGGAGAAAAAGTGACATTCAGGAAGTATTTCTTAATTCCATGGAAAGACTTTTTATATAAAATTATGGAGAAATAAATTTCAATGTAATTCAAAAGCAAACATTTTAATTTTTTAACTAAGACAGCATTTATGTGAAAAACCATAATGCACCTTTTAGTGTTTTTGTGTACTACATATAGGGAAGGACAGGATGGTGGGTGTTTCTCTTGGCTTAAAGGTAGTATCTAAATAACTTCAGTGCCAAGAATAATTCTCAGAAATGTGAGCATTAGTCATTGCATTTAAAAATCCATACACGGTAAAATTTAAGAGAGACATGTGTTTTAAGAGCTATCCAAGTCATGTATTAGAAAAACAACCTGGCTGAAATTTTACTCTTGCTTTTGATCTCTCTCTTTCTCTCTTTGATCTTTTGTCATCCACCTGAAAGTTGTGTAGAGCAATAATGTATCTATTTTAATAAAATGTTTAAAATCATTTTTATTTTTAATTACAGTTGACATACATTATTATATATGTTTAATTTTATCTTGTAAAAATATTTCCATTTGATTGCTTATTCTGCTTAGTAGACTAGATTTTCTAGGACTTTCTGCTTAAATTTTAGTTCCAAATTTACAGTTAAGGCCCAAATAATAAATGTCCTTTATTTACTAAGACCGATAGAGAATTTGATAAGTGGGAATAAGTTTTGATTCCTAAATATATATAGATATTGTAATAGTTATTGAATAAATATAGCATTTCCCCAGCTACACAAGGAATAGCTACAAGTATTTGCACTAGTTGATTGATTGCCATATGGTAATTGGCTCTCTTTTCAGTTGTAGCCCCCTCTTTCACTACATAACTGGTAACTTATAATTTTATTATTCTGTATAAGGGCCCATGAACTAAGTCCTTAGAACAATGCACAGGGCTTAAATCTTCCCTACAATTAATCAGAAAGAATATTTATCAGTGCTCATGAAACAATCACAGGATGAGTATCATCAACCTGTAGAGTAGACTGCAAAAATTACTCAGTGCATAGGGTCTAGGTGGCCAATTCTCAACTCCCATCATATCTAGCAGTGGGTTTTGATGAGTTTACTGGGTCTTGATATCAAGGTATTAAAAGAGGCAAAGCTAGAGAGGTGAAACTGAGCCAAGTCCGTATGAGTGCCTCTGTCAAAACCAGGAGAAGTGACAGTCAAACACCAAATTTAAAAATAAATTATATGATCAAGAATCAGAAAATAACCCAGTTGTAAAAGAAACATACTGATAATAAATAAACAAGAGCTTAAGAAAGTGCTATGAATTGATTACTGAGGAGGGGACAGTTGGAGCAAAAGCTAGTCCTCAACTTGTAAACATATGGGGTATTGCATGTTTAGTTGGTATAAAATGCCATTTCTTGCCCAGAAGGCATGGCTCAGTGGTTGAGCATCAATTTGTGAACCAGGGGTCATGGTTCCATTCCTGGTCAGGGCACATGCCTGAATTGAGTGCTTGATCCCCAGTGTGGGGTGTGCAGGAGGCAGTTGATCAATGATTCTCTCTCATCATTGATGTTTCTATCTTTCCCTCTCTCTTCCTCTCTGAAATCAATAAAGTGCCATTTCTCAACCTTGTTTGTATACTGCAATGACTTTAAAAATGTCTTAGAGATTCTGACTTAATTGGTCTGGGATATAACCTTGATGTTGGGATTTATGAAATTCCTCAGGTGATTCCAGTCCTCCAACAAGTTTGAGAACCACTGCATATAGAGTTGAAGGTAAGCCATAGCAACAGTATTCGTGGTAGTAACAGGGGAACTTGGAAGGAAATGGAAATCAGTGTTTCAGTCTTCCAAGAGCCACAGGTTGAGATGGGGCCATTGGTGTATTTCACTCACTTTATGTATGATTCCATTATAACAAAATACACACAAAAACAGTAGTTGTACAAAAGTTAAAGGTTTTAGCCAATGAGCTTCTGCAGCCATATGGCATATTTAACAGTGTTACATGAGAAGTACCATGGAGTGATGATTCATCTTGCTGGAAAATCTGTTTTTAGTGGGTGCCCCTAAGAGAAGATGCTCTTCCTGCCAAAAGAGTTATAAAGTATGTCCTATTATTGTAGGGTTAGTGGATCATAATACATGTGGCATAGGGTTTCCACATACAATTATAAAATGCCCAGCTGAATTTAAAATTTCAATAAATAATAAATCTTTGGGTGTGTCTCTTGCAATATTCGAGGTATACCCTTACTAAAAATTTTTTGTTATTTACTAGAACTTCAAATTTACATGAGCAAAAATTTTTGTTTGTTTTTATTTTTCTAAGTTTGGCATCCCAATGTGAGAAGAATCCACAGCCAGCTGAGTGATAAACATTCAGAGCTAAAGCTGAGAGATAGATACACATTCATAGAAAATCAAACCTCATTCCTGGGACACTAACAAATGGGTGGTAACTATTTTTTGGACCATGCTCAATAAATACAAGCTCAAAATAACTGACATCAAAATTAAGTATCAAAATTATTTTTGAGTATGTTCTCAAGCCAATTAAAGATTTATGGCATTTGTTATGAGACACCCAACATAAAAAAGTAACTGTTCAGGGCCGACCTTGTGTAAGACAAAGAATAGCATGGATCCCACAGGCAAGGAGTCAAAAAACCTGCACAATGCAAACAGAAAAGAAAAAAGCAGATACCAATGAATAGGCAAAACTAACACATGGTGATAAAAATCAGAATAGCAGGAGTCTCCATGGTAGTGAACTGGTTGACAAATGGGCATGGGATAAATTTCTGGAGTTAAGGAATTGTTCTATATCTCGATTGGGGTATGGATTACAAGATTATATGCATTTGTTGAGACATTAAACTATTCAATTAAAATGTCTAATTCACAACACATATGTTATGCTTTAATCATAAAACAAATTTACCAATTTGGAGGACAAAACTCTCTGAGAAAATTGATAAATAGATTAAATTTAAAAGGAGAATAAGTCTATTGAAATGCCACCCAGTTTGTCCTACTCACCATTGACATGGATAGCTTTGACAAAGACATAAAGGGCATTTTCATCAAATTTCAAAATGAAATTAAGCTGAGAGTAATGACATGTAAGTTAGTAGGTCAAGATTCAAAAATATCTTGGAAGTGAAGTGGTGAATACTGTCACATGAAATTTGCCTTAAATAAATTAAAAATTGAAGGTTGTAAACTTGGGGGTGGGGGAAAAGGTGCTATTGCATAAGTGTTCACAGCAATTCTTAAAATTTTAGTTTGCAAGTGCATTTGCTTAAAATCAACTGTGATGTGATCACCAGAGAAGCTAAAGTGGTCTTACATTGAGGTGTTTGAGGGGACCCAATAAATAGCTTCTCACTTCCTGACCAAGCCTCTAACCAAATGAATTGAACAGAGGAACAGGTGGATGAAGATGCAGATAGCCTCTGCATTTTGGGTCAAGACTCGATGATAGGATTGTCTTGGACAGGTGGTCACAACTTGAGCATCACATAGATTTACCCACACACTTCCAGAAAGTTCTGCAGGAAGGTTTCTCTTCTGAGGGCAATAAATACCATTACCACAAAGTCCAACATGACAGATAGCAGAGTGCTCCTTCCCTGCAGTCAAGGAGGAGAGGGGCAGAATAAAGATGCCCAGTTCTTCCCTCAACCTCCAGTCTAATTAAATACTCTAGGTACCTCAGCGCATAGGTATGACAAGAGAGGAGGCAGAGAGAGAAACCAGAAGTGGTATATGACTTACTGCTCCTCCACTTTGAAGGACCTATTAGGAGTAGGGGATGTTTCTACTTAACACTTAGCTGCATTAATGATCCATTATCTATGAAAAACAGTGGATATGTAATAGGTCAGGTCTGGCTACTGGGATGCCTTCAGCAATCTACTAAAGCAAACAGCTCTTGATGTTGTTTTTTAAAACCTTTTAATGCAATTAATAAAAATACATGTAAATATGTAGACACAGCCTTTAAATTTAAAAGTATTGATAGTGAAAAGTAATGGAGAAATTTAAGATTGAGGGGTGATCAAAGTTTGAGGTAAACCTCGGTCATATATAATTATACTTTATTTGAAATTGATTTAAAATGCAGGATATATCCTACATTGGAAAAAAGAGTCCATTTAATTGTGAAGAACAACTGACTGTTAGATGACAGCTGGATGTATATTGATATTTTACACGCACACATGCACTTGCACATGAACAACAGCTAATGATTATCTATGAAGAATAAGGCTCACAGTTGCTTCTTACCACATTTACCTTACCATATATATGAGGAAGACTGAACAAAGATCTTTCCTCTGGATAGACAAAAATCTGTTAAACAGAAAAGAAAGCTGGCACCAAACTCAGGGAAAGTGAGAAAACATTTAACCAGAAATAGTATCTTTCATATAAGTTACCTTTCATCTTTTCTCCTACACCTCCTGAAACAGAGGTGGAGCTCTTACAACAACAAAGATGGTCTGTCTTTACAGGGCTGCAGAGTTCTTGGGAGTACCTAAGAATGCAATAGATAGTGGACACTTCAAATGGAGCTCTATTTCAATGGTATTGACTTGAGGAGGGGAAATAAGTTCTTTTTTTTTCCTCATCAAAGTTTTTGATTTAGCCACACTGGAAAAAGGCAACCTGAGGCTCAAGGAGTAGGACATGACATATGTGATCCACATAACATCATTAGAAAATACTAACAAAGTTACCAAAACCTCCCAAAGAAACCTGTGTTGACTTTTCTATAAAAGAGCCCTTTATACTGCATTTACACAATTAGGATTTAAAAAAATATATATTTTTATTGATTTCAGAGAGGGAGAGAGAGAGATACAGCAATAATGAGATAGAATCATTGATTGACTGCCTCCTGCAGGCACTACACTGGGGATCTAGCCAACAACCCCAGCGTGTGCTCTGACCTGGAATCAAACCTTAACCTCCTGGTTCACAGATTGATGCTCAACCACTGAGACACACTGGCTGGTCACAATTAGGATTTTTTAAAAAGTTTGTTGTATCTTCTAACAATTCATAGCATGTAGAAACATTGGTATGAACCTCCTGATAAATTGTATGTTTAGGAAAATTGATAGGAATAGGAGAAAATTAGTGGTTTTGTATGTTGGTGAGAATATCTGAAATAAATTCTCAATTATGTCTTCAATCTATTTGTGCTATTTTTTGATGAGACATGAAGCTGAGTTGTTTACACATAGTGTACTAGTGCTTTGAAAAAGAAAGAACAAAGCAGCAACTAGCTTAGACTTGATAAAGTAGCTGTAATTTGGTTTAATTTGATGATTTATTATGATGAGTAATATTTTTTCCATTTATCAAGAAAAAAACATTAGGCTCTATTAATTTTTGTTAGTCATAGAGTGTCATGAATATCAGGCTCTTAATGTAAATGGTTATATTAGAAGTTAATAGAGTAGAGGGGATTGTAGTATTCTGAAATTCTCTTCAAGTGTTTGGGAAATAAACCTTATGCTATCTTAGAATAATAACAATATGAACTCACCACAACCAGGAGATTTAAGAGACAGTGAAAAAAAATCATCATGGATTTCAAATTGTTTTATAAAATCAAATTTGATAGATGACATCTATTTGGGAAAACTAAACTTTTAAAATACCATCCTTTTAACAAATATGGAAGAGTTAAGTATTTTATCATACATTGTGTGATGTTATCTTGTGCAACTCTTAAAATATTTTTAAATTATTTCAATAATGATAAATGTTTATCTTATTACTTTAACTATTTCCCACCGTCATACTATTTACATCTTGGGTAGATAATTACTTTATGTGGGAACTGTATAATGTATTATAGGATGTTTAGCATGTTTCTATCCATTACATGCCAATAGCAGCCCCTGAGTCTCCAGACATTGCCAAATACCCACAATGGGGCAAAATCACCTTGGATTGAGAACCACTGCTTAGAAAAGACAATAGTTCTTCCTATATATGGTAAATTTTTAAATAAAACAAACAAAAACAAAATATAAAAAATTCACAAGTTTCTTAGTGGTGAATTTAGAAATGCTTATATGGTAAAACAATATTTGTATTGTTTATTTATTAAATTTTATAGTTTGATTATTAATTGATCTTATAATAAAATTAATTGAAAAATGAACACTTTTTCAAATTTGACAACTTGTAATTTAAAAAACATTCTTAAATGAAAACCATTTATTTCTTTTTCTTACCAAAATTGACCAACCACATTTGTTTTGTACAGCATAACCTAAAATACTGCAAAAGCCTGAGATAATGAAACACATTTAGAAAGTTATTTCTTCCTATTTTCAATGTTCAAAATGCTGATATCATCTTGAAGTAATCCAAAGAGAATTCTTGCTTATGTATTCAGAGGGACATGACAGTGCATTTCAATGGTATTATTCCTGCTTCCCTTCCATCGTGAGACTAGTTTTATCCATCATGAGTAACAGAAATAATTGGTCTGACTTATTTATTTCATTAAGTTTGCAAAAGCTTTTCCAGACAGTTACTACACCTCTTCTCTACTTAGGATTTCCAGACTGAACTTGTCCAGTTTTCTCTTTTTTTTAAGTAACTCATTATTTTATACTTTTATCAGTTGCTATTTTCATATGAGCTCTACTGTATAGGTCAAGCTCTAATTACATATTATGAAAAAATGAATATTTTGATGTATAATGGAAAGAGTGCAGCTATTTCATCTTCAATTCAATAGCTAGTATATCACATACACTGCTTTGTTAATGTAAGCACACTAGTTTATGTGAGCAATTTTTATCCATTTACTTAATGCATTTTTATTAATATTTTACCTGTAATTAAAGATGTAGTTATTATTCTTGTGGGAAAAATTTATGCTCTTCTACTTGTGATCTTTTTTTCTTTCTTTAAACCTCTGAAGATCATAAAATTTTGGAATTCTCCTTCCTCCATCAATCATAAATATGGGTTAAAATGATCTTTCCCACCTTACTATCATTAGAAATGTTAAATGTATTTATATTTTAGTTTAAATATGCAATATTTTTTAGCACTAATGAAACATTTTAATTGCTTTTGTGTATGTTTCTCCCATCAAATAGTCATTTGTTTAGCTTCGATAGCATTAACACATTTTTTCTAAAATTCCTGAACAAAATTTCATGCACAAAAGCCTAGGATAATTCACAGAAGTCAAAAGTATTAGAATTTTATTAGTTTTATCATTATTCAGATAATTACATTTGATACATAAAAGTTTTCCTGTTGAATTAGAAAAAAAAATAGTCGCTATTTAAAGTGTGTTCGTGTTAGAGAGATTACAGTACGCAGTTATATGAGATCTTGTCAGCCCTTGATGAAGATTGGTCAAATCATAAAGTTACTTTTACTTATATGTAATTTGTTATCTCTATTTTTTCACTCTATATATGTGGTTCCCCCGGTTGTCTTCAGTATTTCATATATCTTCTTCAAATTAAAAATATACACAAGAAATCAAGAGTTTTATTGCTATTGATGACAAAGGTTTAAATATTTGAAATTTTGTAGTGATGTCATAAATTTATTCATTTGGTTATTCAGCAGACATTACTGAGCATAGACCATGTCTCAGGCACTGTAGTAAGCAAAGAGGTAGCATAATGGCTAAAGCAGGGGCTCAGATTTGAATCTGGTTGATTTTTTTCAATATTGATGAAGTTGAGATTTTTTGTGCCTATTCTGTCTGGTGACCTCGCCATTACCTCATTAACTGAGATTATATTAAATAGTCTGTCATTAGAAGTTTTAACGAAGCCTAAAGTAAAACTCCATTCCACCTATAATTTTCTCTACTTCCCCCAAACATTGCAGTTAGTCATCATCTAATGTACACTATTTATAACCTTTTTTTCTCATTACCATTTTCACCCCAGCATTGAAATCTCTTAACCATCACATGAATAATTCTAAGTCAGTTCAACCGAGAATAACTAGGAATTCGAAAAGAAAATGAATTTTAAATTTTCTACCAATTTGAATTAAAAAAAGTAAAAGAAGTGAGAGTATAAGTACTTTGGAGTATTGTAATAAGTTCACATGTCTGACATATATTGAAGAAAAAAATTTTATTTTGTTTGCAGAAGCTTTTTAATGAAAATAAACTTCATACACATTTAATATATGCAAATTATTTATAAATTATATAGTAACATGTGCTACTATACCAATTATACATGCAATTTAAAAATTACAAACAGACCAGCTGGCATGGTTCAGTGGTTGAGCATCGACCTATGAACTAGGAGGTCAAGGTTCGATTCCTGGTCAGAGCACATGCCCCGGTTGCGGGCTCCATCCCAGTGTGTGTCATGCAGGAGGCAGCCAACAGTGACTCTCTCTCATCTTTGATGTTTCTATCTCTTTCTCCCCCTCTATTCCTATATATATATCTTTTACACATATATATATTAAAAATCACAAACAAAGATTAAAAATGGATACCTTTTTAAGAATATTAATAGAACTTTTATATGTTTTTCACACCCTTATGATGGTTTAATGGTCCCTATTTCCAGAGTGGATGGATTGTACTTTCGAAAACAACTGTGGACTTTGTGTTTTCCACCTACATAAAATGCTAGTGAATATAATCATCAGCAGAATCCCATAGAGATAATTGCACAAATCACTAATAAAATTGCATTATGCATGAAAAAATGTAGCAAAAGAAGTTCATTGGAGGGTTAAATACGTCAAATTGATATTGAGGCACTTCATGGTTTTTGGTTAAAGATCAAGGAGAAATCCTTCCACATAAAAAGTTATGTCATGACTTGGTTCATATTATGAACCAACCACTTTTTCTAAAACTCCAAGCAAGCAGCCAGCACCTGCCAAAGGACACATGCATGTGTGGGCACATGTGCTCAAACAGAAACACACACACACACACACACACACACACACACACACACACACACCTCTGAGAGTTTTAATTAGAATCCAAATCATCACAGCATAAGAGATATACTAATCCTTTGAGCAAGGTGTTAATTGTTAATCTCATTTTTCCTGTCTAGTAGCCTTGTATAACACTCTGTTTATAATAGGCTTCCTGTGGTAAAAGAATGGGCTACTAAACCTCAGTACATGTTTTCCAGTAATCATTTTAGTGGCCATGGGTCCTTATAATAGTGGCTAATCTCCATAACATCATCATTAGTGGATGAGGGTAGCTAAAATTATAGAGACCCTTTGCTCTAATTATAGACTCTGAATTGCAAATCCATTCTTTAATCAACTGTAAATGCATTGTAAAGGGAATTGTAAGTTCTTTCCAGGGAGCAATATGCATTCAAGCTAGCAGACTAGAACTGAGCAATGTAATGTGCTTGGGGGATAATAACTGAATATGCTTGTCATAGAGCCTGAGTTACAATATGGCTCCTTCCTGGAGAGAGTGTCACAGTAAGTCATATGCTTCCAGTTTCCTAGCATCATTAAAAGGTGTGACGTTAGTAGTTTACTTGTCCAGAATTCTCAATAGTAAGCAAGTCAGGTATGTTTGCAAATATCTACTTTTTCCATTGTTTGCTTATTCTCTGATGTTCTGTAGATCCCAAACAGAAAAAAAAAAAGTGTCTCTCAAAGTTCAGAAAATTTCCATTTTCTTTAATCTCTAACATACAAAACTTAAAACAAATCTATTTCTTTAATCGCATAAATTTGTTATTTAAAACGGAGAGTGAGAAGTAAACATTTAACCTATCTTGAGTCATAGGCAGCAGCTTGATTTTAATCAAATGCTAGGCAATTTAAGGAAATTATGAAAAAAAAAATGTATTAACTGACTTAATCAGATAATAGCTATAAATGAGCTTGTCCAGTGACTGCTACTATTGTCTCATTGATGGGGTAGAAAAATACAACTCTACGCATTTCTGTGCAATAATGTAAGCAATATTGTAAGTCATTTTTTTTTTTTTTGGCAGAGAATACAAATGCAAAAGGAAAAAGCAGCATAAATGTTAGGAGGCCATTTTTAGACTCCCAAGTATTTATCTTCGTCTTTAGTATTCTTTCCATATTAAATGAACTCCTAAACACCTTTATTTTTTTTTCCTTTGTGAGATGATCTCAAGTCTTACTAGAAGGAACCTAATAAGAAACTACATACTTTTTTCCACTTCGAAATTGACCTGATTGTTCAAATAAGCCATACTTTTTCTGGAGATCATTATCTACCTTGTTTCTTACCTCCTTTATTTTCTTCCCAAACCATCTTTTACCTGTAAAATTAAAAGAAAGATTGTTTTCTAATCAAATCTCCTTTAAACCCATGCTGCTTTTGTATTATTATTGGTGCCTAATATTTTTAAAAAAATATATAATTTATGTGTAATTATATAATACTCATCCTGAGAAGTTTTAAAAAATTACTCATTGTGTGTTAATGAAAAATTCAACTGCCTTGTATTTTGATTTATAAATTATTATTTCTCTTTTATATTTTAACAATTTTATCTTTTAAGCTTTTATGTTGAGACATATTAGATTTGTTATTGAAATAAACAATTAGAAAGAAACAGTCTCCATTTGCAAGTAAGTCCAATACAACAACAAGGAATAATGACACTCAATATTAATAAAATTTTGTGTTTGGCTTTTAGTGTTAAAGTAGAATAATATCCTGCTAGTTTCCCGGAAAACTTGAGATTCATTTATTACCGTGACGCTCTCCTTTTTGCTTTAATATTACTATGCTTTCTACAACAATTTTCCTATGTTTGAATTATTACTGAAAGCTACAAAGGTTAACATTAAATATATTAACTTTTTAATGTTATTCAGCTTTTTCAGCCATTAGTCTTCCTTAGACGTCTGCCATTATTTACATAATTATTTCGTCAATCTAGCCACAGCTTTTACCTTCAGTGTGTAATACAATGAGTATTCATATTTCATTCTGCTCAAGAAAGGCAAGGAGCTAGATGAATGGCATAAATGGTGTCCATTCATAGGCTGACCTGAAACAGATCTGTAGCTTGGTGGGGAATTTACTTCCAACCAAAATGAGGCTAGAAGCAGAGAGCTTCGAGTTGGCAGGTAGTGAACATATAGTTGTCAGTCGGCTTTTTGGAAAACTTATCTTGGAGTAGATATAAAATTTTAATGTTTTAGGTGAATTCAGTTCTTATGAAATAAATAATGTTCCTTCCATACTTTTCATGTGAATAACTTCTGTAGAAATCTTGCTTTTACCCTGAGTTTTGATCTTTGCTGGCCTGGATTTTTTTGTACGGTTCTTGTTCACTCTAGCTTAGCAAATATACCTGGCTGTTTTGAGGTTTAGTGAGGCGGCTAATATCCAGTTGGTGTCTTCTTGACATCATTAAATCACTTTCTGTGTTTTTGGTTATTACCTGCTGAGATTTATGTGCTCATTGTGTACTGGGAAAGGGCCACTGTGACAATGCCCTGAGTTATCTCGGCCTCCCAAAGTCACAGTTTTGAAAAGGCAGATTTAGAGAGGATTTTTGAAGCTTAGTTTTACTTTTTCATTCCTCCTAGAAGTACCATAATAACAAAGGATTCTATTTAAGTTTCGGACCCCACTGCCAATAGAAACTATTAAAACATAATGGGGTGTTTTATTCTTGTCTGATTTCTAGTCTAAAATTTCCAACTGCAGATTCTACAATGATATCTGACCAAAGTATGAATAAACCTTTTGGATTTTAGGTTTTTCTTTAACCATAGTTGTAAATGTCTCATTTTGGTTTTTAACTCACCTTCAGCAGAGGAATGCAATTATGGAAAACAGTATAATCAGTCAGGGAAAAAATATGCTCTCTTTATGCCAGAATTCCAATCATTGTGATTTGTATCACCACTTATTTCTGCTGATCTTCTTTCTCTGAAGGATTTTGTCCTGAATTATTTGTAGTTTTAAAGAGATGTTTCTATAAACTCATCTTTAAATTGGTAAGGTTTATATCTACCAACTAAGGCAGCTAGACTCTCCTTTTTTTAATTCATGAAGAAATTATTTTCATTAAAAATATTTTTTTAACAATTAGGAAGCATGCCGCTTGCATGAAATGAAGGAATAGTGTAAGTGATGAACTGATTGCATTGCTTGTCATTACTATTCCATTACTGCTCTATTATTTGGTTAAATCCAGAAAATAATATTTACTCTAAAGCAAGAATCAAGAGGATTTATTGCAATGATCTTTTCTAACACATGGCTAAATTCCCTATCCCTTCATCTCCTACCCATTTGCCCTCAACAATCTTTGTTTTACAAGTTTTCCCTTAAGACACTATCCCTAGCCCCGGCTTCCATGACTATTTACCCTCCTCAAACTTATTTCTTCATTTACTTTCTTTGAACGCATTCCAACGACTTCTCATGTCTCTTGAACTAATTAGGAAAATCAAAAATTCCTTGGTAAGAGCAGAATAAAAAAAAATAACATGTCCAAAAGAGAAGTTATCCATAATACAAATATTACCCAATTTTAAAAACAACACTTCAAATGCTTTCTCAAGTGTGTATGTGTACATTATCTTATGGCATCCTGGCAATAATTCTGTGTGTTGGATATTTTCAACTTGTCTCCTCCCCAATCCTTCCTCTGTTGTTTTTACCCTCTGCCTGCTCTGTTTTCCCCCAGGCTTCCTTGCAGCTGGCTCCCCAGGATTGATCTTTAGGAGGCACTAGGAAAAGGTGAAGGCAGATCTGGAGAACCAGTTTTGGCTGTCACATCCCTGGGGGTGGCTGTTCTCCCTCAACCTGGGCTCCCAAGGTGCTGTCCCATCTCCATAGCTCCAGTGTTCAGTGGGCTTCACTAACACAAGTCCCCTTGCTCATCCCTTCAGTCTTAGAGTTAGTAACAACTTCCTTCTGTGAATTGTCTCACCATCCCGTAAATCTGCTCAAATCTTTGTAAATGGTTCCCTTCGTAATGTCTTCATTTGACCCATCTAGGGTGAATTCTGTTTCCTACTTATACCTTGACTGATAAAATTGGGCATATTTTATCAGCTGTGAATTTTGTTGTTGAGAAAATGAAAACACTGTGAAGTAAGTGATATAAGTCATACAGGATTCAGATGGAACCAGGCCTAGAAGCCAAGTCTCTCTGGGTAGTTTATGCTTATCATTTTTTTTTAAATGCCTAGTGATTATCTCGGTCAAATGGGTAGTAACATTGTTCCATTTTGTTCCCTGGAGTATCTGAAGATCCTAGGGCAGTAAAAGACACTGTGTGCTTGACTCATCCAATGTGTACTCAGCCCCCTAAGGGAGAGGGAAAACCACATATTTGGTCTCGTTTCTGTACATAGATGCAGCTGGGTGAGTTTTGGGTGGACATAACGATTCTGAAGCAGCTGACACACATGGAGAGGCAACTTTTCTTTCAAGCTTGTGGTCCCATATTTGTTTCCCCTGCAGCACCATTTCCAAACAGCACAGGTTGCTGTCCAGCAAGCTCACAGCTGCAAGGGCCTTTCAGCAGGAACACGCAGCAGTACAACGGAAGAACAGTCCAGGCTCAGTTTATGTGACTACATCTAAGGCCCATATCCTGACCCTCCCAGATATTCTTTGAGGCATCTAACATGTTTAAATAAATCCCACTGGGCATGAACTGGTGAGAAAACTGGATATTCTGTTGTCTGTGACTAACAATATTAGTCTAAGACTTCTGGGTGAAATGGTAGTTATGCTTTTCCCCAGCTATTTAAAGCTTCTTTATCTATACTGAATTTTTCTCTATTTTTCATACCCTTTTTTAATCTTATTGCCATAGATCTTACATATTCATTTCTAAAACAGATACTGTTTTTTGCCTTTTTCCCCCCAAACCAGGCTTAATGTTCCTTTCCTTCTTGTCAACCATAATTCACCATCATTGACTCCTTTACTCCTTCCTCTCAGACAGTGTAAAAGAGATTTTTTTTCTTTGTTTTCCTTTTCTTGTGGATGCTACTAGAGCTGGCTCTCAGGCAGTAAGGCTAAATTTAGAAGCTGGAAGTTTGAC
The DNA here is from genome assembly GCF_964212035.1 of Myotis nattereri. Lineage (NCBI taxonomy): Eukaryota > Metazoa > Chordata > Mammalia > Chiroptera > Vespertilionidae > Myotis > Myotis nattereri. The sequence goes on from NC_138076.1 coordinate 34,853,726, forward strand.
AATTTTTATCCCTTCCCTTTTCTGTTGTGAATAACATCTCATAGAACTAGATTTTGTAGGCTTTTATCCCCTCCCCTCTATATGCCTCTGCCTATTACAACTAGAGACAATAGAGCTCAAAGGGAGAATAAAATATAGGATGAAAAATAAGATAATACTTTGAAATGTACATATATTGAAATCTATCTGTTTTTTTTTGTTTTTTTTTTTTTTTCAAAAAAACCTGGGAAATAGACATCAATTTATACAAGTATCTGGAGAATCTTGCAATATTGTGAAGTCTAAAAACTGACATTTCATGTATTGACAATCCCCAATTTTAAAAATCATGTGCTAGAGATGTCCTGAGAACACAGACAATACGGTGGTGAAGGCCAGGGGTGAGGAGCTGGGGTGGGCTGTAAGGGGTCAGTGAGAGAAAAAAGGGGACATATGTAATACTTTCAACAATAAATATATTTTAAATTAAATTAATTAATTAATTTTAAAACACAATGTCCTCATAGGTCATTAGAAACTGGGACTTAAGATTTCATTATGTTCTGCCCTTTCTCTGATGTTTTCATAAATCAGCCCTCATAACTTATAGTTTGAAATTTTTATTTCCTAATCATTTTATAATTAACAATTAGTATTGAGACATTCTTGAAACTAGCATATGCTCATGTTCACACATGCACAGACACACAATGGTAATGGATATGCGGATACATGTATGAAGTATATGAAGGACAGTTTCTTCTTTGTCTTCCTGCTGTTGATAGAAAAAAACATGTTTTGCAGATATACACCAGGTATTATTGGTCCAGCTGATGGGTATCCCTTCTTCTTACCAATAGCTGCCTCTGAGTTATTGCCTAGATGCCAATCAATGCCACTTTGGAACAAAAGCCTTTAACCCATCTCCATTCTCAATAAAAAGCATCTTGAAGTCTCTAATATTGACGAACTACCTAGAACTAGTTATGCTTTTAGATTTTCTTTATTCATGTATTCACTTATTTCACAAGCATTTATTTAGTGAAATCAACAAGATGACAGGCACTTGCTAAGTTCAAGAGATATAAAAGTGAACAAGAAAGATGTGATTGGGCCCTATCTGGTTTGGCTCAGTGGATAGAGCATCGGCCCATGGACTGAAGGGTCCTAGGTTTAATTACAATCAAGGGCACGCACCACGGTTGCAGGCTCGATCTCTGGCCCCAGTTGGTGCCTAGTGGAGGCAAACAATTGATGTGTCTCTCTCACATCCATGTTTCTCTCTCTCTGTCTCTCCTCCTCCCTTCTACTCTCTCTAAGAATCAATGGAAAAAATATCCTTGGATGAAGAATAACAAACAAGAAACAAAAAAAGGAAGATGTGACTAGGAAGAAGATTCTGATAGCATAGTATGGCAACTCTTTCAACTGTGGATAATTTGCTGTACAAACAATGACTCAAGGACCTGAAGGAGCAGATTTTGGGAAATAATTGTGTACATCATATCCTTTCCTCTTGATGTTCTTATTCTACATCTCAAATGAGGATTGTGTCATCAAAGGGCTTTGATTTAAAGCACTCAATTAAAATATAATTATCCATTAGTATACATTTGAGAAACACCCCAAACCATACATACTTTTAAAATGAAGATCAGACATTTTAAGAACAATTATATATGAAAGAAAAATCACATAAAAGATATTTTATATTCTAGGGTAAAACAATTGTCTTCTTTGTAAACTAACGTATGTGGCTGTATTCTCCATATATGAGAATAGATAATGTGACTGTCTTCAAAATGGTAATGCGTTCTATACGTTGATTTTGTGCATTTTAGTTAATTAGAGCTTTGGAAAGCTGTACAAAGCCCTTCATGTTTGCTATATTATCAGCATTCACATTACTGCAAGCACTTTTGATTGCAAAAATAATTAAAATTCCTTTTGCCAATGGAGTAAAGTTAATTAATGAGTATTAATATAGATGATACAGTATTTCTGAGAGTGGCCTGTTAGGTTGTATTGACTGGCTTTTTATGAGTAAAGACAACACCATTCTGTGCATTTTAAAATAATTGTGGAAAATTTAAACTTTAGAGATAGAGATACTGCATATTTCCTTATGAATGCAATTTTGAATTTAAGTTGTATATTCTATTTGGTTATTTTGCCTTAAACTTACTTTTAAACATGTGTTACTCTCATATATAAAGTGTCTTTATGATTTTTAGATGTGCAGATGGGTAGATAATCCGATACATGGGGTCATATGTCAGATGCTTGCTCAGGATGCAGTGGTGAGTCCTGTCCCTACATTTGTTTTCTGGTCTCTTGGAATTACCTCCCTTAGTAAATGTCCCTGTATTCACATCTTTGTTATTCACTGTTGAAAGTAGCTGTTCATCTTAATATTCACACTGATGTTAGAGCAACTGTATTTATTTACCTTGTATTCGAAGCATACCTTTTAAGTCCAAACCATAGGTTATCCACATTGGGTTTTAGGAGGCTATAATTTGATCGGAAGTGTGATGAGAATAAGGGTGTCCAGGGTTCAAATTGAGTGCTTGGAAGTTTGCTTCAATCCAAAATTCATACACTGTGGCCCCAGGTTCTTTAATAGACTTGAGCATTTCAGCCAAGTCGATTGGTGCTGGAAGCCTGAGTCAGAAAGTCACAGTATAGGTTCAACATTTTTTTTTTTTTTAAATATATTTTATTGATTTTTTACAGAGAGGAAGGGAGAGAGATAGAGAGTTAGAAACATCGATGAGAGAGAAACATCGATCAGCTGCCTCCTGCACATCTCCCACTGGGGATGTGCCCGCAACCCAGGTACATGCCCTTGACCGGAATCGAACCCGGGACCCTTGAGTCCGCAGGCCGACGCTCTATCCACTGAGCCAAACCGGTTTCGGCATAGGTTCAACATTTTTGAAATAGATTTTTAAGTTTTCAAAATTGATATTCAAATTTATGTAAGGAGATCACACTTCGCATATTACTCTGGTTGTTATAAATCAAAATTGTCCGGAAGGAATTGGAATGAAGTGGGCCTGGTGATTTTAAAGCTCCTTGCAAGTTTTCTTAAACTGGTGATGCCTAAAAATACCGGTTTTGAGCTTTTGCAAGTTTTCAGTCAAACCCTGAGACAAAATATAAATTTCTTTTTGGATTGCTCATTTGGCTAATCCAACTTGGGTTATTCTTGAATACTTCTGCATTCTCTCCATTAATACAGACAATTCATATAAGTTTAAATATATCTGATTAATTTCAATGAGAGGAAGAATGCTCCTCTGTATATTTTATTGAATTAGAACTCCAGCTTTTTTACCTTTTTCAATCAATGAACAGGATTCACCTATTATTTTATGTGGCAAAAGTCCTTGTTTGATAATAAAAGAAAAGACTAAATAATCATTTGATTGTTGCTAAGGTTTAATGCTAAGTTTCAGCTGTGCTAATACAACTGACATTGACAAGCAGCTGGAAAGCATAATTGTGCTAATAGTATTTCTCCTAACTCCCTTACTAATGACAGGTTGGCAAGAGATGGTAACATTATCACAGTTAATTTTTCCACAAATGATAGTATACCAGGGCAATCAACTGGTATTAACCATAAAAGCTTCCCAGCTGTAGAATGTAAACTCCTTTGTCTGTATTGGAAATATTTCTTACATACCCTATATAATAAAAGCCTAATATGCTGTGTCCAGTTGTCCGTTCAACCAATCAAAGTGTAATATGCGAATGATATGCTCAACTGCTCAGTATAACATGCACTGACCACCAGGGGGCAGACACTCCAACCAGTAGGTTAGCTTGCTGCTGGGGTCTGGCCCATTGTAACTGAGCAAGATGGGCCAGACACGCTCTCAAGCTCTCCCACGGTTTATCCTCAGCTGTCCAGCCTCTCGTACCTCTCCCCGGCCTCAATAGTGCACCAATGGGGTCCCTCAGCCAGGCCTGCACCTTCTTGCAATCTGGGACCCCTTAGGGGATGTCAAAGAGCTGGTTTTGGCCCTGTCCCACAGGCCAGGCAGAGAGACCCCACTGGTGCATGAATTCGTGCATCAGGCCTCTAGTCCTATCTAATAAAAGAGAAACATGGTAAGTAGCGTACGACCGCTACCCTTCCCATTGGCTAATCAGGGCAATATGCAAATTAAATGCCAGCCAAGATGGCGGCCGGCAGCCAGGCAGCTTGAAACTAACATGAGGCTTGCTTGCTTCAGTGATGGAGGAAACCAATGTTCCCCGCCTGCCTTGCCGGCCTCTGAGCCTGCAGTTTGAAACATTGTAATAAATATAGAAGCTAAACAAAACCCCAGAAACCTGCTTTCTGCTAGCCAGGATCTCAGAGCTGGAGTTATACATTGTTTCGATTATAGAACCCAAACAAACCAGATACCTGTTTTCAGCAGCAGAGGCCTCAGAGCTGGAGCCAGAGCTAAAGTTGGCCCAGAATAAAAAAAAAAAAAAAAAAGAAAGAAAGAAAAAAAGGAGCAGTTGGGAGCTTCAGTCACCCGCCAGCCTGAAAACAGCCCTCAGCCCCTCACCCAGACTGGCCAGGCACCCCAGTGGGGACCCCCACCCTGAAGGGTGTGTGACCAGCTGCAAACATTCATCATCCCCTCATCCAGGCTGGCCAGGCACCCCAGGGGGGACCCCACCCTGAAGGGTGTGTGACCAGCTGCAAACAACCATCATCCCCTCACCCAAGCTGGCCAGGCATCCCAGTGGGGACCCCCACCCTGATCCAGGACACCCTTCAGGGCAAACCAGCCAGCCCCACCCATGCACCAGGCCTCTATCCTATATACTAAAAGGGTAATATGCCTCCCAGCACCAGGATCAGCTGAGCCGCGAGGCCTCCCGGCACCAGGATCAGCGTGACAGGGGGCAGCACCTAAACCCCCTGATCACCCTGCGGCTCTGTGTGTGACAGAGGGCGGGGCCACAACCTCCTTATTGGCCCTGCTCTGTTCCTGACAGGGGAAGGCACCCCAACCTCCTGATCAGCCCTGCTCTGTGCCTGATAGGGGGAGCTCCCCAACCCCCAGATCGCCCTGCGGCTCTGTATGTGACAGGGTGCGGCGCCCCAACCCCCTTATCGGCCCTGCTCTGTGTGTGACAGGGTAGAGCCATAACCTCCCCATTGGCCCTGCCCTGAGTGTGAGAGTGGCGGCGCCCCAAACCCCTGATCAGCCCTGCCCTGTGGGTGATAGAGTGCGGTGCCCCAACCCCCGTCCCCCCACGGGCCCTGCTCTGTGTGTGATGGGGTAGAGCCATTACCTCCCCATTGGCCTTGCCCTGAGTGTGACAGTGGCGGTGCCCCAACCCCCTGATCGGCCCTGCTCTGTGGGTGATAAAGGGCGGCGCCCCAATCCCCTGATCTGCCCTGCTCTGTTTGTGACAGGGGGCGTTGCCCCAACTCCCCTATCGGCCCTACTCTGTGAGTGACAGGGGGAGCTCCCCAACCCCATGATCAACCCTGCTCTGTGCGTGACAGTGTAAGGAGCCCCAACCCCCCTGATGGGCCCTTCTCTGTGTGTGACATGGGACAGCACCCGAACCCTCTGATTGGCCCTGCTCTGTGCTTGACAGGGGGTGGCGCCGCAACCTCCCCATCAACCCTGCCTTGAGTGTGACAGGGGGCGGTGCCCCAACCCCCCAATCGGCCCTACACTGAGCATAACTGAGGGTGGCATTGCAACCTCCCAATCCGCCCTGCTCAGTGAATGACAGGAGGCAGCACCCCAACTCCCCAATCTGCCCTGCTCTGAGCCTGACCAGGGGCTGCACCTAGGAATTGGGCCAGCCCTCTGCCACCCAGGAGCAGGTCTAAGCCAGCAGGGCATTATCTCCCGAGGGGTCCCAGACTGTGAGAGGGCACAGGCCAGGCTGAGGGACCCCCCTTTCCCCCCCGAGTGCACAAATTTTTGTGCACCAAGCCTCTAGTCTTATATAATAAAAGGATAATATGCAAATTGACCCTAATGGCAGAATGACCGGAATGACAGGTAGTTATGATGCACGCTGACCACCAGAGTGCAGACACTCAATTCAGAAGCTGGGCCTTACTGGTCAGTGCACTTACACAGGGGGAGCACCGCTCAGCCAGAAGCCAGCTCATGGCTGGCCAACGCAGTGGTGGTGGCGGGAGCCTCTCCCACCTCCATGGCAGCACTAAGGATGTCCAACTAATGGCTTAGGCCCACTCCCTGTGGTCTCTATTCTACTGGACACCCCCCGAGGACTCCCAGGCAGAGGGATGTCTGACTGCCAGTTTAGGCCTGATCCCCCGGGTAACGGGCCTAAGCCAGTGGGTGGACATCCCCCAAGGAGTCCTGGACTGTGAGAATGTGCAGGCCGAGCTGATGGACACCCCCCGTAAGTGTACGAATTTTCATGCACCTGGCCTCTAGTAAGTAGATAAAATTAAAATGGTATTTTACAATGTTAATGTTTAGAGCCATACAAATTTAACATTCTGGACCCAGTAGAGTAGAGGCAACAATTTTGTCCTTAAATTAGGTTGACATGTTCTTAAGCACATTGTTTTCCTCTTTAAACCCTCGGGGTTTAATAATCCTAACACAGACCATCAACTGTCCTCATTTTCAAGGCCTTTCTATTTGAACTTCCTTTCCACAAAAATACCAAAATACTTTTGATTAGTGCATGAATGAATGCTAAGCATGGAAAGACAAGAAGACAAAAGTAAGTTCTTATTCTTCTACTGCCTCCTTTATTTTTCTTCCCTTTCATTTCTCATTTCTTCTTGCTCCCTTGGATCCCATGCAACCCCCAATTATCTCTCTCTGAAGGCGCTTACTATATAATAATGCAGTTATTTGTTTTCCTGTCTCTTCCTGGGTATAAATGAGCACCACTAAAGCAAGGATTGGAGGAACCCACTGGCCCTGGAATAATTTTGGAGCCGGGTTTTGAATTTGCTGGCTACAGAACAGAGGTGGTGGAGGGAGCACAGAGAGAGTGCTCAGAGAGGAGGGTGCCTGACACCCTACTGGCTTCATATTTCTCCCTTGTAAACAGGAGGTATTGATACATACCTCCAAATCTGTTTCAAGAATTAAATAAAGTGACTTTTCAAAGAGATATGTTACTTGTAACTACTGGGGAAATAGAAGGCACTCTGGCCTCCTGGCAGGCAGTATATATATGGAAATGGGATATGTGGGCTTGCTTTTCCGGCTCTGGGGAGCTGATGAATACTAACTAGCATGAAAAAATAAAGAAAGAAAAAGAAACACAATTATGTAAGTTTAGAACTTTCTTCGTTGATCCTTTAAAAACATGTTCAAAGAATAGTGCAAACACTTTTGGACTATTAATAGAACATCATATTCTACCATGGCTAGCCCTGGAAGACCATCCTGAGAGGGTTTTAATCAATTCTCACTGTCACATTTAAGAGGCATATTAACCTACTAGCATGAGTTCATAGATTATCCTTGAATTCTTCTGCATTTAAGGGGACAGATTGATGATGGTTCTCAAAAACCACCTCATGCAAAGGACAAGAGAAGGGATGTGAGGTTTCCCTGCAGAAGACAACTGTCACAGAGAAGTGAAGAATGGTTTTACACCTCTAAATTGTTGAAAAGTTATAAGAAGAATATATTGTGACATGTGAAAATTATGTTAAACTGGATTTGAGTATCCATAAACGAAATGTATTGGAATACATACAGTCATGCACATTTGTTTCTTTATTTTTCATGGCTGCTTTCATGCTACAACACAAGAGTTGAGTACTTGTGGCACAGACCCAATGTCCTGCAAAGCTGAACACATTTACACTCTGGCCCTTTGCAGAAAAAGTTTGTGGATTCTGTTTTAGAGAATCCCAGTTGAGGACATTTGATGTATAAGCATTGGGAAAAGAGAGTGTTATGGCCTCCAGGACTTTGCCACTAGTGAGTGGCCTGGCCATAAGCATGAATATTGGGGTTCAGGGGATATAACTTGGAGTATTGGAAAAGTACTGATGGACCTAAATGTTACTGTAAGTAGACTCTTAGCAAGACAGTGAGTCTTAAAATTTTGAAACTTGTGGTATTACAAAGAATGAAGCAGATTATTAAGCCTTCAAATTATTCCAGGAGACCTTATGATTAGCAGACAGAATTATTCCCCTTTCTGGACACATGAAGCTTTTTGCTTGAGTTCCTTAGAATTGGCATTTCCTTTATGGAGAATGTCCCCTTGCATTTTACTGGCCTTCCTGTGGCAGAAGGCCACAGTGATGGGATTCAGGGTAGCTCAGTGCAAATTTGCATTCTTGTTCCCCCTCTCACTGTCTACATGCAAAGAATTTCACCCCTCCATACCTCAACCTTCTCATCTGTAAAATGGGAAGACTGCAGAAACATATGTGCAGGTTCTGTGCGTACAGTCGGACAATTCCCCGGGGCAGTGAGTTGCTTCCTCTACTGTGTCTCACACATATTCTATTCTCATCTCTCTTTCTTCATTTGAAATATTTTATTTTATTTGTGTGCACGATCATCCTTTCCTCTAGACAAATAACATTTTGAAAGCAGGAAACTTGTCTTATGACTTCATTCAACCCTCTGAATGCAGCACATTATCTTCTGAAAAGTGGGTACATGATGCATTTTTTAAATGAGTACATTTGTTTTAATTAATATATGTCTGTAGAGTGTTATATTTTTTCCTTAGAGAATGTCAATTACATGCAAAAGTTAAGTAGCTTTTGTGATGTAGAATAAAACTAGTTAATCCATAATTCAGGAGCCTATAAATGTATTTTGAGATTTTGCAAAGTACTGAAATAATCCTGATACAGCCGAAAAAAAAAAACCCAAAAACATTGTATTTGGCATGGCTGTGAAAATGAATGAAATTGATACTTTAAGCTTGAAAACTGGTCAAATATTCTATAGTATCACTGTTCAATGGAATCATAATATAAGCCACAAATACAAGCCACATAGGTAATTTACATTTTCTAGTAGCCACATATAAATACATAAACTAGCGATAATAATTTTAATAATATGGTTTGTATAGTCCAATACATTCCAAATAGAACGTTAACATCTATTCAATGTAAAACTATTAATGATACGTTTCACATTATTTTTCATACTAATTCCACAAAATCCCATATTTTATATGTACAGTGCATCTCAAGCCCCATTGGTAGTGCTAATAGCTACTTGTGACTAGTGGTTGCTACATCAGACTGCATAGCTCTACAGTATTTTTGGTAACCATGCAAGAGCATGACTGTACATTAATCAAAATGCTTCACTCACCAGCTGGAATTTAGCAGAGAAAACTCCCATCCAGGCTGTCATTATTTGGAGATTGTTTTCTATCAACCAGATAACTACCTGTGTATGAATTTGACTAAAAAAAAATAATGTTTGAGCCATGGCACTGTATACGATGCTCTACCTAGCACTGGCAGCATTGCTTAAAGATTTGTCTGCACATTTGACTCTGCCCCCTCCCTTGTGAACACCTGAGGAGTTTGCTCAGAGGGACTCCTTGCTGGTGAAATCACACTGGGCAGCTTGTGCCCGTGTTACTGCTGTTTCCTGGGAGCTGCTGACTGTACCAGATTAGATGAAGCTGTGCTGAGACATGTTCCTGTTCATGATGAATGTGTCTCGGTGCAAGTCCCAATTTGTGCTGCTTGGCACCTGTGCAGACAGGCAGTGAGCTTCTGAATGAACTGAACTGAATTGTATGGTCCCAGTTCAACTTCATTGCCTTGGGTACAGAGGACCGACCGTAAGATGTGTTTTTCTATGTAGACATACTAGTACTTTTAAGTGCATGTCAAAGTTAAAAACCATAACAAGATGTGGGTCGTGGTTTTTGCTGAAAAAAAAAAAAAGATAGTTATCAGTGACCTAATTTATCTGTTTATTTACAAACACCTTATTAGTTACCAATAATGGGATCTTTTGTTGTTTTCTTTTTCTCTTTAAACCATATCCATAAAATGTATGCTGCTGTTATTTAAATATTTTAAAAATAAATAATAAAAGCTTTTGTTAACAGTGGAAAAATGGCACCAGGGTTTAACCTTGGTTCAGCAACCTCAGTTCTTGAGTTCTGATGAAGAGAAGAATTCAGAGCCAAGACTCCAATTGTAAGAGAAAAATTATTTAGAAAATCACAGAGGTAGAAGTGAGCAGTAGAAGAAATGGGCTCAGGAAACAAGTTCCAGCAAAAGAAGGGCCTTTAGAGCTTAGGAGAAGATGGAGAGACATATATGTGCCTTCTAGGATGAAAGAGGAAGGAGAGGTGTTCTGGCATGCTCCTGTGGGGGCAGGGGGAGAGAGAGAGAGAGAGAGAGAGAGAGAGAGAGAGAGAGAGAGAGAGAGAGAGAGAGAGAGAGACCTGGGGAGAGTAGGGGGTGGGGGAAGAGACCTGTGTGCTCCATAGAGAGAGAGAGAGCCAGGCTGGGTGCTCCGGCCTGAGGGCTTTTATCTGAGGTCTCAGGGGAGGATCTCAATAGAATGCTCATCAGCTTTCCCAGTGTGTCTCCTCAGCTCCTCAGGGTCTCCACTGCCTGGTTGGCACCAGGGGAGGGGTCATTAGTCATTGCAGCTGGTCCTAAAGTCAGGCATGGTATCTCTCTGCCTGGTTTTGCTGCATTTCTGGGCCTGGAGCTGAAATACACCTGAGACCCAGATGTCATCTCCAGGGGTTAATGCTTAAGGGAGTGGTCTTGCAAGGGTTTATCATTTTGCCCGTTGCTAGGCACCTGGGGCTCTCTGCCCTGGTGACCCTCTCCACCTGGCCCATGGTTCCTACTCTGCTCCTACCCATCTAATTATCGACTACATCTTGCTTGATACATTCTATCCTGCAGACTTTGAAAACCCATTTTGTTCTTGGTAGCTATTTGGAAGGTTTTTATGGGCTCTCAGCCAAGCCTAAACCAAGCTTTCTGGGAAAGGAAAGGAGGGATGAAAAAGACCCCTTGCTGCTCCAGCCGTCTGCCATTCTCTGACTCTGAGATAAACCTTTGGCATGATGATGACTTCCTAATGTCTGAAGTGTGAGTGACTTCAGAACACCATGAAGGGGAAATGCCCAGCTGCAGTTTATTATGGTCGGGTCAATTAAATAGGTTCAGGGCACCAGCATCTTGTGTATCTATGGATCATTGGAGATGAAAAATACGCCTTTGTGGTCTCAACTCCCGTTTCCCCCTTTCAGATAAAGAGCCACAGAGACCTGTAAATAATCGCTGGGATACACATCAGCAACAACTCCTCAACTTGGGCAAGCTATTACATTGAAATCGGTTAATATTCTATTGTTACTGGCCTGCCTTTTATATAAAAAGACATTCAGGAAAAGGATTGGATGGCTACATAAATAGCATGACTCCGTCTTGGCTTTTTCCTGTGAAGTTCCTGCCAAAGACGATTGGAGTCTTCGTGTTTGTTCAATAGGTAAAAAAAAAGCTTTGCTTGTCACAATCAGTGTCTCATTTATTTATCTAGATCTCTTTCCTTCTGTTTCGCTGCATCCTGTTCTAAAAATACAAGCATATGGACTCTGACAGCGCTGCTTTCTGCCCTGTCAGTATTCTGTTTTTGCTACTTGTTTCCTTTAAAGAAAATTACCTGCCTTCAAGCTGACGTCTCTGGAGACTACTTTTACCATCAAAATATAGTTTTTAGGTGGTCAAGTGATTAAACAGATAGGCCAGAATAATAGCTACAGTCTTTAGAGTTGCACATAGTTTTCCTTTGCTTCAGACGTGTTTTGAGGCAGTCATTTGAAAAGAAATTCAAACATGGGTGAAGATTAATTTGAAAGAAATGTGCGTAGTTCATATTCCAAATGTCTTTCAAAATTGTAGCCCCTAATTTTCAATTCTGAGTTGCTAGCCACAAATCCGGGCTTGTCATTACGAGGAAGCATCCTTGAGCTGGTGCCTGACACTGGTTTTATCATTGTTCTGTTAACCTCACTATTTCAGAATTCTCTCTGCCTATAGGTTAACATCAGAACTGTGAACTCCTCCTAAGATGACTGGACCATTTTTTAAAAATAAACAAATGCCAGCCCAGGGTGTTTATTGTTGATGCCACTTACTGACAATTTTGATAATAGTTTTTTCATTTGTACTTTGGCACATGTCCCAATACATACTTCATTTTCTTCTTTCATCCTCCAAACTTGTGCAAAACATTTCCATTTAAGTTCTTATCACATATTTCCTAATTCTTTTCATTGGCTGAAATATAACTAAGTGGAAAGGCAACATTAAAAACAAAACAAATGTCATTTCGAGATGGTAGATAGACACATAATTAATTCCAAGCAGAAGCAATTCCTCTCAATCCAAATTGCAATGTGCTGCTGTTGAGATTGCTAGTGAGTCCTTTCATGAAAGTGCTCCTGCTAGATGCCACCATGCAATGTCTCAGAGCCACCAGGTGAAACAGACTCAATAAATGAGATGCTACAGTAGAGAGTTGATGAGTCTACAGATGGACAAATGAGCTTGGGTCTCGGTTCTGCTTGTACCTGTGTAACCTTGGACATGCCATTGTAATTATCCACTCCTATGTCTGGTTGGGAGAATCATATTTATTTTACCTCCCTTGCATAGTTATTGAGAGGTTAAAAGGAACAATTGAATGTGAGCATGTTATAAAGTTATTGTAATGAAATGGCTCACTCTGTGGATATTAGTTTGGGTATGTGTTTGAGGCTGATGGTTTCCTATTTTTGCTGGTGCCACTTTTTGTCTTTTCCTTCCAGAAACTTTTACTGTCCTTCTCTTGCTCAAAGGACACTCCCGTGACAGGCCATAAGTCAATCGTTTGTGTAAATCTTGTTGCAGAATAAAGAAGGAAGGGGGTGGGGGCAGAGGACACCAAGCTTCATCCACAGCACCATGGGGATTTTAGTGGCAGAATTTCATTCTTGCTCTTTCTAGCATCAACCCAGTGTTTGAAATATGATAGGCACATAATAAAAAAACATGCACTGAAAGTGATTCACTACATAGGATGTGTACACAATAATATTTTAGATATAGTTATCTCTTACTTCAAGTAAATGTTTTTTACAGAATTTCACTAATAATAAAGACAAATAAATTTGACTTTGGACATCTAAAGCTTTGAAATAAAATATTTAAGACTGTACTTTTTGGGAAATTTGAATTTCATATTTTCAACTATTCTTGTCTGAAATTGTTTGTATTTAATAAGTACTAGCTAGTTATCTTCAAATTATGGCATCAACTGTTTGAGCCATGGATATAGATTAATTATAGTCAACATTTTTATTTTTCTATGTATTTTAGATGTGAAGAACACTTTTTTGTATATTAAATCAGTGAAATCATTAAAACTTTTTAAAAACTTTATCATTCAACTAATATTTATTGCGAGTCTATTCAGTGCCAAGCAGTGGGCTAGGTTTTGAGAACAAAATAATAAGGAATACCCGGTCCCTGAATTTTAACAGTAGACAGAATAGTACTCTTTCTGCTATGAACAGAAGCTGAACAGCTTTGAAAGAGGAGGTAACTTTGTGGTGAGCCGGAAAGAAAGGCAAGAGTTTGTCATTTGTGAAAAAGAGGGAGAAGGGAGTTAGTTTAGATTGAGGGAATCATACTGAAGAAATGTCAGATTATGATAGAAATGTATGCTTTGGGGAGTGGGAAAGGACACATATGCAATCCTTTCAACAATAAAGAATTTAAAAAAAATAAAAAGTAAATTAAAGAAAAGAAATGTATGCCTTGAGAATGTCACTTGGTTATAGTAGATAGGCAGTACCGAAGGGGAAGAAACTGGTGGGGCGAAAAATGAAGATTAGTTAGGTTAGAGACCATTAGGAAAGTTTGGGTGAGTGTTATGAAGTCAAACATAAGAATGTCAAGGCACATGAAGCGTAGGAAATAAATCCAGATGCTTCACATTGCTTGATGCTTCCAGAGGTTGACTTCACAAGAGTGAGCAACAAATAGAAATTGTCTGTAGAGTGTGAGGAGAGGAGGACAATGCATGTGATAGCGAAGTAGAGAGAAGTATATAGTGGTACAGATGCATAATAATGCTGTTGTCCAAAAGATGGAGTGTGGGAAGAAAAGCAAGTTTGAAGGGAAGACAATAACATTTCTATAATCTTGTTACTCAAAAATCAGTTCTTGAACCAGCAGCATTGGCATCAACTGAGAGCCTATTAGAAATGCAGGCTCTCAGCTCCACCCCAGAACAACTGGATCAGAATCTGCATTTGACCCCAAATGCATTCATGCACATTCAAGTGTGGTCAGAGTGCTTGCTCTACATGAGCTGTGTTTGAGATGTCTGCACAATGTAAAAGAATGGCAACAAAATCTCTTACAAGTAAAGGAATATGAGGCCTAAATACAATTGTCTCAGGAATTAAAGAGATCCAATTACACTTTTTAATAAAATTGCCTGCAAATTTCAGGCAAAGTGGAATCCTAGGCTGAGAAGTTTTGGACATTAACAAATATGTAAACTTTGTTTTAAAAGGAGATGCCAGAATTAATCATCTAATATAGAATACTTGGCCTTCAAACTAATATGCAAATTTTAGGTGGTTTGGAGTAAATAGAACGTGATAAGACTCTGAGATGTTTTCTAAATACCGGTTTTAATTTTATTTCCTGTTCGGTTGTGTACTGTGTTGAAAGCATTTAATTTCTGATCTATGCTTTTGGCTTGAAAAAGTTGCTTTTCTAAAGCACTATTTAGAATCATGACTTTTATACTTTGGAGTCAAAATTGCTGCAGGCGAATTTTCTCATTGTCATTTTTTTGGTATTGCATCTGTTCAGTCTTTCGTTAGAGTAACGTCCAATGTAAAGCAATGACAAAATTGCAAAAGATGTTTTAAATTAACAATTGTACTTCACCTTCTTGGCAAAGTTTGATTTTATCAAGCCTTTTCCCCCTTGTTCTATCCAATTCCATCAGCATTGCCAACCCTGGAACTGTATCCCTTTATTATTAAACTAAACCAGGCAAAGCCAATCAGGGCCAGTCATATGCCAACTGGTTACAATAGCTGATTCTGATGATGAAATATAACCCAGTGCTAAAGTCAGACCCAAAACAAACAAACAAATTCCCCCAGATTGGATGCCACATGGACTCATTTGAGACATTGGATATTCAGCCTGAATTTTCTAATGGATAGAATCAGATTGAGTGTGAGCATTACTTTCAAGAACCGTGGAATTTCTGTTCTCTGAAAATAATTTTAGATGCTCTAATACCTTTAGACTCTCCCAGATTCCTGAGCTTGGCCTCTTTACAGTAGTTAATTATATTTATTGTGATGATGTGATATTTGGAACTCTACTTGTTTTTGATGCCTGTGGATTTGATCCAGGCAAAACTCTTTGACCACAATAACCACATTAGCCTGGCTCATAACCCCATATTTTACAAAGTAATTCAGCACTATCCCTCTCCCCAAAAAGCTTTCAAGATTATAATCTATTTTTAAATATATAACATTTGAAAGCACTTTTATGTCTTCACAGATTAACAAAAACTGCAAAATATTTTCCATTCTGAAAATATATGATGTAGGCTAGGATTGGACTTGTAGGAAGGACTAGGCAACTATTTTACTGCAATGCAAATGTTGCCATTAACTTTGAAAATATATATGCGTATAATATATAGCATTAATCTATATCTATATATATTGTAGATTATTTTCCTGGAAATTTTGCTGAACATTAAATGTTGTAACACCACCAAATAAATGAATATAAATTTTTAGTATTCTATTTGAGGATGTTGCTGGCTCACACTCTTTTGCCTGCTTTCTCATGCTCTTAGGTTAAAATAGATAAGTTTTAAATTAATTGGAACATAACTTGCCTGAACTAAGACTTTGTTCCTTGAGGTCTAACTACTCCTCACATGAATGTGAGTGGGTGGCAGAAAGCATGAGAGGATGAGCAGTTTGAAATTCATGTTTACATAATTGGAAAGCCATATGCTTAACTGGTGTAGCCTTCCCCCCTATAGATGAGTTATAGCAACATGGTGCCTTTAACCTGGCCTCAGGAGGATTCACGTAAAAAGTGACCCACTGGGAAGGCTTAGCTTTGAGTCATGGCACTTATAATGGGGTAGCCTTGCAAAGACTTAAAAATTCACAAAAACCAACCCTGACAGAATTTGGCTATCATGCTTTTTACTTGCCTAGTAATATTTATAAATGTAATAACCCCCTTTCTTCCTACTCAATTTGAAATGTATCCCAACCAATGCACAGATATAAAGATGTCCAATAATAGCAGAATCAAAGATTTAGTATTGCTGTAGGCTCATATACCAGTTTTTACAAGTACTAGAAACACTATCCTATAACCTTTCTTGTGTCACCAGGTTGTCTTCTGAACCATAGTTGATGAATTGGACTTAAATATTTTGGTTGTGTTAGGTTTAGCCAGTATGTATATACACAACTATAATTGTATCTAGAAGTAATAGTAGCACATTAAAATGGTTAACAATAAAAATAGAATTAACTGCTTTTCATACATTTAAAAATCTTTCAAATTATTGTCTTCAGTTCAAATCTCTCTCCTGATTCCAGACTCAATTCCTCTCACTGCTTTTTTGAAATGTATTTATTCTTGAATGCCTCACAAGCATTTCAGATTTAACTAATCCCTGATTGCATGAGTGTATCCCCAGACCTGCTTTTACCTTGTTCTCTTTTTCTTAGTATTCTAGTATGGCATTACAATTTACTCAGTTGCTCAAGGCAGATACGTGGCACCATCTCTGATGGGTCTTTCTCCATCCACTGCACAACTGTTGCCTAACCAATTGTCAAATCTTATTTCTTCTCCAAGATGTACATCAAGTTCATTTGATTCTCCACTGCTGCCCTAATAGCCCTTTCCCTTGACCACTGTAGTAGCCTTTTACTCCACTTCTACTCATCCGTGTAAAGACTTGCTAGTCTCCAACTTGCTCACCAGCTTCCGCCATGGTAGCTCCCTTTTGTGGTTTGAATTGTGCCCCCCTTCCAAAAAATGTTAAAGTCCTAACTCTTGGTGCCTATGAATGTAGCCTTATTTAAAAAAAAAATGTTATTGTGAATATAATCAAGTTAAGATGAGGTCACTAATGTGGGCCCTAATTCAGTATGACCGGTATCTCTCTAAAAGAGGAAGATGGCCATGTTGATACCATTATAATTAGTGAATTATTAATAATAGGAAAAGAGCAGAAGGAAAGCCAGACATTATAGGCATACTTCCTGCAAAACATTGGGGGAAGGGGGCTGATCAAAGGGACAACAGATGCATGCCCAGTAAAGTTGGGGTGACAGGAAAAATATTTGTTTGTCAACCACACCTGACGACAGAGGTGGTTGGCCAGAATGGGTGTGGCCATTGCAAGCCCAGGGAGGTTTGGCATACTTCATTCCCTGAACAAAGAAGCTCGCTCTCTTACTGTGCTTGGTTCCCCTTAGCATGCTTGGCTCATGGTTCACACTTGGCTTCCTGACATTCTCCTGTGTGGCCCATGGCCATGTGGAGACCCACACATGATGCATTAATGGACTGTACCTAGCCTGATGCTGAACTGGACACAGCTCCAATATGGAAAGGAAATTCTGGATACTGGCTTTCCTTTTAGCTTTGCTAAACCCCACCTACACTTCTTCTAAGACTGGACTAAGGAAAATGGAACTTTGGAAACCCTCTCTTGTAAATTATGTTTCTTGGGATATTGTAAGAAGTCCATTCCTAGCAGCTCCCAGTGGGGAAGAACCGCCCCTCTGCAACACACACACAGACACACACACACTTTATTTGATATCAATGTGAAGACACTGACACCAGGGAGAACACCAAGTGATGGTAAAGCAGAGAAGGGAGTGATGCAGCTTTGAGCCAAGGAAAGCCAACTATCTTATGGCACTATTAGAAGCCACCAAGAGTCAAGAAAGTGTTCTACTCATCTTAGGGAGCATGGCTCCATGATACTCAGAGAAAATACATTTCTGCTATTTTAAGCCAGCAAGTAGGTGGTACTTCATTCCATCAGCCCCAAGAAATAAATCTATCTCCTTTCTGTTTTTCAAATAAGTTTAATTATTTTCTATTGCACAGCTTCCACATATATGGTTCAACTGTCTAGAACATTCTTTTTCACTCTCATTTTTCTAAGTTCAATTCAGTCTTTCTGGTCTTTGCTTAAATGTTACATCTTAAAAGATGCCTTGTCTAACATGAAATCATTGCTTCAGTTTATCTCTTCACTAGAGGCCTGGTGCACAAAATTCATTCACTGTGGGTGGGGGGGGGGGCCCTCAGCCCGGCCTGTGCCCTCTTGCATTCTAGGACCCCCTAGGGATCGGGCCTAAGTTGGCACTCAGACATCCCTCTTGCAGTCTGGGGCTCTCGCAGTCCAGGACCCCTTGCTCCTTACCGCCTGCCTACTGCCGAGGTGGGAGAGACTCATGCCACCTCCACTGGACTCGCCAGCCATGAGCCTGGCTTCTGGCTGAGTGAGGTGGGGGGTGTGGGGGGATGAGTGCCACTCACCCAGAAGCTGGGCTCAGTGCTCCTTAGCACTGCCCCCCCCCCGCCCACTGGTAGGGGGGGCACAATCTGGGGCCTATCTGGCCAGGGGAGGGGCTGTGGGAGGTTGAAGTGCCTCGGTCATGCCCCATACCACCTCTGCAGAGGCTCTGGGACCATGCTGCCCCCATCGCCTCCCTCCCCCCACCCCTGTGGAAGGCATGGTGCTGGGACCAGGACCGAGCAGCCCCCTCTTCTGCCGCCTCTGTGGAAGGGGGGAGGGCGCCGGGACTGCCATGGCAGGCCTGGCTGTGCAGGCTTGCTGACCTTGCCCCCTGCCCACTGGTCATTCTGGAAGGCCGTCTGGAAGGTTGTTTGCCTGTCCAGTCTAATTAGCATATTATGCTTTTATTACTATAGATGGCACACTTCAATCACTTAGGAAAGACCCAATAGTTGTTGGGACCTTTGAGGAGCTGGCCCTCTGTTACCAGACCTCTCAGAACTAGCCTCTGGCCATATCCTTAGACCACATTGCCATCAAACACCCAGGGCCATTGCTGCTTAACATTGATATCAGGCTCAAACACCATTTTATTATAGACTTTTCTAGACTACCCCAATCAATGCACTCCCAGATTCCATTGCACAGCCCTGTTTTACTTTTCCAAATAGCTTCTAAAGTGTATGTTCATTTGTTTTTTATCAATCACCTCCCCTCTCCACACATGCACATATATAAGAGACTTAACTACATATATAATTTTAAAATCACTGTTTATCAGTCTCTAGAATAGTGGCAGGCAGGTAGTAAGTGTCAACTATTCAAAGATGAATGAATGAGTGAATACTAATTAGTGTCCTCCTGAATTTCTTTTTTTCAGTCTTGCATACAACGACCAGTGTTGTGGTGGTGGTGGTGGTTTTTTGGTGTTGTAGTTGTTTTTTAGTAATTGCAAATGAAGTGTCAAAGGACTTTCCTTTTATTAAAGTGATTTTGAAAATGAAAAAGCCATCTAAAAAAATCCCAGTTGCTTCCACAATGACTTGCTGTCACACAATACCCAGCAGAAAATGATAAATCAAAGTATTTCCAATCTGACATTACACTTTGGAAAGGGAAGCACCTTGTTTTGTCAATCAGGATTTCTTACATCTTTGATGAATGGTAAGTGTCTGGAGTGAATAGAATAATTACCAATGCCTTCAGGGTCTGAGTGGCTTTGCTTAGGTAGGTGCTTCCTGGTTTTGTTTTTTCAGAAACTTAGCAGTAAGAAAAGGCTGTCTCCTGCTAAATATGGATCTCACTCATTTTAGTGCAAACTTAAAATCCCTGGATATTTTTACAAGTGGGATTCCTGAACGCTTCCAAGTTTCAAAGAGTTCTGCTTAGCTCAACTAGTAGGAAAAATATGAGGTCATGGATCACCTCAGTGAAATTGTCACATGCATAAAACATGATCATAACATAGTAATACTGTGGGGTTTTTTTGTGCGTGTGACTCTCCATGTATTAACACACTGAAAGAATGAAAAGTGATAAAGGAAAATGAACCGAGTACAGTATTTTTATAGTTAGTTGGCAAAATATATCTGTTATAAGCATGATATGCTTAGGATTTCATTTTCTGATCAAATATGTCATAGTATATTTAGCAATGTACTTACAAATATTGGGAGAAAAACGCTAAAATCCCATAAATATTCAAAAGTATTAAAACAAAGATTTTATATATTGTATATATTCCTAAGGTCTGTTTAAAAGGCTGAACTTCCACACAGCTCAACTTCAACTCCCTCATTAGAATCTTCAGTCAGCTGAAATCTTTTCAATCGTGTGTCACATTTTTATTTGTTTATCAATACCTTGAAGCTTTAGATGGATCTTGTGGGAGCAAAAAAGAAATATTAATAATTGTCCTCCAACCTTCTTAGTTCTTCTAGCTGGCTAATAATCAAATTAATAGAGACAGATTAACAAGAGAAAATCAAAGTTTTAAGACATGTATATGGAAATCCACATATGAAAATTCCAAAGACAATGAGGCAACATCCTATATAATAAAAGGCTAATATGCAAATCAACCAAATGGCAGAACAACCTGTTGCTATGATGTGCACTGACCATCAGGGGGCAGATGCTCAACACAGGAGCAGTAGCGGTGGTGGGAGCCCCTCTTGCCTCTGCATCAGGCAGTATGGGGCATGACTGAGGCACCTCAACCTCCCACAGCCCCTGCCCCAGACAGCTAGGCTCCAGATCGCATCCCCTCCTCCCCTCGGACAAGTGGACAGGGGGCGGGGTCAGCACTAAGGAGTAGCGAGCCCAGCTTCTGGTTGAGCGGCACTCATCCCTCCCCTCACTCAGCCAGAAGCTGGGCTCATGGCTGGCGAGCATCGTGGAGGTGGCATGAGGTTCTCCCACCTCCACAGCAGGTGGTAAGGAGCGAGGGGTCCTAGACTGAAAGAGTCCCAGACTGTGAGAGGAATGTCTGAGTGCCAGCTTAGGACCAATCCCTGAGGGCTCCCAGACTGCAAGAGGGCACAGGCTGGGCTGAGGGACCCCCCTGAGTGCACGAATTTCATGCACCAGGCCTCTAGTTGGGTATATAAGACATTTTGGACAAAAGATAAAAGTGGGAAAAGGGGGTATTAGATTTCAGAAGTGAGAATGGGTGATTTATAGGTATGTTGAGGAAGAAGGTAACAAAAAAAGGCAGAAAAATTCTTGCAAGGCAAACTAGAAACAATGGGACACAGCAGATATCTAGTTAATAGGCCCCTATCTAAATCTCTTTATTTGCC
The DNA here is from genome assembly GCF_964212035.1 of Myotis nattereri. Lineage (NCBI taxonomy): Eukaryota > Metazoa > Chordata > Mammalia > Chiroptera > Vespertilionidae > Myotis > Myotis nattereri. The sequence goes on from NC_138076.1 coordinate 34,875,090, forward strand.
ATACTTAATCAAATTAAGCTAAGGTGACTATCTCCTTCCTGAAGCAGGTTTCTCTTGGGCAAGAAAGGAGGGATAGCCAAAGGTTCTTTCTGAGTCTTTTGTTTCTCACTAAACAGCTTAAAATCAATATCCCAAAATCATAACTTCAGGGTGGCAAAACTTGGGTCACTTGCATCTCAAATTGGCTGTGCAGATACAGGCTAGAAAGAGAGAACTGGGTTTGGCCACACTGGGTGTCTTACCATGTAGAAACCATAATGCATTTAATAGAATGAGGACTGTTTAATCGGCAGCATTTCTTCCTTGTCGTGAACGTTCCTCAGAGAGGCATTTCATATCAATTTATAACAAGCAGATTGAATTTCTGTGGGTGCAGATCATCACTGCAGTTCCCACTGCCAGGTGCGAGATGACAGGGCCTCACGCAGGAGCCTTTAGAAAGAGAGCTTTCATAGACTAGCTGAGTTCAAGGGTGATGACATTCCCCCAAATGGATCTCCAAACTCTAATCAGGCCATTTCCATTTAGGAGCTAGGGGCTATGTCAAGAAAGAGGTTGCCTTCTTTGGAGGATTGGTAACTTAGCCCAAATGCCAAAGTCTGCTGCTGTGACCACTGAGCGAGCTTCGTGAGGCTCTGTGCTTTTCTCTACAGCGTGCTCTGTCCCAACTACCGGAGATGATGTGGACTTCAAAAGCAAGACAAAGCACAGTACACCTGTGAAGAAAACTTCAGGGAGGACACAGGTGCTTCGTTATTGAGCGTGTTGGGGCCAAATAGCATCCAGAACTCTGCCACCTGTTCTTAAGCTTGCTCCCTTACACATACTTTCCTCCCCCTCCCTAAACCCCCTCCCCCCACACCCCGCTTTATGGAATTGGAACAAGAAAAAATAAAAAAGACTGAAGAGAAAAGAAAGCATGAGGGACGTGGCTCCTAGCCTGAACTGTCATCGTCTCATCAGCTCTATGTTCACATCTTTTTTTCCTTTGAAGTTACCAGCCCAGGTTTAGATGCTGCCTTTCAATGTCTAGCATCCTAGTGTTGCCAGTGGACATAGGGTCCTTTCATGGAGTTCTGAGAAAAGCATTTCTGGGGACCCAGGCAGGGGAGCATAAGGTTTAGTGGGAAGATTTATTGGGGTTGAAACAAATGGCTGCATCCAGGTTCCCAGTGTCTCTCATCTATGTCCATCCCACAGTAGAAAAAGCCCAGCCTTGTTTTCATCAAGCCCAGAACAAAGACCAGTGTCCAGAAATTCTGTGCCATTGATTCAATCCATCAAAGCTTAATCCAGTTCAGCCTTTGTCCCCATCCAGCAACCCTAGTCTCTGTTCCTGGCTGGGCCCCAGCAGGCTCTGCATTGGTGTTTGGAGCCTGCACATGGAGTTCACATGGCTGCTATGGAGAGAGAACTTGCCATCTAAGGGGTTGAGCTTGTGTCCTGGCAAAAGAGCCACAGACCTTTTGTTAGGCTGAATATGTTACCTCAGGGAAGGTGTTCTTTCAAACTAACCCATTAATTCCTAATCCTTCTGGGTCTCCTGTTGTTTCCTCCCCATAACCAATCCATTTCCTAGATTTTCCAGAGTTCTGTGCCCCTTATCCAATCCCATCCTTTTCTCAGGCGAGGCTTGCTCTTACCATCTCATCTGCTATGGCAGTGGTTCTCAACCTTCTTAATGCTGCGGCCCTTTAGGTTGAGAACCACTGTTGAGCATGTGAACCACTGTCCTCCTGCTGTTTTTAGTCCTCCTTTGATAATGACTGGGCGATCATGGTCCTTCCTGCTCACTTCAGAGGTTAGGTCCCAAGGGCAGAGGATGCAGTAATCTTCGGGGGAGTCTATGAATACATGCACTTTCTAGTCCAGCAGGCTTATTGTTTCATTCAGCTCCCTAGTCTATTATGCTCAATCATGTGTGATTCCCTTTGCTCCCTCCCTTTATTATAATATCCAGCTACCTACGCTAACACTAGGAAGTATACTCAATAATCTATATAACCTTTTATTCTTAGTGTGATTGTTCAAAGGGATGATATTTTTCAGACACATTTAAAGCTACTACTTTTTCCCGGAGTACTAAAAGAAAATAATATTTGATTGATCTTACTAGTTCAAATAGCTCCAAGTCAAATTCATGACAATTTTGCTATTCAGAGATGAAGTGATTTGAACTAAACTGTAGCCAATAGATTCTGTTAGAGAGGAAACCACAGGCTCAAAATAACTTCACTTGCAATAAGGTCCATGATTGGAAACCTAGATTTAATACCTGACCAAACTGCTGTTTCACCTTTCCTAGAAGTATAATGTTAATCAATCGGCCTGGAATTTTCTGGTCAAACATCAGTAAGGTAATCTGTCACATGGTGTCTCTCCATTCCACCCCTCCTCCCTCACCCATTGAAAGAAGAGGCAAGATTAAAACCCTTGCTATTCTCTTCCCCTAAAAAAAGGATAAAGATGTTCTGGTCTAAAAATAATCCTTTCTTTTGTTAGTAGTTCCCTTGCCTGCCTTCATTCCTATGAAAACCTTCCATTTTGTACAATGGGAATTCATGGATTGCTTAATAAAGCCAATTAGATCTTCGAATTTATGTCATTGGATTTTGTTTTTTAAACCTGGCCTGGCAATTTCTCTAACAAGATTAATGGATCCAGCTATTGTTACAGACCTGGCTCTAGGACTTTTGCCTACCATCAGGGACCCTCTCTCCTGAAGATAGCAATAGCAGGCAGTTTTGAGGAATTGGGGGCCCATTGTATGGTTATGTTGAGATATCATTTTTGGTAGTTCATCTTGTCTCTGATTGGTTGGGGAAATTTAACATATTACATTGATGAAATTGCTATCTAATAGTAGACTAATGTAGCACTGATAGAGTTGCTGAAAGGATTATAAAGACTTGGCCGCAATATAAATACACAGCCTTATAATAATACATTTTTTTAAATTAGAAAATTAGGCCACTTCTGAGCCCAGTTCTAGACTCTGTTTTTCCAGCATAGTATGGTGGTGAGTGGAATCAGAAGCTGGTCTTGCACTGTGCTCGCTGCTTCAGAAAATCACTGTGCTCTGAGCTGCTAATTATGAAGTAATGCAGCTTCTCGGGACAGCAGCTCCAAAAAGGGACCTGTTTGCAATTAGAGTCTTTCCCCAACCCCATGCGTGTGTCCTCAGACACATCCACCGCCTCCCCTGGGTTTCTGTTGCCCTTCTAGAGTGTTTTTTAACTTCACACATGTTTTGGTCAAAAAGAACCAGAACCCTCTATATCCATCGCAGACATGCAAGGTTTGAAGAGAGGGTAGCAAATTCTCATTTGCTAGAAATCCAAGGTTGCTGTAAGTACCATTTGCTTTCAAGTGACAGCAAAACTATCTTTTGTTCCCCCTGCAAAATGACATTTGTCGCACATGAACATTCTAAGTTTTCAGTGCAATCCATTCATTATTTTATAGACCCCAAGCCCTTTAGCAAGTATTAGAAAACCACATCACATTGTGACTGCATTTCGCATGTGGATCTTTGATTTGTCTGACATCTGTGGAAGAACCCAGAGCCAGGCAAAGCTCTGGGGAGCCCGCATGTGTGGGTAGAAAGGGCGCATGCACAGGTGAGGATTAGCTTACACGCAATTTTTCTTTTCCTTCTGATCTGCTCCGTTTCTGCTGGAAACATATACCTTAATTGGGGAGGAACCAGGGTCCACTTAGCAGATGCTCTTCCCGGGAAGAAGAGACACCAGTTTCAGTCCCAGCTCGGCTGTTTCTTGTCACTGTCATCTTTGGCAAGTCCCCGAACTTCCCTGGGTCTCAGTTGTACCCTCTCCAGAGTTTAGAGGTTTCAAATGTGAGGCTTAATAATGTGCATTTTAATGTGTCTGCAAAGTGATGTGGGAGACTTGGAGGCCATTACCCGAGAGAATGAGATCATTCTTCTTGGTTGTTCTGGACGGATCTAGCTACTTCAGATTGGTGCATGTGGGGGTGGGTTAGGTGGCCTGTTTGCTGGTAACATTCTAACAAGTTGAATATGGAGCAAAGGCAGCGAGATCATGGCTACTGAGCACCTACCCAGGGCTGCCTGTTTCCCAGCTCAATAGATAGTTAGGGCAATTTTGAGAGTTGATGTTCTCATCATTGTTTTTAGAGACGTGAAAAGCAAGAACTGAATAAGCTTATTAACCTGCACGGACATTACAGAGCTGGGATAGCCTCTGGCTTTGAACCCAGCTTTTCCCTCTATCCCTGCTGCTGTGGCTGCCAGTCCAGTTGCCTGCCCCTTGCTTTAGTGGGTGCCTGGCTGAAAAGTATTGCTTTAACCAAACATGGTGAAAAAGGTATGGCAATCTCAGGGCGTCCTGTTCCAGGAGGCCTGGTGGTTGTGAAATGTTGATCTGGACAAAGAGATCCTTTGGCTTCCCTGTTCTTCCCTCTGCCCCCCTGAGGGGTTGACTTGTTTTCAGTTTGGGGGGAGCCTGTTTGATCCTTTGGGAATATGCGTTGCTACACATCTTGGAAGAAGAAGCTGCTGTCATGATGTGAAAAACAAGAGCTTCTTTCCAGTGTCTAGCTTCCTCCAGAATGACCCTGATTATGTCTCTTTTGAGCAGTGAGACTGAAATACACAGAGAAGCAATGGCCCAGGGAAAGGGCAGCATTTTCTATTAACAGACCTAACTGGGTCTAATTGGTTAATACTTCCTGAGCACCAACAGCACAAATTCATTGATTCTTCAACTTAATTCAATACTATCCTTTCCCACTTTTTTAAAAAAAATTCTAACACATGTTAGTGAGAGGCTAATCTGGAATCAGGAATTTGCCCCAATAAATGTTCATAACAGAGGCAGTAGTGTTAAAGGGGATTATTAATTGGAAGGAGAGAATGACTCACCAAAACATCTTGAAAATTATTAATACATGGATTTCATTAACAAGAGCTTTGGCTATCCTCAGAGACCAATCAATGCCCCACCCTGGGATGTGTAAAGTTCCCTAAACTTTGACAATTTTTCTATCATAGAAATATATTGAAAAAATAGTAGGAGTGGCTTGCCTTCATTGGAAAGCTTGCCTTACTCTTGCCAGGATGTGAATTTACCCTACTCCTAGTTAAGACAGTTATTGCACTAAGTAAAATTATTAGCATTTTAGAAATTAACTATGCACTAAACCATGTTTTTAATTACGAACAATCTCATTGTAATTCAAAAGATTTCAGATAATTAAATTTAATAGAATACTCCATAGCTTTCTAATTCATTGTATTTGCTAGCAATTTTGTGGTCAATTACATGTATTGCGGTTTTGGATGCCTAAAAACCAAGTATGTTTTTGGTATCGGAGCAGAATTAACATAAGGTGATTAAATGGCATGAATAAGTATGCAAATAGATGTTGAGCCATTGAGTAGGAAAGTTCTTGATCAAAGAAAAGCAGGAAATGAGAAGGATGGCAAGGTAGTTAAAGAAGGAAGAAAGGAGTTGTTACCAAGCTACAAGGTAACCATTCTGGGTACTTCTCTGAGGGCTATTTCAGTATGATGTTAAAGCAGTGAGAATAAGTTTATATTCTGAATTTAAAAAATTTATAAGGCACTCTTTTCTCCTTTATTAATTGTGAAGTTTCTGAATGAGACTATCTGTCTCTCTAGATTTTCCGTGGCTGTTACACACACCATCTATTGGTGGGACTTCCTCTCATTAGGCACTAGAGGAAAACCAACAGAATGGACTAGAAGGGAGACACTAGCTTTGGTGAGAATATAATGTGTGTACCTCCTTTTATCAAACAGCTTAAGGAAATGACTGATTCTTATTAGGGAAAATGAAAAATAAAAAATAAAAAGATGTGTCTCAGGCATCAACACTGCCCAGCAACAGCATGTCAAACACAAATCTGAGACTATATTTTGAAAATCAGTCGCCTAGAACAAGGTGTAAATGGGCCTGCACTTAGCTTACTGTTCAACTTTTCAAGTCCTTTTATATGCTTAACCTGCTCTTCTCTCCTATCAGTAGGTGTTCAGGTTTTTTTTTTTTAATTTTTAATTTTTATTTTTTTTAATTGCTTAAAGTATTACAAAGGGTATTACATATGTGTCTTTTTTTTTTTTCCCCGCCCTTGACTATCCCCTGGCCTCCCCCGGTGTTCAGGTTTTTAACATATATTTCCCAAATTGCAGTTATAGCATAGTGCTGTGACAAATTTTCCCATATCTTCTTTAAGCCTATATTATTTTCACTTAATATTTTAACTCAATTTAATTTGCTTTTTAAAGTAAATTTTTAAGATACTAACCTGAAACACATAAAAAGTTCAGTATTGTGCTTCATAAATACAAGAAAATCTTAAGTGTAAGGACAATGCAAGTGATGACATAAAATTTTAAAATAGCCGCAATAAACAAGAGAGCAGAGGGTCTAGCTTGTGTAATTAAATTTCAAAAAGATAAATTCTTAGGGAATTGGCTGGCTAGGAGAGTAACAGGGGAGTGTGTGGAAAGTGGGGGCAATATTCAATGGAGACTCTGAGAGGAGTAGTTTAGGTGAACAAAATTGGATCCTATCTCACCCCTGAGTAGTTGAAGGGGCTTTACCACCCGCTGCCCATATTAAACGCCTGCTTGGAATTTCTCTGGTGCCAACATTATAACCAAGAGTGAAATAAAAAGCCACTTACAGGGAAGAATATGGGAAAACCTCACATAGTTGGAACACCAAAAGCAAGAATAAAAACTATTACTGCCAAAACCCACTTCTCAAAAAGCCCTAAAGTTTTATTCCCTGAGATTTTACTCCAAAAGCTGCAAAGAAGATTTCACTGATTTTCACTAATATAAACCCAGACTTTTCTGCCTGAATGCTACAAGGATATCCAGGTTGGATTGCTATCGATATGGATGAATGTGTGAAGAATATGTAGGTATTCATGTCATTGTAGAAAGTTTTTGCACCACTGATGACAAACTCTTGTGCCATGTTCCAGAAAACCCTGTATGGACAAGGATATAGACTAGTAGTTGTATCCTTTGCTTCTTTTTAATCGGACTTCCTCCTTCCGACCTTTGTATGCTGAGCACATTCTACAGCAACTCTCCTCGTCCAGTGAACTCTGTGATCAAAGGCCTGCCCCTCTCGCCTTTGAGGGCAGAGGATGTTATTTTACCAGCCTGTTTGAAAACGAGCTCCTTCAGTGGTTGCATCTCCTGAGAAATATGAGAATGTGGCAGAGACTCAAAATCACTAGATTAGCTACATACATGAGTTTTCTTGGAAAACAATATGCACGCCCTGGGAATAAAAGTGCCCTTCTGTCTCGTCTCCTTGTATATAGCAAACACTTGGATATCAACTCTGGGGCATGGGGGAGAGAATTTAACATACTTCTAGTAAGCAAGTGTCTCAGAAAGATTATTTTTGGTGTCCTAAAAAATGGAAATGGTTACTCCATTCTTTAGGCTAATTATGTACAAAATCAATAGTGGGGCCTTCATTGAAGGAAAGGTGCTATCTCCCAATCGGCTTCCTGCACCAGGCTGTGGGGAAGCCAGAAGGTGAGAGAAGCCCTTCCTATCCTTGAGAGCTCCATCAGAAAGGCATTTGAGAAAAAGCAATGCCCACATCCTCCCAGATCCCTGACTATGACCCCCCAGAGTGCTGGGCTGCAGTCTTTACCTGTATGTGGAGGGAGGGAGGCTCAGCTTGGCTGCCAGCCTTTTCCTCGGGAAGAGCGCTCAATCACTTGGATTGATCAAGCTTGTTATCAACACTGCTCCACGTTTGCAAACCTCTTACTAATGTAATTTCTAACCTCATTTCCACTTTATGCCTCATAGTATTGCTGTCTTGCTACTCTCTGCTGGAGCCTTATTCTTGAGAGTCAATCTGCATCCCATTCCTTGGACACTGAGTACCTCTTATTAGTCTCCTGTTTGTCCTCTTTGGACCCAGAGGCCTACTTTATACTGCATCCCAAGATGGAGAGCTCTCTACCGGTGGCAGGTTTCCCCTGTAATGTTCAGGGGAGAAGAGGCAATAGTGCATCAGTGCATCGGTTTGTACTTCTGGATGGTGGAACCCAGGATCATACTTAGTTTGTCAAAAATAACAGCAAGTTAAACATGTAATGTGTGTTTATATAAGCACGCATGGGAAGTTCACTTCCTGAATTTAAGTAAAGCCACATATACCCTTTGAGAGGAAACAGAGGAAAGGCAACTGAAGAGGATTTCAACAAACCATAAATCTGATCTTAATTGGAAATTTAAAGTACTTGAAGCAAGACCAAAGTGACAGAAAAAGAAGTACAGCTAATGTGATCAAGCTGAAATCAACCCTGGTCACCAGCAAAGACACATAGCATTTTCAAGGGAAATGCTTCTGGATAATGTTTCCTGGAAACCAGATGGGAAGTAAGATTAGCTATTTTCTCTCCAAAATAACGTGTGTTTTTGTCATTATAATGTAACATTTGCAGAAAATCAACAATATGCTGGCCTTCTGTTCAGCATGGTCCCCTGTAAAATGATTTTATTCAGTGTGAGACAATGATAATCACAGGAGAAGCCCAAGTCTACGGCCACATTGAAGGTTAGGGACAGAAATTAGAACAGGAAGGGGCATGAGAGAAGAAAATTACATATTAAGGCCAAATGGGCAATAAAAGTTAATTAAAACTACAGTCCTACATATTTAAAAAAATGATAGCAACATTGGAACATATGACAATAACACTTCATTAATATAACAACTTCTGGGATGCATGTGTTCCACAGAAGTGAATTTCCAGATAACTGAGGCTTACGCAAGCACTAGATCAATTTTCAACCTAACAATTTTTTCTGGATCCAGTCAAGAACACTTTGTGTCCTATTGCCTTCCTAAAAGAGATGATTGATCATATTTTGACCCTTGATTGACAATTTAAAGATCTTTTAATGTAGTGTCCAAAACTGGACGGCCTAAAGTGGGAAAGAGGCACTTTGAGTAACGGTGCTAGGACTTGGGTGTAGATGGGGTTAGTGTCAGGAAGATCAGGGAGGGGTCACTCTACCACGCTAGGCTGGCATGAAGCTTTCTGCATGTAATTTTTTTCTCAGCATCTTCTGCTCCTGAGAGGCAAGGCAGTCACTTTGTTGGCGTCTAACAGGCCGCATATCCCAAATTTCTCCTAATTCACTGCTTCAAAAGGTGGGCATTCAAATGAGAAATTAGGCTGCCAATCTCATTTAGAAATAAATATTAAATAGGAAGCATGTATCTTAGAGTTCTAGAAGAAGAGTGGTATAAATGACCTTCTTATGTGAGGTATTTCAGCTCCGGATTAGAATCCAGGGGAGTGAATACAGGTCCCAGGTTAAGTAGGGATGGGTGTTGAGTAAAACATATGTTTCTGAAATCAGGTGGAAAATCAGGTTGCATTTTATCTATAAGGTTTGTTTGCTGTCACTCATGTTGATTTTGTTCTTTACGACTTACCATGAGAATAAAAGAAGCTATTGTGGTGTCTCTCCTGGAACACTTCAGTGACTACAGGGATGTGTACTATTTGGCAGTAGCCCACAGTCAATGTTTGCACAGCCTCACCACAATGTCTTGTCTGAATAAGCAGGGATAATGGCACAGCAGTAACTGCCAAAATGTATGAGATGCCAGGCACTCTTCTAGGCAAATTATGTACATCAACACGTGCTCTGTCATTACATGTGAAATAGTGTCATTTTAAAACTCAAGTAATACTAATTCTAATAATATTATAAATAGCATGGTAGTGAATATTGCTCCCAGGAAGGAAGAACAAGATAGATGAAAGCCCTGTGTCCCAGAGTAATCCTGAGATAGTGGGAAAGCCTGGAAGTATACACTCTGGAATCAATAGTTTATCAACTTTTCAAGAAGTGCTTATCCCTGTTGGAAATGTCAAGAATCAAACATCCCGAGTAAATCTTGTCCTCTCGTCAACAGTTTAGGGACAAAGACACCAAAAGTCAACCCCTAAAGATGTTTATCATGCATTATTTTGACTTTTCTACCACTATGTGTGTGTTATTAAGGTAGCCACTTCATCATCCCCATGATCATGTGTTAGACAGGTGTTGGCAAGAGCCAGCTGGCCTTGCACCTGCTCTTTAAAAGCAAGATGGGAGTAAATGAACTTGGCAGACTGTGTACTCATCTTTCCATTACTTTACATTATAGAAAGACATTTACTTTGTGTTTATATGACCAGCAATGGTTCTGTAATTTCAATTCTCTTCCTTGTCAAATAAATAAATAAATAAATCTGACTTTAGTAATTCACATCTAGGTCACCATGTGTAGAGAGAGTAGTGATTTTGCCACTCGGCAAACAATTACTTTTTGAGAAAATTGGGTGGGTTGGTATAAGATTCTTTCAAGAACCTAAGGCTAAAATATATTTATGTAAATAACACATAGTATATCATAACCACCATGTTCAACTCTATTTTTTCAAGCAAACCTACCAGAGCACAAGGGAAAGGCAGCTGTCGTGTTCCTCTTGCACAGTAGAGCCCAGGAAATTCTGGCAATTAATCAGTCATCCAATATAAATAGTGACTTAATAAATATAATCCTTCCCTGCTAGGAAATTTCAATTCAAACAGAAATTAAAGACAGAGTTAGCTGCATAGAGAAATGTGCAAACTCCATGATGACTGTACATCATGTAGTTGAGACCATGAGTAAACAAACAAATTATTATTTACACCAAAAAGAGTAGTTATCATTTGGGGTTTTGTAATGAATGAACTTTCCCCTTCCCAAGCATGAGTCTTTTTTTTTTTTTTTTTTTTTTTAGCATAAAGCAGCCCGGGAGTTGCCACCTGAGTTCTCGGTGGGAACATACTTCTGGGCGGGAGAAATGGACCTTCCTGAGTTCTTTGAAGCATAAGCGGGTGTGCTTTATAACCATGGGAAAGAGGGACATTCTGAGAGTAAGGTGTGGTACTAGGAGGGAGAGAAGTCATATGGGAGTGGTAAAGATAATAGTTAGAGCGTGAGGAGGGAGAGGCAAAGTTTTGATAATACTTTGTGGCAGTTCAGTGGTGGTTTGGGGTCATTAATACCAAATTCACCCAGATCATGATGTTGTGCCAACATAAGCATTACTACCAAACCTGGATTGAATGATAGATGATAGATAGAAAGATGATAGATAGATAGATAGATAGATAGATAGATAGATAGATAGATGATAGATAGATAGATAGATAGATAGATAGATAGATAGATAGATGTTCTTATTATGTATCTTTCATTGATATCAGAGAGTAGAGTAAAAAGCTATCATCTCTAAAAAATGATCAAGCAGAGCTAGAAATAATGTGTGGAGGTAGGAACTAGAAAACAGAAAAAAAACAACAACAAACAAACACCAAAAAACAAACATAGAACTTCTAATCAGCTGGGTCTACACACCAGTTCTAGAGAAATAAAAATTCAAATGAGTGACACTCCATTCTTATATTTATCAATTTATATTTCAGTTATCCATTCACTCATCTTAATAAACATGTATTGATTATCTATTCTCTGGCAGGAGATCTGTACAATATTTGGTGAGACTAAGGAGGTTGAAATATTTCTGATAGAGGATAAATAACCAAAAATAAATAACTGATGTAATGTGGTAACTATCACAGGAGAAGGAACAAAATATCTTGAAAGCAGAAGAGATAATAATTTTATCTGTGGACTAGACGAAGGCTTTCCAGAGACATTTTATATGGGCATGGAAGGGTGAGCAGTGATTTGCCTGCTATAGAAAAGGGGAAAGTACAGCATTAAAAACACTGGTACTCCAAATAGACTGATGAGGTTGAAATCTGACTTCTGCTTCTCACTAGTCCTGTGACCTTCATAATCTTTCTTAGTGTTTTTTATTTGTAAGAAAAGAAAATAATAATAGTATGTACTCCAGAGGATTACTGCCTAAATTAAGCAAGACAGTAAGTCAAGGACTGAGCAGCGTGTCTAATAAACAATAAGAAATAATAAAACTAACAAGGAATTCTAGGCACAGAACCTGGCTGTACAAAGGCAAGTGCATGGGCAGTCATGGTGTGGTTTAGAAACACTGGAGCTTTGCTTCGATGAGGGGGTGAGCTGGAGGCAGGGACTGAACTGGAATAGTATGTGGAGCTAAGTATGAAGATGAAGCCCAGAATCTCAGGCTAGAAGGCAGTGGGAACCCACTGGTAGAGTGAAAGTTGGAGCAGATGCGATTGCATGTGACCATTATTAGCAAGATCATACTGGATCTGTACCAAAGTTAAAATTGGAGAGTGCCGAACTTGAGCCCAGTGGTGCAGTCCTGTAGGCCTACACTATCTCATAATCTAGAGTTGGAATTATGGGAGTGACAGGGGCAAGAAGAAGCAAGTTTCTGAAGCCATGTCTAAATTAAAACCAAGAGGAAGGAGTGACAATTTTTGAGGTGACTCTGATTTTTCTAGTCTGTTACACTGTAGCTAAAAGCATCACTATCAGATAGAAAATACTGAATTTTAAAGATCAAAAAAAAAATGGAGCAGGATGAAGAGGATATTTTGGGGAAGGCTGAGGGAATTGAGCTCTTGCTGCCCTCTATCATATGGATATCCCAATATCAGAGGGCAGTTATGAATATGGACTAGAGATTTGAGCTATCACCACAGACTATGGTTAAATCTTGGTAGTGGGGTGGATGAAGTTTTTGAGAAGTCAAAGTAGAGTGAGGACCCTTGGGAACCATGGTGTGTTCATCTTTAACCTCTATACCCAGCAGTACTCTAGCTGTCTCATGCTAAAGTTCCTTACTTTATCCTAATGATTGTGTCTTCTGATTTTATAACTTTTCCTCTCACTGTGCCTTCAGATGGGGTATTCTGGGTCTTAACTTTCCCCCTGGGCCACAATGTATGTTTACATCTAAGTATGCTGTTGTCAGACACTCAGAGCAACTAGATGATCTGGTCCAGCCTAGCCCATAGGATCCTAAGCCCCACTGGGTGGGGAGGGGAAAAAATGGGGCAGAGAAAGCAAAGCCACTTGCAAAGGAGGGATAGAGATGTGAGGAAAGAGCTGAAGATGAGGCCTGCTGGCAAACCAGATGGGTCATATAATAGAGCTTCATTTCATGAATAAATGTCATTCATCTTGCTTCTTTAAGATTGACATGAAACTACAAATTGTGCATCTCCTGATATTTACCTAGGATGAGAAAAAAAGTAAGATACTTTTTACTTTTTTAGAAAGGCTATGCTTCAGAAACCATAATTCAAGTTTCAACTTTTTCTGCCAATAGTGGCTACCTTGTCACTACATTTTAGGGCCTGAGTTTCCTTGTGAGCAAGATCAGAGTAGCAACAAGAGCTATTCTACAACACACATATATGTTTACTTTCTTCTTCCCACCTTCATCCATGTCCTCCAACTAACTTTAAAATACTATAGGATCTAAGGTTTCCACCAGTCTCATAACTCAGTCTGAAGTACTCACTGCCTTCAAACTTATTGTGAGCTAGTGGCCCAGGACTCGGAATCTCGCAAGACCTTGGACTCCAGACCCAGCCTTACCACTGGACTCCCCTGAATCTTGCTGTGCCGTGAAACCCAGAGTCAAGTCCCCCCTCACCATGGGACCCTCCCGGTGCACACAGTCCCACCCACTCACACGTGCATCGCAGCGCACACAGCCTCCTGGTGACCGGTCTTAGGTCGTTATGGCGTTAGGGCCACTGGGCTTTTATAATATAGATTATCTAGCATCATCTGTTTTCAAGATCACATCTATGATGCTGGGAGATTTATTGGGGAGGTAAAGGCAGAGGTTTGGTCTCAGGAGGACTTTGGTGTCTCTAGAACCAAAGGTCCCTGGTGGTATGCAGCATATGGAGATATGCTGATGTTTTGTGTAGTTGTTTGTTGATTCAGCTCCTTAGACTTTCTAAACTCTCTTATTCTTTCACTTAAATTAGAAAATAGTAACGATACTGTGAGAATGTCTATGACAGAATATTTAATATGTTCTACACGTTACACGAAGATTTTTGCACAAGTGATATTGCTTAGTCTTTTGTAGCAAACGTATGAGTTATAACGCCACCCACCACCCACGTTTACAGAGGGGGAAACACAAGTTTTGACACAGCATAAAGTGACTACTTCACAATCACTCCGCTAAGAAGTGGCAAGGACAAGAAGAAGGTCAGAAATCTCAGACTACCACACTGGCATTCCTTTACCTCACAGCCTGCCTGTCCTCATGCAGGATTTGAGAGGCAGGCATCTCTTTGGTGCATAAGGAGCTTTGAGAAGCTGAATAGATAAAGCTTGATCCCCAATGCATTTCCATAACTTAGTTCCAGTGGGCTTAATTGTGAGTGAGCATGATCCTTTGTTATACAGTGGAGGTCATGTCAGCCAGTTACTCAACTCTTCATTTCTGAGTTGTCACTGGTGACTAGCTGATTTGAGAAAGCTCCTTAATTTTCTAGGATGTTGTTCTTCCCATTCTCTCTAGCCTAAGATCATTGGGGAAAAGGACACTTCAAAGTCTCCCAAATTAGATTACATTCCTATCTACTCCACAGAATTTATGCGAAGCTTAAAGGAGCTTATGTGGTTAAAGTGCGCTTTCAATTGTAAAGCTTCGCACAGATAGAAAATTAATATGATTTTGATTTCCAAGGGTATGTCATATGTCAGCACTTTTCATTATCCAAAGTAAATCACTAAGATAGTAAAAATGATAGTTAACTTGCTACATGCTAACAATGTACACTGTATTAGGCTAAGAACTTTATTTGGATTATTTCAGCCATTTTCCAAACCATCCTATGAGGTCTGTAGGGTAAACATCTCAATTTCACAGATGGGGAAACAGCTCTAAGTGCTTAAGAAATTTGAGACAATCATCTGGATATGAACCCTGGAGGTCTGACTCAAGATGATTTTTAAAATCCTTTCACTTCATAATCAGAAACAAAAATTTGCAAATCAGATTTTCTGGATTGCATCTATAATGTGGTGTTTTAGATTTCCAATATTATTCTATATTGGTCAGTTTTTTATATTAGTTGACATATATAATTGTGGATTTCTCTTCCTCTCTTCTTATGTGCAGACATCC
Organism: Myotis nattereri; assembly: GCF_964212035.1. Lineage (NCBI taxonomy): Eukaryota > Metazoa > Chordata > Mammalia > Chiroptera > Vespertilionidae > Myotis > Myotis nattereri. Next base: position 34,890,234 of record NC_138076.1, read on the forward strand.
ATGAACATAGCCTATGTTATTTGTGACATAAACAGATGGTCAGCAAAAATGACTAATATCCCCTGACAGTCCAAGAGCTCTCAGCCAGGTAACTGTCTTGAAGTGAAACGTATATCTGAAATATATCACTCTGAAAGAGAATGAAATGTAACAGTAGGCAGAAATCTGGATTCGATTAGTGTGGTGCTACGGATTGTTCTGGACAGATTAAATGCAATTAATGCCATGTTATCTGGACAACCACAGTCTTTGTGTCAGTAGTCTGCTGGTATATGATCTAGTGACTACTCTTTTAGGGCAGTTTTTGACAGATAAGGTCATATTTTATATGTAAATTTATACTGTTTTGATATTTCATTATAATGATATAACAATTTATGTTTTAAACACTCATCTTATATACAGCATGTTTAAAAACTATAAAATAATAAATGTTTTAAAAATCTTTAGTGGTTATGGATTCTTTTGACCCATTCTAATCTTTATAGCTAAGATTTTTAGACTAATGTCTAGAGATAGAATGAGGGCCAATTGTTACATCTCATACTTCAGAAGCAGATGTTCTTTGGACAATCCCATCAGGATAGTGCAGCTTCTGTACCTTCTGGGCTTACCAACTTTTATAAATCTACTGTTAGTTACAAACCCTCAGGGATATTTTTCTCTGACACGAAAAGCCCTGTCATTCTCTACCTTTTTGAGGAAGAAAACTCAGTGTGTCCACATACAAAATTTCTATAAAGAAGTCTATCTTAGATTACACTTCATGTTCAATAATTGCTACACAAGCAAATAATGCCTACCAGTACACAATCTTTTTCACCTCAATCTAACACAAATTAGACTTTTGAAAGTTTTCTGGGAGAAGAAGGTCCTGGGAGGGTGCCCGTGAATGTAGTGGAGGAACGGACGTTGGTGGAAGTGGCTGGCACAGATGTTAACATGGTATGTCATATTATAGGTTCAGGACTGCGAACCCAGGATCCGACTTCTTTGCCTCTCCCAACAAAATTCCCAAGCTACTTCACAACTTCAATTGTCATGATATCTTGGTGCTTAAAATGATACCAAACTATTTTAGATGGTCTTAGATTATATATATATATATATATATATATATATATATATATATATATATTCGTTAATCCTCACCTAAGCGTATTTTCCCATTGATTTTTAGAGAGTGGAAGGGAGAGAGTGAGGGGGAGAAAGAGAGAGAGTAAAAGAGAGAAAGAAGCCGAAACCGATTTGGCTCAGTGGATAGAGCGTTGGCCTGTGGACTGAAAGGTCCCGGGTTCGATTCCGGTCAAGGGCATGTACCTGGGTTGCTGGCATATCCCCAGTAGGAGATGTGCAGGAGGCAGCTGATCGATGTTTCTCTCTCATCGATGTTTCTAACTCTCTATCTCTCTCCTTTCCTCTCTGTAAAAAATAAATAAAATATATTTTTAAAAAAATCAGCCATAAAAAAAAAAAGAAAGAGAGGAAGAAGAGAGAGAGATGTGAAAGAGACACATCCATTGGTTGTCTCCCATATCCACCCTGACCAGGGTAGGGATCAAACTTGAAGGTAGGTGCAGGTATCTGCCCTTGACCCAGACTTGAAACCACAACTCTTGAGTTCATGGGCTTATGCTCTAACTATCTAGCAATACTGGCCAAGGCAAATATGTGAATTATATTTTATACAAATTTACATTTAATCTTGAACCATAAATTACTCGACCTTTAGTTTGGGGAGCTCTTTATGTTTATAATGATCTTCATGAGTTACCCGTGTAACTGAGATTTCCAGGCATTGCTCTGTTTTACCTTGCTGAGACATCAGAAGTCTTAGGCCCTTTCACAGCCACAAATTAGGGAGTGCTGCACAAGGAGAGGATGCTGGCTCAGTAAAAGTAAACTGATATTCATGAAGGACACATTATGCTAGGAGGCACTCTTCCTGGATTAGTTCCCAGCAAATTAGGTATAATCTGTTATATTTTACTAGTAATAGAAAGAAGACTGAGAGAAAGGAGTTAACTAGGGAAACTGTGGTTAAAAGGTAGCAAAGCTGAGATGCAAGTTTTAATCAACATGTTCTCCCATATTAAGCCTTCTGCTTCTCTACATTTGTTCTTACTGCTGGTGTGTCAGTCTATGACCCTCATCTCTAAGTGCTTTAGATACTGCTTAAGCTTCTCTAGCCACGTATCTCCCAGAACTCCTTCTTTTCCTTGTCTGACTCTGAGATCCTGACCTTCCATCCACTGGCTGAGCCTCCCTCATGGCTCCCCTTCCTGAGCCTGAGTCATACCCCTTCAATCTTGAGGTATCTGCCCACTTCCCACCAGCCTTGCTTGAATTTGGGGGATGCTACATTTGGCCTCCTGTGTAAAAGCTTAGCCCACCTAGTCAGTGAACAAATGCTACTGTACTAAAACTCATGTGTGTGTGTGTGTGTGTGTGAGAGAGAGAGAGAGAGAGAGAGAGAGAGAAAGAGAGAGAGAGAGAGAGAGAGAGAGAGAGAAAGAGAGAGAGAGAGAGAGAGAGAGAGAGAGAGAGAGAGAGAGAAAGAGAGAGAGAGATATCAAATGAGAGAGAGTAAACATCATACTGGGAGAGGCTCATAATACTAGTAGATGAACTTTCCTATGAACTTTACAGTGCCCTCAATTAGCCTCCTGGGTACCCAAGTAAATATTATGCTCTCTGAGATCCCATCTTATACCCACCCTATATGGCATAAGTATCTAATGGCTTTCTGCCCAGGTCTTGTTGCTCTCATAAGCCAGGCTGGGCCAATGTTGCCTTTGGGCCTGGGCAAGGCTGAGCCTGCAGGCAGAAGGTAAGAATTGCTGGTGATGGTGCAGCTGAGGAAGAGAGAGCCCGCCCTGATGCTCAGGCCTCCAAACAGGTCCTGGTCTTGGACCCCTACTCCTCTTCCCTCTTCAATTGCTGCACAAACCTCAGCATGACCAAATAACCAGGAGTTTATTATTTCTGATACTCCGTGTTTTTTGCTCCAATTATTGGCATTATTTATCAAGGGATAAGTCTAGGTCAAGTTCGAGTTCAAGAAGGATCTTGCATGTGCTTTTTGCATGCCCATGCATACAGGATCACCTTGAATTGCTGCAGGCACTCTAAAGCCATTACTGTTAACAGATGCTGTGATAATAATTCTTGAAACCATTGCTTGAGGAGTGCTCCTTTGAATGATCTCATTCATAATGATGAAGGCCATAAATTCTGAGGAATGTTAGACAAATTCCTGACCTGTCTGTGACTATGGGAACTAACTGCTGTTTTCAGGTAGTGCCCTGAAGTTCAAAGAAAATCAGCCCTGCAGCTTTTGTTTTTTATTTGCATGACTTAAAGCTGAGCCAGCCCACTGTGCTTACTGAGGTTCAAAATAAGGTCTAAATACTCTTTTCAATCTTAGGCTGCCCGCCTGCTTGGTGACACCCTGTTAATTCCAGTTTGGGTCAATACCAGAATCAGAATTGTCATCCTGATTGAGGGAAGGTTCATAGTTCTTTTAGAATGGAGAAAGGATTCTGAAAGGGATTGTGATGCAAGTCAATTTTCCAGAAAGAGAAAGAGATTTTTGGGCAAAAGGGAGTGAAGAAAAGAGAAACAAAGAGAGATGAAAACCCTGATTTATGCAGCCCCTGGAGTCACCTGAGGCTCACATGCAAGCTTGCTTATCTCCACGGAGCTAGAGTTGCCTTCCCGTCCTCTGGTGCAAACCCTGAATGTCAAGTAGCATGCTCCAGCTTTTACCTGTTTGTTTTTCCCTAATCCCCAAGTCAATCCCTAATTGCCGTAAATTCAGAAATCACGGGAATATATATTCTCTCCCTGCCGTTCAAAAATTCTTAAGATTTAACATAAGCCAAATGGCTTATGTCACAGCAATTATGGAGAAAAACAATATTCTATATCAAACAATATATAGGAAATAAGTTAATTTTCTTAAACAGTAATAAAAATTGCCTCAGTACATCCCTTTTTTTCTCTTGCCATGTTACCTATGGATAAGACTGGCAAATTCCTTAAGACCCCAAGTGAAATGAACGGATTTTTAGCTCTATTTTTGAAAAATCAGCTGTGCTTTTAGGTGTTATGTTTTCAAAACCCTGGGGTCAGGTTTTAGATGCTGCTTTCCATAGTTATGACTATTTTCTCAAAATATTTCTATTTCCAACCAAACAAAAAACATTCTGAATAATGTGGAGAAATGTACGTTTCAATTCCATCTAATTGAATCATTTCACATGATCTGTTATTAAAAGCTTGTGCTAAAAATTCTACAATTCCATACAAAAGAAGTATGTTTAGAACATACTATAAGTCATTGGCTGCACTAGCCAATTCTTCAGTTCTAAAAAAGACTTGATATGTGGTGTGGTCATCAAAGTCCATGAACTCATCATAAGAATATGGTGGGGCCTTGACCGAGGTGGTTCAGTTGATTGGGTTTCATTCCATGCAAGTAAAAGTTTCTGGTTCCATTCCCAGTCAGGGCACATGCCTGGTTTTTGGGCTTGATCCCAAGCAGAGGCCATATAGAAGGTAGTTAATCAATGTTTCTTTCCTCTCTTCATCTCTCTCTCTCTAAAAATCAATTTAAAAAATCTTAATAATAAAAAAGAACATGGTGGGTGCCAAGGTGTTAACTATAAATCAAGGTATAGTGTGATGTTGTATCAGAGAAAAGCTTCAAATTCAGAGGAGGAAACATCTTTGTGTCCCACTGATTGCAAAACATGGACTTTCAATTGTTGTCATGACTATATATAGCTAATGTTAATTGAGCGTGTACATTGGGCCAGGCTCTTCACAGAGTATTATCTCATTTATAGCTCTATGCAATGTGTTCCCTTTCTATACCCATTTTACAGATGAGAAAACTGGAACCTAAAGATGTTTCATGACTTCTTGAAAGTTGACCAGTGTAGTGGCCAGCTGGCCCACACCTCCCGTCTGCTCTGCACTCAGCAGTGTCTGTCTCCTTCCTGCTCTGCTAAGTGCATGGTACATGGTGGCAAGGTGACTTGGGCAATAAGCACTTGAGAAATTACATATTTATCCTTGGTTCTCATTATCTCTTTGCGTTCATTATATCTTTTGAACAGTATCTAGTTGCTCCAAATAACTTACTCAAAGATATATTGTCTTGATGGTTTGCTATAGCAATGCCACCCAATGTGTGTGGGTAGCCTAGGTCATTGGGTTGTCTAGTGATCACATTTATTTGTCTGTTTCTCTTTGCTGGTTTCCCATTTTGCTTAATACAAAATTTTGAGAGTTTAGATATAATTTTTAATAACAAAAATTAATCTTATTAAAGTATGTAGATAATTTAACACTATTCAAATGTCTAGATAATTTAAATGCTATGAAAATATATAGACAACTTAAGTGTTACTAAAAATTCAGTGGTTCTCAACCTTCCTAATGCCGGTGACCCTTTAATACAGTTCCTCATGTTGTGGTGACCCCCAACCATAAAATTATTTTCGTTGCTACTTCATAACTGTAATTTTGCTACTGTGATGAATTTTTGCTACTGTAATGTAAATATCTGTTATGCAGGATGTATTTTCATTGTTCACGACCCACAGGTTGAGAACCGCTGATCTAGATAATCAAGACACCGTATTTCTGTATTTTCAGTGGACTGTTTTCCTCAAACAATCTGGAAAATTCAGAATGCTTAAATCATCAGATCAGGTACTAGTCTGAGCTCTAACTGGAGTTGCCAAGGACGCTGTGGTAATCCTGATAGAACCACAGGCGATACTCACTCTGAGTACTGTTATGAAGGTAAGATAAGATAATGTATAAGAAAGGGCTTGAGGACTGCCAAGCACTATCTAAAAATCAGTCATCATCATCCAATTTACTGAATAGTCATCTCTTATGTGCTGTTATCTGTCCCCCTCCTAAATCATGGCCACTATGCAACACATCCCCAGCGAATGCTCATTGTACCTCCTGACTGTGCTGACCACCCTGACTGTCTAATGAACCAGACACTTCTGTTAACTTTTTGTGCATTTGAATTTCAGGTAATGTGTCAGTCTTAATGAGGTTGTCTTGCTATTATCTAAAACCCTTTGGCCACCTCAGGGTATGATGACTGCGCTAGGGTGTGTGGTGATGATAAATGTGGCACGAGCTGGATGGGTTGTAGCTTGAGTGGAGTTTGAAACGACCTGGTGAAATCTCCTGACGTATAATCTCCTGTCGCTCCTTTCAGACAAGAAGGAGCAATGGGAGACCAGGGGCCTTTTGGCATTGACTCTCAAGAATTACACATCTACAAGACAGCATTCATTTGTATTGCATGACTCACGTTAAATAAAAACAAGTTTGCATTCAAGAATCACGCATTCCCAGTTAGTCGCCCTTGTAAATGTTGGGGTGGATTATTGGTTAGTCACACGCATTTTCTGTTCCCAGAATGGATGCAGGTGTGCCACTCTGGTTCACTGTATAATTGTTCATGCCTGAATTGGTCTACACCGCTTGTACTGTTTCTACACCTTCTGAATTAGTCTGTATTAACCATCCAAGAGCGTTATTATAAAGCAAGGTTGTCCACAAGTATTTCAAAATTGATTTAGTTAACATCTCTGCATAGCTTGAAAAAAACCAATCGATTCCCTCTATTTTATAAACATGGAAGGTGAGGCATGAAGAGACTAAGAAAGCCGCTAAGGTCAGAGCTTATGGTGTCTAATGAGATCTAAAGCTTGGGGCAGTGTAACCCAAAAGAAAATAATGGATTTATGACTCTGATCTATATGTGATAAACCCAAATTTATAAGAAGAAAGTTCCAATTCTTGAAAAAGAGTAAGTTTGTTATATTTGTTAAATAATTAATACATAAGCAAATGAAAATCTTACCAAATTCAAATTTATGTCCAAAATGATTCATAAACCTAACTCAAGATTTTAGAATTAATTCAAAAATACCCTATTTATCTTTAACAATAATTTAGTACTTTTAAATTACTCAAAGGTGTCTTAAGGCCACTTTTAACAATAAAATAATTTATCATCATGTCATTTCTAGAGTGAGTAATTATGCTTTAGGACATTAATAAAAGCATTTTTAAAAAGATAGACAGTTGAAGCAAAAGGAATAACTAATTATAGAGTTTCTGAGGAGAAAAATATTAAAGATTTAAATCATTTATTTTAATATATATTAAGATATTTATTCCTACAGAAAGATATTTTTGGTACCAATGATTCTTAGCTCCAGTTTTGGTACCTTATGGTGTCTCTAATTATTTCAAAAAGAAGACATTATCAAAATAACTTTTAAATATAATTCAGTTCAATTCTACTTTACCTAAACAATGAGTATATAGCACGTGGCCCTTCTGAACTGATGGAGTAAATGGCTGGCAGTGACACTTGCTCCAAACCAGCAGAACTTAGTGGGACTCAAGGTTCCAAATTGGCTAGGAGTTATTTCTTACTAGAGGCCAGGTGCCCAGATTCATGCACCAGTGGGATCCCTCAGCCTGGCCTGAGGGCATCAGGCCAAAAACAGCTCTCTGACATCCGCTGAGGAGTCCTGGATTGCGAGAGGGCATAGGCCAGGCCCAGGGACACCACGAGTGCACGATCGGGCCCCCTGGTGGTCAGTGCATGTCGTAGCGACTGGTCACATGGTGGAATGGTTGGACACTTAGCATATTAGGCTTTTATTACACAGGATTCTAAAAAAAAAGAAAAAAATGTAAAAAAGAGTTTTTAAAAATATCTGACTGATGCCAAAAACAGACCTCAAAATGTCAAGTGGTCAACTTTTAGATAATCCACATGAATTTTCTATTACATTGATAAAGGGAACAGCAGGTGAAAGCTACAACTCAAAAGGCAGGCCATTAATGGATTGATTATGTCCCCCAAAGAGATATATTGAAGAATACCTAATACACATGAATATGACATTATTTGGAAATAAAATCTTAGCAGATATAATCAAGTTAAAATTAGGGTGGGGCCTAATCTGATAAGATTGTTCTTATAAGAGAAGAGCCAAGCCAGCATGGCTCAGTGGTTGAGCATCAATCTATGAACCAGGAGGTCATGGTTCAATTCCAAGTCAGGGTACATGCCTGGGTTGTGGGCTCAACCCCCTATGCAGGAGGCAGCCAATGGAAGATCACCTCTCATCATTGATGTTTCTATCTCTCTCTGCCTTTCCTTTCCTCTCTGAAATAAATAAAAATATATTTTAAAAAAGAGAGAGAGAATGAAGAGGCACAGGAAGAAAGTCATGTGATGACAGAGATAAAGACTGAAGTGATATACTTGCAAGTCAAGAAATGGCAAGGATTACAGGCTATCATCAGAAGCAAAGGAAAATTCCATCAGAGTCTCAGAGGAAGGATGCTATGTTGAAGCCTAAATTTGAAGTTCTTTCCTCCATAATTTTGGGAAAATACATTTCTGTTGCTTTAAGTCATCTAGTTTGTGATAGTTTGTTACAACAGCTTTAGGAGACCAATACAGGTTTTGATTGTTATACACAAAATATGACAGCCACCTCAGAACGCAGAAAAAATTATGTTGACTCATATAACAATAGCTAAATAACAAAGGATACACTTGAAGCTCTTTTTTTAGTAGAATTTTTAATACTGTACTAATTTAATAAATTTTGCTCTCTTTTCTGAAGTTGTTAGCATATTTCTGCATCTCTAATCTTAAAATTAATTCTAAACTTCAAAGCTTCAAGATTTCTCATTGAACCAATTTAAAGAAACTATGACATCAGCATTATATTGTTATAGATTAAGTTGTGTCCCACAAAGAGATATATTGAAGTTGTGACCCCTGGTACTTTCAAATGTGACCTACTTTGGAAATAGGGTCTTGGCACATGTAATCAAGATAAATTGAGATTGTTCAGGTGGATGGTAATCCAATATGAATTGCATGGTTATAAGAAGTGAAGGCAGAGACATTAAAAGGGGAATGCCACATAACAATGGAAACAAAAAGAGATTAAAGTGATATAGTTCCTAGCCAACAAACACCACCACCAAACGCTAAAAAAAAGGGGGCATGGGCAGATTCTCCCTTAGAGTGTATGGATCTGCCAACACCTTGATTTCAGATGTCTAGCCTTCAAAATTGTGAGAAAATATATTTCTCTTGTCTCAAGACACCCAACTGATGGTTCTTTGAATGTCTCTTTAGCAAACTAATACCATAAAATATAAAAATCTTTGGCTGTAACTGTTTTATTTTTTTAAAAGAAGTAAATTATGAAAGTCCTTTCCAAAATCAAGATCTTTAATTTTCTAAGCAATACAAAAAATGCCTTTTTTCAAGTGGTTAGTTCATAGAAAGTTGAACAATAATCTTCAACTTATCTATGCAAGCTGTGGAAAATATGATTTTAGAATTTTATAGGTCAGAGATGAGAAACAAAGTTACATGAAATCCTTTATCCTGTTTGTGCATGTGAAGGAGTAACCAAAATAGTCACTAGTTTTATGTTCATTGTCCCAACAAAATACTTTGAATAACATTATTTAGGTGAGTTGTGAACATGGACAGCAAAACAGATTTTCCGAACCAAGTCAATATTATTCTTATAGAAAAACACTAAATGTAAATGATGGGTGCCAGTGACATGTGTCCATTTTGCCGCGCTGTTTGCTATAGCCTACATCTTACCAACAGAGTCAGCTTCCTCCTAGACAGCTTTGCCCTGTGGCATGAGGCCCATACCTCTTTGACATGCCTTCCTACCCTCGAATCTGCCTTTTCGGTTCAAGACATAGATTGCTTGTCATTTGCATAGTCCATCTGAAAAACCGCAAAGGACTCTGTATTTAGAATTTTTTTCTGAGTAACTAAGTCTTCCCATCCATTAAAAAAATGGATGACTGTACCTAGTGCTCTTTTTAGGTCATGAGTTCCATTAAGGAGAATGAATGGGGCATTTGTTTTTTATCTTTAGCACTCAGGACTACACTGGATCCATAGTTTATAGTGAGATCAAAGTTAGATCAAATAGATGTATTCCCTCTATTATCTACATTCTACAGGTAAGTGAAGGATGGTAGGAGATATTTTAAAAGGCTACTTTTTTTTCCTTTCTTTTCTGTTTCCCTTCCTTTCCTAATTTCCTACTTTATTTTTTAATCACAATTGCCGCAATATTTGCTGAACTGTGGTAGTTAGCATTATTCACTGAATTTTGGTTTATTGATATTAAACACACACACACACACACACACACACACACACACACACACACACACAAAACATAGTCAAGGGTATTTTCTCAATTTTGCACAGAAAATTTGATCATGATTTATATATCAAAAAGTTGCAGAGACTATTTTTAGCACACTAAGATAGACTTATTAAGCATTCCTAAATTTGTCATTTGTGCAGATTATAACAAAATGAAGAAGCATGTGTTTATTTTAGAAAAAAAGCAAGATGTTGGGTGGTACAAACATTCAATAATGGTATTTTATCATTGTTTTCTCAATAAAGAATTACTATTTTACTTTTACTTATTTTTATTAGTAGTTTTCCCTATGTGAAAAGATATGTTATCAAAAACAAAAACAAGTGAGAAAAATTCTCAAGTGTAGGTACAAAGTGTAGGCACAAATTGGCCACTTTTGTTAGCAAGATAATTAGATCAGTTTCTAGTTTTTCAAAAGGCATTAATTTGTTTTGCTACATCAAGTGTAAAGAAGTTACCTTAAGAAACTCCCTTAACAAGGACAAAATAATGCATCTTTGTAAAGAGTTAAGGGCATATATACTAAGTTCTAATATGTGACAAGATAATCACTGAAGAATGAACATTAATCCATACAAAAGATTAATGATGGAGTAGAATAATTTTTTTTCTTTTTAGTGTTAGCATTTTATATGGGTGATTCTCTCTCTCTCTCTCTCTCTCTCTCTCTCTCTCTCTCTCTCTTCCTTTATCTCTATCTCTCTCTTATTTTAGGTTTTTATTTCATGAGCCTTTTTCAGTTTGCTATCAACATCTGGAAGAAAAAGAATCCCAAAAAAATTTATGACTTGAGCATAACCTTTGAGAGATTAGAGTGATTAAAAACTAATTACTTTTAATGTACATTTATATAATAGATCAATAGTTGAGGTCAGCATGAGGACAAAAGCAAGCAAGACAGACATGGAAGATGACATAGAAACAGTTTGGAAAGCTAACAAATCAGGAAATCAAGGGGATGTTTGAAGTGAGTTGAAAATATGCATTTCCTGTTTACACCATTGACTGGTGAGGATTACTCAAGAGAAGGGGCACTGAGCGCTGTGTCTGCGCTTAGTGGGAGAAGGTTCAGGGAAGGACCAGAGAAGTCTGCCATGGATGGGCATGAAAGGGAGTTTGGACACGCTTTCTGCATGGTTATGACTTTATATTAGTGTTAAGATTGATGAATGTGCTCATAATGTACTGAGGAATATAGGAGTGAAAGAAAGGCCCAGGGAGTTTGAACTCAGCTACAGTGGCTAAACCTGAAGAATCCTGTTCAAAGGAATTCATTGTGAGTTTAGGCAACTGCACTGCTAGTTTAGGTAAACTTAAAACCAAGATAAGAACATATGATTTATATTTTAAGGAAGGGAGAAGGAGGAAAAAAATCACCTTTATTAAATGACTTTTTGTGTACGTGACAGAGAGTAAGCTAGGTACTCACATTTAAAAACAAAGTTGACTTTTTATTTTGTTTTTCTTTGCAGATGAAGGCATTGAGGCTCCAAGGGATTAGGAGATTTCTTCAATGTCATACAACTAAGTGGACTGACATAACTCCAGAGTCATTCTTTCCTCTGGACTCCTCTCTTTTTGGTTTTCACCTCCTTTCATGTGACATGTACAGATGACCCTGTGTGTAACTCTCCTGTAGAAGTCTCTGTAAATTAGGTTAAAATCCTACGTATAAATTCTCTTTCTCAGCTACTCTAGAAAGCATATTTGAATACATGTAAATGATAACACCATATATAAAAGATAATGTGTTCTAATAAAAATGCCAGCTGCCATTTGTTGACTTCTCACCCTGGGCGACACGAGGAACTAAGTGTCTTATAAGTGTTACCTCTTTTAATTTTTACACTAGATCAGTGGTTCTCAACCTTCCTAATGCCTCGACCCTTTAATACAGTTCCTCATGTTGTGGTGACCCCCAATTTCATTGTTACAAATTGAACATAATTAAAGCATAGTGATTAATCACAAAAACAATATGTAACTATATACGTGTTTTCCGATGGTCTCAGGCCACCCCTTTTAAAGGGTCGTTCGACCCCCAAAGGGGTCGAGACCCACAGGTTGAGAACCGCTGCACTAGATCAATAAGGTAGGGAAACTTGGCTCAGAAGTTAAGAAGAGGCAACAGAAAATTTTGAATCTAAATTTCTAATCCCAGAATCCTGATCTCTGGCACTGCTCAATACTACTGATTGAAGGGTGTTTGTGTATATATCTATATCTATATATAAGCAGTGGCCAGGCACTTTAATTGCACACAATAAATATTTGGTACATACCCAAGTGATAAAATTTATTTAAAAAATATAAGCCACTCTCAATTTTTGATATTGTAACTGCCAATGCTAATAAAACATTTGCAATAGTTCTTGTAACTAGTTTCAATTCACACATGTGTCCCAAAATGGTAGGTGAGAAATTTTCCCATAGTCAACTTGCCTTCATTTTATGATAAACTAGAGGCCTGGTGAACAAAAATGTGTGCACTCGTGGGAGAGGGGATTCCCTCAGCCTGGCCTGTACCCTCTCACAGTCCAGCAGCCCTCAGGGGATGTCCTACGGATGGCTTAGGACCACAGTCTTGCCTCCCTCTGTGGAAGACAACCAGGCAGTCAATCAGGGGATGGTGCCAGCCAGCTAGTGTAGCCCTGCCTACCCCCATTGTCTCTCCACCACCACTGGTAGCTGCCACCTCCTCCCCCCACCCCCATCTCCATCTACTCCCTCTGCTTGCTGGCACATGCCTTGGCTGGTCTGACGCCAGCTGCTCACCGGCCCTGCCTCCTGCCAACTGGTTGTTCTGCCATTTGATCAATTTGCATATTATGCTTTTATTACATAGGATGCCTATAATTTGCTTGCAAGAAAAAAGAAAGCTGAATCCAGAGAAAGCAGATGAGATGGTGAGAAGATGTCATTAAGAATTATGCATCTTGCCCCTACAAATCTTATATAATAAAAGCCTAATATGCTAAGTGTCTGGTCATCTGATTGACTGTTCAACCAATCAAAGCGTAATATACTAATGATATGCTAAGACTGCTCAACCACTTGCTATGACATTCACTGACCACCAGGGGGCAGACAGTTGACCAGTTGACCAGTTGCTATCATGTGCACTGACCACCAGGGGGCAGATGCTCAGACTGGTAGGTTAGCTTGCTGGGGGTATCTGGTCAATTAGGACTGAGCGAGACAGGCCTGAAACTCCCTGGAGCCTTCCCATGGTCCTTCCCTGCTGGCCAACCTCCCGCATCCTTCCCTGGTCCTGATAGTATACTGGTGGGATCCCTCAGCTGGCCCCCCAGGGATGTCAGAGAGCTGGTTTCGGCCTGACAGCAGAACAACTAGTCACTTGATGCGTACTGACCACCAGGAGGCAGATGCTCAACACAGGAGCTGCCTCCTGGTGGTCAGTGCTCTCCCCCAGGGGGAGTGCTGTTCAGCCAGAAGCCGGGCTCATGGCTGGCAAGCACAGTGGTGGCAGTGCTAAGGATGTCTGATTGCCGGCTTAGGCCCGTAGCCATAGTCGGACATCCCCCTAGGGCTCCCAGACTGCCAGAGAGCCGGGCTGAGGGACACCCCCCACCCACCGATTGCATGGATTTCATGCACCTGGCCTCTAGTTATGTATTAAAACTGGTAGAGTTCTGGCTGTTTCAAAGTAATGGTACATATGGGACTTGGGTTATGGGGCCTGAAAAAACTCATTTTCTAGTATGAGAGTAAAGGACAAATAAGCAAAGTGCTTCAATGTGTTTGTGAAGTGTTCTAACACAGGCAATTACAAATTACCATGGGGACTTAGAAAGGTCTAATGCCACCTCAGGAGAGGAGGTGATACAATTAACAATTAGAGAAAGGATCAAGGTGAAAACATGACTTATGAAGAACTTTGTCAGGTTTAGCTAATAAAAATTCAGGTTGTCCACATAAATTTGCATGCCATATAAACAAAGAATCATTTTTAGTCTAAGTATGTCCCAAACATTATATGAGACATACTTAACCTAAAAGAAAAAAATCCATTGTTTATCTGAAACGTAAATTTAGCTAGGATCTTGTATTTTAGCTCTATTTATGGGTAAACTAGAAGCATGTAAAATGGAGTAATAGGATTGATAGTGATTTTCAGATCTAATTTATACTCTGTCTTCTCCTTTTATATATCTATTTAAATTACCGTGTGTGCTCTTATAGCAAGTGTCTGGTACAAGTTTGTAGATATATAAGGTAGGGCTATATAAACTATATTCTCAAATGAGAAATAAGGCTGACTTAAGATATCCTATCTAATAAAAGGGTAATATGCAAATTAACCATCACTCTGTCACAAAGATGGTGGTGCCCAATTCTCTCAGCCCCGCCGGAGTCCCCCAGTCCTGCAGGGGGTGGCCGCTGAGAGCAGGCAGTGTGAGCGGCCTGGCGAAATGCTTGCTTTGTCACCGCGCCTGGCTTGGGCCAGACCCCAGCGTCGGAGCAAACATGGACAGGGACAGGGGGACTGTCTCGCAGCCTCCACGGCCAAGCGCAGGCTTGGAGAGGAGAAGGTGGGTCCACCTCCCGAGGGAGCAGTGCGGCTCCCTCCTGCCTCCCATGGAATGAAAGTGGGTCCCTCCCACCTCCCGCAGAATTGGCACAGCTCCCTCTCAGCTCCCGTGAGCACCGCAGCTTACTTCCATTTCCCGCGGAAGCCACACGGCTCCTGTGGAAGCAGCACAGCTCCTGGCGGCACACTGCAGTTCCCGCCGGCTCCCAGGGAAATGGCGGGTGGCCTACTACGTGGGATATCGCGCAATGGGCTACCAGTTTCAAACAATATTAAAACTTTCCTCAGCTCAAACCAAAAGATCTTATTTACAAATATATTATTGTATATTATCATTTAAATAAAGCACCAGGGAGAGTTACAACTGAGTGAATTCCAAATCCTCTTCCAGCCCAAAGACTGACTCAGTGACATTAAAAAGCAGTCAGAGATAAGAATATTGCCCAAATGCCTGTTAGAATAAGCCTAGGTTCATAATTTTCTCTCTAAAGTTTTATGTTGCCTCATGTTTTACTAAGTCTTCTTTTTTAGATAGAATAATTAAGTAGTTATTAAGGGTTAAGAGGACACCTTAAGACATTGGCTGAGCAAAGAACAGAACTCACAGTTTTGTTTTCAATCCCAGCCTGGCTCATAGAGCCCAGCTCTCTAGCTTACCCCAGTTTTAAAATGCACATCCCTGTCAACCAAGACATTAACACTATCAGTGATTGAAGACACGAGAACCTACACCTTGAATGCTATAATTGTAATGTAAATGGTCACACATTTCAAAATAACACTGTACTGAAATATACCCTGGCACCCTCCTTGAGAATTTAGTTGTCCTAGAAAGTTACAAATTTACTTTAAAAAAAGTCTCAACTGAGGATATGTTTATTGATTTTTTTAGAGAGAGGAAGAGAGAGAGATATGAGAGAGACATCCATTGGTTGCCTCCCATATGCTCCCCAACTGGGGATCCAACTAGCAACCTACTAATAAGTATATTCCCTTGCCGGATTCAAACCTGCAACCTTTTCTGGTGTACTGGCAAAGGTCCAACCAACTGAGCCACCCAGCCAGGTCCGCTTACAATAAGTTTTACCAATGGGTCTTCAATAAGCTAGCCCTGCAAAGGAGCATGCATGTGCTTGTGTTAATTTAAAAAAATAAAGAAGAAACATTGTGTTATCTTCCATTCCTGACTATGCTTAATGGGATTTTCTCTGCATTCATTGGCTTTTCTAATACCCTGTGGGGGGAAAATGTATAAAATATTTAACTTTGGAAAAGAAAAAAGATGAAATGATTGTTGCCAAAAGTATACACCAATGTTAGTGAATACTAACATTGAGATGCAGAGGGTATCTGAAGAGAGCTGAAGAATGCCAGCACAGATGAAAACATGGTTGGTCAAATGCTTCTCAAATACTCTCAGTGACAAATACTCTCTTGTTCACTGGTTAGAGCTCCAGCCTGCACACTGAAGGGTTGCAGATTCTATTCAGAGTCAAGGGCATATACCAATCCCAGGCATGGTCAAGGTGCGTGTGGGAGGCAACCAATCGATATGTCTCACACATTAATGTTTCTCTCTCTCCCTGCCCACTCCCTTCCACTCTTTCTAAAAATCAATGGAAAAAATAACCTTGGGTGGGTATTAACAAAAAAAATTTTAGAAGATTCTCAGTGACAGAAGGTAACAGAGATTCTTGCCCATAGACATAACTTTAATTAGCCATACAAGCCAGGTTCCCTTAATTCTCTTTCCCTTAGTAGAGCTTATTAGGTTGGGACTCTTGCCCAGTGCAGTCATTCTTCTCTCTTTTAGCAGGTGATGGTAAAAGCAAAGCCATCAGCCAAGGTGAAGTCTGTCATGTCTTGTAAGCAGTAGTATCTGAACAAGAAAGATTGATCCTGCCAAGAAAAATGTATCTTCTCTGTACTTTGTGTTCTATATTTGCAGGTGAATCAGTTGTGTGGTCAGTGATATATGGTTGTCTCCTTTATCTACTGAAGATACTTTCTAAGACCCCCAGTGGATATCTGAAACCATGGATAGTACCAAAACCTGTATAGACTCTTTTTCTCTATATATACATATCTATGATAACATTGAATTTATAAATTAGGCACAGTAAGAGATTAAGACTAATAATTAATCATAAAATAGAACAACTAGAATAATATACTGTAATAAAAGTTATGTGAATGTAGTCTCTTTCTCAACTTAATTTTATTGTACTGTACTCATCCTGATGTGAAATGATATAAATCCTATATGATAAGATAAAGCTAGGTAAATGATGTAGGCCTAATGATGTAGCTTTAGGTACTATAAGAGTTACCTGAACACAGCCCTGTTATACCTGGGCACTCATCTGATCACTGAGATGACTACTAATGACTATTAGGTGGGTAGCATATACTGCGTGGATGCCCTGGACAAAGGGATGCCCTGGGTGGGTGGGATGGAACAGGATGGAGTGAGCTTTCATCACTCTATGCCAGAAAACATGCAATTTTAAATTTATGAATTCAATAAACAAATTAAATAAATAGATACATTTTATGAATTTGGTACTATTTGTGATTTCAGGCATCCTTTAGGGGGAAACATATCTTTTATGGATAAGGGATAACTACTTTATACTTAAAATCACAGTGAATGAGGCAGCTATAATGCAGCCAGAAAACCATGGGGTTTGCTATGGGTGTTGCCTTCAGTGAAGGGATTTTCCTCATACATTGAACAGTTCTTGGTAAAGATCCAAAAACCATATTCAATATTTCTTCAAAGTACATGATAATTGAATTCCTGAAAAATTCAGTGTATGTTAAATCCAAGCAAGATACACTTGTTGTTCACATGCAAAATGAAGACACTTGGCCCATATTGTTAGATGTCTGGGACGGAAGGGGGTGGGGCACTGAGAAGTGACCCAGGCAGTAGAAAATTACTCTTACAAATAAATTAAAAAGAAAACTTATGAATTGTTTGTTTCTAGAATTTTTCACTTAGTATTTTTGAACTGCTATTGAGAACAGGTAATCTAAACCATGAAAAGCAAAACTGTGGATAAGGGAGAACAACTGTATTAAAAAATGTTGAGAGTAGTAATAGAATGTTCCAAGAGAGTTCATCTTCCAAATCAGATGGTACACTTTCTGTCTATCTGGGATTCTGTCATTCTGCTTTATCATAATAAAAGGCTTGTATATTAGAATTTTATAATTTCTATCTTTTCAACTGCAATATGAGTATTGGTAGAGACAGGATAAAATATATTTTTTTTCTTCAATGAATTAGATACCTTATTTTTCTCAATGGGAAACACAATTAATGAAAAACAAAATAATAAAATAATACAAAAATAACTGATGCCTGGTGAGATACCTTTCCTTCCTTTTTTTTTTCCTTTTAAAAATGGGTTTCTCTCTAATTACATAACAGAATAAATTATATAACAAAGTAGTTTTCTCTCTCACAATTTTTATAATTGGGGGCTCAACCAAACTAGGAAGAAGAATCTATAGGATCCTTAAGTAATTGCTAGTCATTTTGTTCAACTCTTTATATTAGAATCGTGAGACTGTTCTGTTCATTATATTAATATATAAATGGGTCAAAAGTTTCTTGTTTTTGCAAGTTTCATAGAATATCTTTTTATCTTGATGGAGTCTGCCCAAAAATTTTCCATACTTTCTTAAGAACCAATTCACATATTATGTTTTTATTAAAAAAGCCTTTATATTGCAATTAGTACTTTGGATTGATTTTACCCAGAGCTATGTGTCAAAGATCAACTCTTTTATTAGTCTGATGTGAATAAGGGTTATAATTATAATCCCATGTGACTGATTTATGTGTGTGACTTTTCATTAATTTATAAGTCTTATTATCTCTCTGGATTTTATGTAACATGTTCAGTATAATTTTGAAATATAAGAGGAGTCTGTGGGAAAAAGACTGAGAAAATTATATTCCTTTCTCAACTACATCTATACCTGCTGGAGTCCTGAAAAACCGTAAGCTTATCCTGGACAGTGACTAATGCGAACCATTTGGCTCCAGCATTCACTCAACCAAAGTATTGTACAAAAATTACCCACTACAGTCCAGTTGATTGCTTCTCTAAAATACCAGATCTGTTTCAAGATGTGGAAGCTAAAAATACATAAGTGAAACTAAAAATGCTTACATCATAGTAATAGCATTTTATTAACTTACATTAAAATGATGCAGAGCCATGTAATAGAGAATACGATTAATAATCCGAAAAAAAAATAAATCCCACAGACTTCAGCTTTATAAAGCTACTACAATCCACTCACAAAGTTTCTCTCAGGGCTTTCTAGTAGCCAGAGTAAATATAGAAAATCAGAAGTTTTATGGCTACCCTTTCCTAATGAAAGGAAGGATATTAATTAGTCCAGAGAGACAACTTTGTGTCTAATCTGACATTCTCCACATGTCTTTTATATGGAAATACTTGATGCCATGGTGAAGCTTTCTTCAAAAGCAGTTTTATGAGAAAAAAAAATTTAAGAAGCAATGGTGTTCCATCTATAGCTATATTTTATAGCCATCTATAATAATCCTATCTAATAAAAGAGAAACATGGTAATTGGCATACGACCGCTACCCTTCCCATTGGCTAATCAGCGAGATATGCAAATTAACTGCCAGCCAAGATGGCTGTCGGCAGCCAGGCAGCTTGAAACTAACATGAGGCTAGCTTGCTTCAGTGACGGAGGACTGCAACGTTCCCCGCCTGCCTTGCCGGCCTCTGAGCCTGCAGTTTAAGAAACATTGTAACGAATATAGAAGCTAAACAAAACCCCAGAAACCAACTTTAGGCAAGCCCGGGATATCAGAGCTGGAGTTGATACAGAGTTTCAATTATAGAACCAAAACAAACCAGATACCTACTTTCAGCAGCTGAGGCCTCAGAGCTGGAGCCAGAGCTAAACCTGGCCCAGAATTTAAAAAAAAGAAAGAAAAAAAGGAGCAGTTGGGAGCTTCAGTTGGCCTGAAAACAGCCCTCAGCCCCTCACCCAGACTGGCCAGGCACCCAAGTGGGGACCCCCACCCTGAACGGTGTGTGACCAGCTGCAAACAGCCATCATCCCCTCACCCAGACTGGCCAGGCACCCCAGTGGGGACCCCCACCATGATCCAGGACACCCTTCAGGGCAAACCAGCCAGCACCCACCCATGCACCAGGCCTCTATCCTATATACTAAAAGGGTAATATGCCTCCCTGCACTGGGAAGAGCAGAGCCGCGAGGCCTCCCAGCACCGGGATCAGCATGACAGGGGGCAGTGCCCAAACCCCCTGATCGCCCTGCGGCTCTGTGTGTGACAGGGTGCGGAGCCCCAAGCCCCCCCCCACCCCCCCGCCGCCCACGGTCCCTGCTCTGTGTGTGATGGAGTAGAGCCATAACCTCCCCATTGGCTCTGCCCTGAGTGTGACAGTGGCGGCGCCCCAACCCCCTGATCGGCCATGCTCTGTGGGTGATAGAGGGCAGCGCCCCAACCCCCAGATCCGCTCTGCCCTGAGTGTGACAGGGGGGAGCTCCTCAACCCCCTGATCGACCCTGCTCTGTGCATTACAGGGGGGAGCTCCCCAACCCCGTGATTGACCCTGCTCTGTGCGTGAC
Organism: Myotis nattereri; assembly: GCF_964212035.1. NCBI lineage: Eukaryota > Metazoa > Chordata > Mammalia > Chiroptera > Vespertilionidae > Myotis > Myotis nattereri. The sequence continues at coordinate 34,910,715 of NC_138076.1, forward strand.
AGGGTACGGAGCCCCAACCCCCCTGATGGGCCCTGCTCTGTGCGTGACGGGGGGAGCTCCCCAACCCCCTGATTGGCCCTGCTCTGTGCGTGACAGGGGCTGGCGACGCAACTTCCCCATCAACCCTGCCTTGAATGTGACAGGGGGCAGTGCCCCAACCCCCCAATCGGCCCTACCCTGAGCGTGACTGAGGGTGGCATCGTAACCTCCCAATCTGCCCTGATCTGTGCATGACAGGGGAAGGCGCCCCAACTCCCCAATCGGCCCTGCTCTGAGCCCGACCAGGGGCTGCACCTAGGGATTGGGCCTGCCCTCTGCCACCCGGGAGCAGGCCTAAGCCAGCAGGTCGTTATCTCCTGAGGGGTCTCACACTGGGAGAGGGCACAGACTGGGCTGAGGGACCCCTCCACCCCCTCAAGTGCACAAATTTTTGTGCACCGGGCCTCTAGTAAAAGCATAATATGCAAATCAACCAAATGGCCAAACAGTGGAACAACTGTCCAAGTGACCACGCTATGACACCCACTGGTGCCAGGCCAGCCAAGGCAGGTGCAATGACATTTGTTGGGGGCTTGGCCATTGTTCCATGATCGCATTACAGCAGGAGGCACAGGACACTGGCTGGTGGGCTGCAGTGGGTGGGTGGGGCCTCCCTCTGTGGGGCACAATGGATCGCTCCATAGAGTGAGGCCCAGGCTACCCCACAGCAATGCTGAGGCAGGTGGGCAGAGTGATTCATTGAAGAGCTCTGGCCGGTTAGGCTGGGCCTACCTCTTTGGGGCGATCGATTGTTGATCCTTGTGATCAATGGCCCCAAAGAGGAAGGTCCAGGCTACCTGGCTGGCAGAGCTGCGGCAGGTGGGCAGGACCTCCCTCTGAGGGGCTACTGATCATGGGGCTCCCAGACTGTGAGTGGGCGCAGGCCAGACTGAGGGACCCACCCCCCCCCCCTGTGCACAAATTTCATGCACTGGGCCTCTAGCCCTGTATAATAAAACCCTAATATGCAAATCGACTGAATGGCAGGGGGCAGACGCTCAATGCAACAGCTGCCCTCTGGTGGTCAGTGCGCTCCCACAGGGGGAGCACTGCTCAGCCAGAAGCCAGGCTCATGGCTGGCAAGCCTAACCCAGAAAGCGGGCATCCCCCGAAGGGTCCAGGACTGTGAGAGGGTGCAGGCCAGGTTGAAGGATAACCTCCCTCCCCAGTGCATAATTTTCATGCACTGGGCCTCTAGTTTCTTATAAAAGCTTCTAGCAGATGCCCTAGCCAGGTTGCTCATTTGGGTAGAGCATTATTCCATACACCAAAAGGCATGGATTTGATCCCCCATCAGGGCGCATACCGGAGGCAACTGATTGATGTTTCTCTTTCACATCAATGTTTCTCTATCTCCTTTTCTCAAATCAATAAGCAAATATCCTTGGGTGGGGATTAAAAAAAAGCTGGTAGCAGACATTCTTTGGCTTCATGAAAGCACAAATGTACTTTATCGGCCAAACTGTTGGCACCTAAAAGAGTGATTCACATCTTTAAGTACCAGCAAAGTGTAGCCTTTCTGTTGTACCCACTGATGACAACACAGGTTCTGAATCATACCATCCGTGTTCAAGCCCCAGTTCTGCTTCTCAGAAGCTAGGTGACTGAGGGCAAGGTATTGACCAACGTCTTTGTATGAGGAGTAAATTGCTTAGAGCATATTAAAATAACTTAAGTTATTTTTCATTGTATTAATATCATTATTAATATATCCTTTCAAAACTAGAGGTAGTTGATGTCTTCACATGTACCTATTACAGAAGAATTTGTGACCAAGTAGATAACATTGTTTTGTTTCATCCCACATTTGACAATGATAACATGCTTCAAAGTTGTTGTGGAAAAGCTTTTCACAAGAAGAGCAACATTTACAATGCTTGTCACATCATGTGTTTCTCTTCCATGGAATGGAAAAAAAAACACACCAAATACAAGAAAAAAGAATCTGTATTTAAGTATACAATGGAATCCTTTTAAATGTAAAATAGCATATTCACATTGGTAGGCAGTAGTGAGGAATGAAAACCTCTTTATAGTTATTGTTACCCAACTAAGGGGCCAAATGACAGCCCTAATAAAGCCTGGGAATATAACGTCACTTCCCTTAATCTTATTTGCTCAGAAATGTCTGTTGTGTTAGGTTCATCTCTTAGATCATGGAAATCCTTGGACCAGAACAAAATTCCTCTGCCTTCCCTCACTCACATCAAAAAAATCAGTTTACAATCAGTTTGCCCTAGACATACACAATGATCTTAGGCAAAATGTTCAACCTCTTTAGACATCAGCTAACTTGTCTGCTTTTGTGATAGAAAAAAAAGCCTGCTTTCTCTGCTTCACTTGTGTGCCATGTTGACCCAATAAGAACCACAATGGTGAACGTGGAAGGGCATTGGGATAGAAAAGCAGGATACAGCGGGGGCTATGTCTGCTCACCCACTTAGCCTGGTTACCAGCTGGGTGAGATTATTTAATCCCTCTGAGGATGAGTTTTATCATTTGTGACATGATGGTATCAATATCCATTCCACAGTTATTCTGTGATATCCACTTATTTATTCTGCATATATTTATTGAATACAATTATGTGTCAGGTACTGATTTCTATACTTAATGATATATTATAAATTGAAGTTGAGGAACACAGTATCCTTATCATCACCATTGTTGTCATAATTGCAGTTATAATGTACTTTTCACTGCGCTGCTATTCTCATTTCATCCTCACAACATTTTTATCTATATTATAGTGCTGATAACACCATTTTATAGATGGAGAACCCAAAACTCAGACAGCTTATTTGAACATATTTGCATATTTGAACAAAGAACCAGTTTACCATGGTTATTAAAAATATTGCCTTAATTATTATTAAATATTGTTCCTCATATTGATAGTTTACTCTAAAGGTTTTGGGGGCTCCTAGAGACCAATGAGTGTGGACAGGGATATCCAGGCATTTCTGTTTTATATAATTATGTGAACAGATGGGAGAGGCTAATGACTTTTAGTCCCAGTTGCGTTAAACAAGATTAAAGATGTTGGCAAAGACTAAAAATCTGTACTGAAGAGTTTATATCTCATTACCCAGATCCCGAGTCATTCAGCCTCTTAGTCTTGTCATTATTTTTCTAGTCTGTACTGTGGATTTTGTGTGTGTTTTTGTGTATAGGTGTGTGTACTACTGCCTGGTGTTCCTAATGATGTAACAGAGCCCTATTCCCTGATCACAAAAAGTTTTGATTTTCTTCTTGTAGGACCCTAGAATAGACCGTAGCATTTGCAGCTTCATAGTTGTTTCAAGACCTGCTACCTAATTAACTGTTGATGGACCATCTGGGCTGTTCCGAGTTTTGCATGGCATTTTCTCCAACTCACCTTGGAATCTTACATTTAGACACATTTGTCTACTTATGAACAAAGTTCTTGGGTAAACAGTAAGATCTGTGCATGAGACATTATAGAATTGCAGGAAAAACCCAGCCACATTCTATTGGTTTTAGTTTAGAATCAGGAAAGCTAAAAATGTATAGGTTAGTATAACTTGGAATTATTCTGTTTTTTGTATAATCTTTCTACACAAATTTCAGAGCACAATACTTCATTCATTTTCCTTCACCTCATATTGCTTTGTGATTCAGACTTATTGCTTTAATTCTGTTCAACTTCCAGTTCTGGCAATTGAATAAAATAAGATATGGGAACATATTGCAAATACGTTAACTACATTTCCAATATTACAAAAAAGATGTTTATGGAAAACATATTGTTTCGTATATATTTTTCTTAAATTGGCTGAACGATGTATTCCATTTACACACCAAGGGCTCTTTGTAGCATAACTCATATCCAAAGACTGCCTGTTGTTGCCATCACTGTGTAGAGGATATACGTAATGCATTTTCTTATGAATAAGTCTTCAGTCTGTTAACGCAGTGAGCTGGTAATTGAGATTAAACTGTCTCAAACAGGCACACATATAACAAATTAAAAACAAATATATGTGTACACACATATGCACACTCATATACAATGTCCTTTAGATTGCTTTAAGATATATTGTGGGTTCGTCTGTATGAGTGGTTTTAAACAAGAAATAATTTACATTTTTATTTTTATTGTGCAAAGGTGACTGGCTATCCTACATATAGCATCTGTTTCTTAGCTTTTTGAAGCTTATAAGTTTAAATAATTCTTACTAATAAAACATTATTCTCTCTGTTTTTGAAGAAAAAAACATACAAACTCAATCTGTAAAATATAAATAGCTTAATTTAAAATTACTCAAACATATTTCAATAAACATTAAAATAAAGGTTTTAAAGAAAAGCAATGACAAAAGAATATGATCATAAATATGTATAAAATTAGCATTCAAAGTTTTATATTATTTTGTTACCTTTTTTTTTAAAAAAAGACTTTTCTTTTATTTTCATTTTGTATAAATGCAAGTTTAATGAGGAAGACACAAAGTCAAGCTTCTCCCAACCCCTACCTTCTCCAAAAACAGATCCCAACAATAAAATAATGATAAGCATTCTTAGGGCAACATTTACCCCTCTTCCCTCTCCATAATATATATTGATTTCAGAGAGGAAGGGAGAGGGAGAGAGAGATAGAAACATCAATGATGAGGGAGAATCATTGATCATCTGCCTCTTGTACACCCCACACTGAGAACTGAGCCTGCAACCTGGGCACATGCCCTGACCAGAAATCAAACTGTGACCTCCTGATTCATAGGTTGACACACAACCACTGAGCAATGTAGGCTGGGCTAGACTTTTATTATTTATCTTACTTTCTCTATTGTTATACTATATAATTCTGAGATTTATTGACAATATAATTATTGCTATTACAACAACCCAAATAGCAATATACAAGAATTTTCTTAACAATAATGCATCACTCTGAACAAGTTCCAGTTCAGCTGAAAAAAAATCACAATTTAAAAAAGTACTGCAGGGTGGGAAAGATGAGGACAATGATGATCATTGTGATGATGAGAAAACCAACAACAGAAACAATAAGTTATCTTCCTGAAAGAAATTTAGTCCTTATGAGATTGCTATGTCACCCTAAAGAAAGCTATTATTTGAAATGTGTTTTTAAGATGAATGAAGTATTTTTTTTTCTTTTCTCAGTCCATTTAGCATGCTTCAACTTTAACCTGACAGGATTTCTAGGTTTTTGTAAGTACATAGCCAACCAACCAATCTCTGTGTGATTATGACAGAAGTTTTCGATCAGGGTTATTAAAGGGCAAATTGCTTCCCTCGCTTCTTTGGAGAGCTTTTGGTTCAGTTAAACTCCCTCTGACCATACATACATGCCTGCACCTCAGTCTCTTATTTATTTCTAGAAGCCCGTTGCACGAAGATTTGTGCAACAGGCCTTCCTTCCCCTGGCTGCGGGCACCGGTTTTCTTCCGGCCCCCGGGACTCGCTTGAGGCTTGGCTTCTCTGCTGCAGCCGCAGCGAGGCTTGTCTTCTCCGCTGAGGCAACAGCAGAGAAGCTAAGCCTCTTCAGTCTTCAGTCTTTAGTCTTCAGTCTTCACTCTGGCCAGAGCCTTCAGTCTTGGCTCCTCTCCTGCATATGCAAATTAACCACCAGCTTTGTTGGGTTAATTTGCATAGTTTCTATGATTGGCTGGTGGGTGTAGCGAAATGACACCAATTTGCATATTTCCCTTTTATTAGTGTAGAATGTCAGTGGTATTTCCAAACAAATATTTATGAATTTTCCCTAGGTTTTCTCTAAACTTCTTATAATTTTAAAAGTATAATTAAAAATAATCTTGTCATTCTAAACCTTATGACACAGAAAAGACTCGTTATACTACAATTTTAAGGTAGCAATATACTTAAGAAACAATTCTTCTTATAGTGAACATAGAGGAATTTCAAATAGCATTGCTAAAAGCCAGCATATTTAAGTCTTATCAAATAGTTTTCAGAAAATAAATTTAAAATAATGGGAAATATTTAAATAGTATAGAAGTTTACTTTTTTTTTCTTTTCTTTCTTAACAAACCACACACACACACACACACACACACACACTCACACACACTCACACACACTACTTACATTGTTAGGGAAAGAGAAATTGAAAGACTGTTAGACACATTGGAAAAAGAAATTTAAGAATGTAAGTTCTCTGAGATGGGTACAAAAGGGGAGGAAGGACATAGGACAGGGGTGGGCAAACTACGGCCCGCGGGCCGGATCCGGCCCGTTTGAAATGAATAAAACTAAAAAAAGAAAAGACCGTACCCTTTTATGTAATGATGTTTACTTTGAATTTATATTAGTTCACACAAATACTCCATCCATGCTTTTGTTCCGGCCCTCCGGTCCAGTTTAAGAACCAATTGTGGCCCTCGAGTCAGAAAGTTTGCCCACCCCTGACATAGGACCACATAGTTAAGGACTTCCTTGGCAGGGCCAATATGACCTGGATTTTTATTCTGGCACTTCTGCTAACTGAACTTCTGAGTTTGTTGTTCCTTAGGTGACAGTATCTATAGTTATTTACTTATCCCACAGAGATGGTATGAGATTCTTTGCCTTGCTGAATTTAGGTATCATTGATTATCTGTTATGCATTGTATAAACTGTCTAATGTACTTGTTTGCTCAATATCATGACTAGAGATGACAAACAAATAGAAGGTGATTTCTTGATAGAATGTATCAGGCTTGTGGTAAAAATGACCAAAGCCATGATCTGATTCAATTTATTAACTTCTGGATGCACCCAACAGGGGTGAGTTAGGAGACCTTAAGAAGCTGAGTTATCCATTGATCCCAGGCTGATTCTAGAAGGAAATGGCAAGAATAGAGAATTAATATCCTAATGTTCCAGGTCATATTGTGTTAATGTTCCTATTATAAAAAATAATATCTATAATTAATTGTAAAGATCCCTGTGTTAAAAGAAATTTCAAAATATAGAGAAATGATAGCGGTCAGAATCTAACCTGAAGGAGAAACAAAGATCCAACTCAACCCCTAAGGAAAAACATTTTAATGAGTCAAGGCAAAGAACACCAATGGCTGTGGAGCTAAGAGATGAGAACTGAAATTAGGGATATTTACACAGTAGGTCAACTCTTTGCTCTTCTTTGTTGGTCTTTTCTCATCCTCTTGTTTCTTCCTTTTTGAATTGCATTGTTCTGCTCTTTTCTAATAGAAAGTCGATATGTCTGGTGAAGTAAAAGGATGAAGTTCTTTTCTCTTGAAAGTGACATCTAATTTTTTCCATTCTTTACCAGAAGGATAACTGGGTACCAAAATAACAAGCAGAGGGTTGGAGATTTTGGGCTGAATACTCTTTTTATACCTACTTTAGTTCATTGGGGTCTGATAATTGAACATTGTAGAAGTGCTTTTCCAGTTGAACTGGCAAGGTGAGACAGTATGTTGGTGTCCACTAAGCCACGGGAGTAACAATCTACATCTTCCTGGAAGATTTGGAGATGGCGAAACCTTTTTTTAAAAATATATTTTATTGATTTTTCACAGAGAGGAAGGCAGAGGGATAGAGAGTTAGAAACATCGATGAGAGAGAAACATCAATCAGCTGCCTCCTGCACACTCCCCACTGGGGACTTGCCCGCAACCAAGGAACATGCCCTTCACCAGGACTTGAGCCTGGGACCCTTGAGTCTGCAGGCCGACGCTCTATCCATTGAGCCAAACCAGTTAGGGCAGGCAAAAAACTTTTATAGCAAAATAAATATGTATACATTATGGCAGAATATTTGAAATTCACAAGATTTTTTTTAGGATTAAAAGTAGGCTTCAAGAAAATATAAGTCCAGTGGAATGCATTAGGCCCTGACTCTGGCTGGTTGTGATGATGGTGAGGTGGGGGTGGTAATAGAGGGGAGATAAAGGAAACACTTATAAGCCAATGTCCATTATTAATAAAGAGTGTATATTTGTCTATCGTTTACCTTTATACTATTTCTATTGGGAACTCATGTCAGAAATATTCACCTTGGTCATCATCATCATGACCAAAAATTGTGCATGTTGTGAGAGTTTATAAAATGTAAATAGACCAAATAGAAAGCATGTTTTCTTTGAATGTTTCCTCTTTTGATACTTCACTTTTTTTTTCTAGATTGGTTGATTTACCTTTGTTAATGAAAATACCCTTTGAACAAATATTTCTTTTACAAGATCTGTAAAGGTGAACACAGAAATATGTGAGATAATATAACTAAAATATTTTTCTAAGAATATTACTTTGTTTTTGCTTTTTTTGCCTTTGTAGTACATTCTCAACTTGAGTTACAGCACATTAACGGACATCTACACTAATAAATACTGAGATTAATGTTTATAACCATTTACTTCCACATGGCAGATACACAACTGTTTAGATTTTTTTAAATCTACTGATACTTTCCCATGAACATTTTTATAAAACTTGTGGAAATAAAGTTAAGAGAACTTTATTTGACAAACAGATGCCAGAATTGCATTTTTCTACTCTTACAATTTTTATAATGCCATAAATGTTTACACATGCATAAGGTACAGGAAATTCTCAGAGGTTAAGAATTTGTTTAGGCTGATCTAATTGGTTTATTGGCTTAGCTACAAGAGCTTTTGAATAGCACATGTGGAACATCTTAATGATAACCTTTTTTTTTTCTTTTTCAAAAAGTCTCAAGTAAAATTGAGGCAGTAGTGAGTTTGACTAGGGCATTTCTCTAAGCTAAACAAGGACACGGGCACAAATATTATTCGTTAAGAGTATTATTTATGGGAAAGATTGATATGAGTATCCTACAATTAAATACCTCCTTACGGTTTCTCACTTCCTTGTCATATTAATTGGCACCTAATGATGCCTGAGTCTCTTGCTCTTCTACCTTCCCTGATTAGTCAGGCAAACCTTTTCTAAAACACATTTTATCATGTCATGTCTAAGCCTTAGAACACATGGGTGCCTTCCTATTTCCCAAAAGTTCAAAACCAAACACCATTGCCTATATTTTCATAATGTTAAAGTGTGTGCTGTCTCTATATATTTATTAATCATGTGCCTATTTGTAATTCTCTGGTTAAAGACAGTCTTTATATTGTCTTTTTACTTTAGCTAAGACCCTAGGTTTCACTGAAATTTGTTTTACATGTAAAAATGAGAGTTTGGGGTCTTCCTTACCACAGTAAGATCTGTGAATTTTCCCAGAATTGCACAATTCAATTATGAACGTCTTATAAGTGACAAACATCAATGAACTAAAGAGCGTGACTTCAAACAAGGCAATGAGCATGATTGGTAATGAAAGTGTAAGGTGGAGCCTAAAATTGGATTTGCTAAAATTGCTTAGCTGATAATGGGTGTGTTCTTCAGTGTTCTGTGCTTTCACCATAATACTTCATGTTATTGATATAGTAGTGCCCCTGAGCACGGATTTGTGCACATTGAACGGAAATTAATTAGAAGGTGGCCAGCAGGGTGGGACTGGGTGAGACAGGCTGGACAAGCCCTAGAGCCAACCTCCTGCAGTCCCCCCCACGCCCCAGTCTGCCACACCTGGGGTGAGGCTGCAGCTCAAAAGGCATCTGTGGAGTGAGCGGGGTCCCTCTGGCAGGTGGGGTACTTCGGCCTAGCCTGTGGGAATCAGCCTGAAACTGGCTCTCCAACATCCCCCAAGGGGTCCCAGATTGGGAGAGGGAGTTTCTGGTGATGCATCCTGAGATCAGGCTTCCTCCTCTCTGGTTCCGGGGTGCGTCACCAGAGAACTGCCGCTGCCAAGTCAATGCAGCTTGGCAGCTCCTGCACTGAGCATCTTCCCCCCGGTGGTCAGTGTGCATCATAGCCACTGGTCGGATGGTCACTTAGCCTTTTATATATATAGATATGCAGAATGCCTTATTAAAAACATTAGCTAAAATATTTGACCTCCAGAGGATGTAAGATTTTTTTAAAAGTTTTCAGTACTTGAAATATAAAAGTAAAGAAGCATAAAATTAAAACATGTAAATACTTTCAGTTTCCAATCTTAAAAGAAGGGTTTTATTTTCTTTTTGGTTTGTTTGTTTGTTTTAGTTTTTGAGGTTGGTTTCCTAGGATTATACTATTTTCTTATTTTTTATTCCAGTGAATACCAGGAATGGGATGTACATAGGGAATTATTTAGAACAGTAGAAAAGTTAAACTCATTTATTTCTCATTCATATAGTAGTAGCTTTGCATGAATTTTGTGTACTGAGTTCTTTCAAAAATCCAAAATGCTCTAAAAATAAGAAATTATAAATTGGAGGCAGGACTCGCATCATCATAACTTTTGATATTTAAGAAAAATTACATCTAAGTTGGAAAATAATTATATCTTGATGCATTCAATTATCACAACTATAATAGAGGTAGACATACATTTGGCCACCTATAACTGTGAGATAAAATATTTATTCAGTAATTTTAAAATACCTTAAAATCCATCAGTGACTCAGCTAAGATGTCTAGACGTGCACATACTTAACCAGGTTTTCAGTGTGTATAAGGCACTGCATTATTTAACATGTTTAAAATTCAACATTCATACTAAGCTCTGTAGGTGTTAACAGCTTAGTTTATATTTTTAGTTCAATTGGCCAATGTGTATCCTCTTCATAGCTTTTCAACAGGGAAAACTTTTTTTATTTAAACACAAGTACATTTTACTTTTTTATCATTTGTGAAATATATAAATATATATTTTTTCAAATATATGCACTAGAGAGTATATAATACAGTATATTTTTGTCAATATGAAAGTTATTTATAGATAAAGTCATAAAAAATAAAACCAAGTGTACTTCCACTATTATATAAAGTTGATATAAAATAAAGACTTCTTGATTTTGTTTACAACTGTATCCCTAGCAACTAACAAGTAGTAAGAGCCTGGTAGACTGTTCTTAGTGCTGGCATTTGATTACCCCTTGTACAGAGACCACAAGGAATTTAGAAAAAAGCATATGTTTCAGATTCCAACATGTCCAAGTTAAATTCTCATAGTAATGCTTACAATAATTCTATGACTATGGGCAGGATACTTATACTTTTAATCCCAAGTTATTTCATTTATAAAATGAGGATAGTGCACTTACTCTTACAATGTTAAATTAAGTAAATAAAAAATACACATTCTCTAGAATAATACCTGGCATAAAATAAATACTCAATAAATCTTATTATCAGCCTGGCTCAGTGGTTAAGCATTAGATTCCTAGTCAGGACATGGGCCCAGGTTGCGAGTTCTATCCCCAATGTGTGTGTGGAGAGAGGGTTGCAGGAGGTAGCTGATTGATGATTCTCTCTCATCATTGATGTTTCTATCTCTCTCTGAAATGAATAAAAATATATATATATATTTTAAATCTTGTTATCATTTCTTTAATTCCAGAAGCACCATGGGTACATCATTATGATGTCATATCCCAGTCTGTTATTTTTGCTCCTATCTCTGAACCATTCTTCTCTACTTTGATTTGGTCTGTAACAACCCTGGAAATTGATCTAATGAGCTTAAGCATATAAAGTACTAGTAACAGAGAGGGGATTAATATTTGAAGGGTGACTAGTTGGTTTAAAGTAATTCTTTAAGATTTAAAAAATGTCTCACCACAAAGGAACTATGATATACTGATATATTGTCATAGTATCAAGACAATGAGCAAGATTATTTTTACTAGAAGCATGATCTTCCAAGTGCCATAATATCATTTAATGTAACTACCTGTGCCATCATCAATTTTTTCTGGGATGGAAAGTTAATTGTTTTCTCACTTCAACCTTGACAATGAACTTGAGACAGGTAAGTCTCTGAGTAGGTAAGAAAGTGAATTCCTGGAGCAGTACTGGCAGCCTTCTCTCTCTCTGGAATCTCAAGTACATTATAGAGAAAGGAAAACCAAGAAAAAAATATGCCTAGGATACCTATTTTTGACAAGTTCTAGCTATGGCTTTGAGAGTAGCTGGTAAGTTATGGTGACTGGTTGGGAAAACCAGTGATTTTTCAATGACTCCACAATCTTGTCATTAAATACCAGCTGCTCCAAGGGTCAGGTCAAGGATTTCCAAGGGACATTAGAAAAGTTAGGTAAGAATCCATATGGAAGTGATAAAAAAAAAATTGTCTTTCAATGGTAACAACTACCCAATTCATGGGTTGTTTCCATGCAGTGAATTTTGGAATCAGCATGCTATAAATCTATGTTAATGACTAACCATGACTACATAAAATGTATTTTAATAATGAAATTAGATGAGTAAGACCATCACAGAGTTATTCTGAGTATCAATTAAGCTAATACAATTAAGTAACACTGACCACAGTGTCTCCACCATCCCAGTCAGTCTCAATCTTAACATCATTATGCAATTCAGTTCTAAGTATTATTATGTAAAAAGAAATTTATGTCAAGGATCTTAACTTGCTGCATACAATTAGAGGAGGCCTTCACTGGTATCTTGGAACCTTGGAGACTCTCCTCTTCCAAGACTCTCCTCTCCTTGAGATCTTTGAAGGGAAAATGCTAGTAAAAGAAAGAAGTGTTAACAGTGTAAAAATGAACAGTACCTCACCAATATCACCAGCTATCTATTATTCTGTAATAAAATGTGTATTGAATGCCCACATCGTCTGATATTCTACAGAAGGTCTTGAGATCGTAAAGATGAACAACGAAAACATTCCCTTCAAGAACTCACATATAGATTTTGAAAATAGCTGTAAAGAAGTGTTATAAGAGCCATAAAAAGGGAATATATAGATGATTTTTGAGAACCTGGCAGGGAATATCAGCTTCTGTCCAGGAAGAGGGGTAATATTAGAGGATGCTTCAAGGTTTCACAAAGCATGAGTAAGTGCTTTTACAAAGGTAAAGAAGGAACACGTTCATAGGGGGTTGATATGTTCAGGAAGGTACATGTAAGGCAGTATTGCTGTAGTGCAGGATATATGGAGGGAAAATGGCAAAGGGTCAGACTAGACAGATCGCCAAGGCTCAGATATTTGAGGGTCTTGTGAACCAATTTAAGGAGTTAGCCTTATAGTATTCTAAATGATAAAGAGCACTAAAGAATTTTGAGCAGAGGAAAACTATAATTGTATTTGGATTTTGTTTGTTACATCAATTTGGTCCAGAAGCGATGAGGTTTGAATAAAAGCAACAGGAGTTAACATGCAAAAAGTTCACTGGTAAGTATAACCCTTTGGGTAAGACACAATGTGTCCCCCTAAAATTCAGGGTTTTGTTAGAGGAGGAAGGGGGGAAGGACTACTGAGGCAGGCAAGTCACATTCTCTGCCATTGTCAATAAGGGTTCGTCAATGACACCAAGCAATTTTCCCTGAACCCTCCCACCATTCTGGCCCCTCCTGAGCTGACGGTCTGGCCCAATGTGACAACATTTACATTGGAGTGCTACATGCCGGGAATTGCAATGTTTTTAAACTTGGGGTTTGAAAGTTTGTCTTGGCAGAGTGCCCTCGGTTTTGGTTTGGTTTGTTTGGCTAGAAAGTGGCATATTCAGACAGGCTTAAATCCCAACTCTAACAAACACAATCTTAGGCTTTTCGGATTCTATAGTTCAACACACCAGTGATCCCAGGGAGACAGCCTTGGATTACACATGTGACATGCTGGCATGATGTGGGAGTTAGATCATGAATACAGTCTCGTTGGCTGTCCAGCGGAGGGGTAGGACGGCACCTGCGTCTGGAGTCTAGAAACGTGTTTCAGACTTGGCTCTGCCACTTGCTCATTTTTAGCCCCTTGGGGAAAAGACATCGAATGCAAGGGATGCATAAACTGCAAGATAGCTCTATTTTAGAGAAACTTCTTATAAACAACCAGCGATCCCTTTCTCATTTCTATCTCGGTAGTTAGAAACCTTTCATAGGCAAAGCATAGTTCTGTTTCGTGCCTATATCCTCCGCTGATCTTCTTGTCTTTAGTAAAACAGCCTTGTTAATAATTTAAAATATAATTTCTGGGTATTTATATATACATATAGCATTACTGGTTTAAACAAAACTATTACTGGCATTTGATAATTTAATGAATCTTTATTTTTCCTGGAACTGAGCACATTGATGTTGTAAAGGAAATGATTATAAATGTTTCATTAAAAGAAAATCCGGTAATCAAATATAATCTAGAATTGAGAGAAGTGCATGTGGCTTAGGGTACTGGAGTCATATAATGTCTTTTAGCAGAAAGCGATCTATTAGAAAAGAAATAACCAGCGGTTGTCACCTTTGGTCCAGGGATGTCTACTTCTGATCAGCGGGCACTGATTGTTAAGCTTCTGTTGTCTGTGACTTGTAGAACTCTTTCAGAAGCTGGCGAGAAGTTTGGTTCTTTCAGTCCACTGGATTGTGATGAGTAAATAAAGTAATGCATATAAAAGTACATTATGGCCCTGGCCAGTTGGCTCGAAGGACAGAACGTCAGCCTGTGGACTGAAGTGTGCCCAGCTTGATTCTGGTCAAGGGCATGTACCTCGGGTTGCAGGCTCCTCCTCAACCCAGCCCTGGTCAGGGTGCGTGCTGGAGGCAACCAATCGATGTGTTTCTCTTGCATTGATATTTCTCTTGGTCTTTCCCTCTCTCTTCTCTCTAAAAATCAATGGAAAACTATCCTGGGGTGAGGATTAAAAAATACCAAAAAAAAAAAAAGTGCACTATGTATTTAAAGTAAAATCCAAATATTAATTATTATTTTTCTTATCATAGGAGACACAGTATCCATCATTAGAAGGGCTCCGAACAAGTATCAGGAAACTGTTTCTTGAGACATAGTTGGTCATGTACACATAGAATTGGAGATTGGCTCGTAGATGATACAAATGGGTAACCTTGCTTCAATTGCCCAAGGGAAGACATCTATCTCATTGAGGGGACTGGATAATGGTGCTGTAAAACATACTTCCGAGTGGGTCGAGTGAGAAATATTAAACTTAAAATAGACATGGAAAATTACCTATTGCAACATAGGATAGTTGCTTTAAAAATTGGCCCGGAGAATACTGATCCAACCAAGAATGGCAAGAAAGATACACGGGAGCTGCATGTATATATTTTACCTCTTGTAGCAGAGAGAGGAAAAAAAAAGATTAGCAATTGACATATAAAATAACCCTAGATTAGAAATGTGATTTACTCACAGAACAGTGTTTGTGTTAGAATGATTTAATTACGTTTTTAATGCTAGAAGGTATAGTATTCATTTGATAGATGACCTAACATTCATATCCAAACTGAAACTGTTCAATCATTATAATCAGTCCTCTGAAAAGATACAAAGTTATCCCCCACCTCCCCCCGCAAAGTTCTCCACATACTTTGTAGAGGTTGCAATTTTTCTAGTTGTAACAGGTTTTCATTTTTTTTTTTTTTTAAGAAAACTCTGGAAATACGCTGATTTCTTTATAAACATGATCTCATTTTATTCACTCAAAGGACGACTTAAGATACTATTTTTGCCCTCAGTTTACAGGGTCAACTGAGTGTCAGACAGTTAAATAATATCCTCAGGTCACAGGGTCAGTGTATGCAGAAGCAGAACTGAACAAAAGTCTGTCTTATATTCAACCTTCTGCTCTTAGGACATTTCTTATGGGTCGTTATCATCTCAAAGAGGGACTTTTAAGCTCTCTGTGGAGAAGGGCAGCTTTTTGTGTTCAGTTTTTTAATTTCCAACTCATGGAGGAGTCATATTTTTATAAAATACAATATAATGTTACAGCAATGTCAAATTGCTATAAAAGTTTCTAAATATTTTATTTTCTACACTTACAGTAATTCTAGCATAAACTGCTCACAAACTGGTTTCTGTCTCCTTTCAATCGTGCGAACTTAAATTCCAATTTAGGATTTCTTAGATCTCACTTTCTAAGTTTCTCCTGTCATAAATTCAAGCCGCAGAAACAGCTTCTTCCATAAATGTGATTATTTTTATCCTTTGCAATAAATGATATAACATGTCTAATATAATTTGAGTGTACCAGGAAGTTTTATGATTACGGCTCCAACAATAGCCCTGCCAAAGAAATTCTCTCAGTTATATTAGCTTTATAGATTGTGTATTGTAAAACAAGATAGTTTATAAAAAATTTCCATTTTTACTTGGATATGTTTTTCATCATTATCCAAAATATTATGGGTGGTTTTAGGGTTTATGGTATTATGTTCAATAATAATAAGAATCCAGTACATTTTGCTACAGTTGTATTTCTTTCTCGAGTCTTAGAATTCACTTTTCTTTCTGATAACATGACCAAAGTTTAAAGTTTGATATAGATTCCTCTTGATGTCATGGACAGTAAGAGTACTGAATATCTCCTAATATCACCCACACCTCCTAATATTTCTAGTAAATCTGTATTTAAGCAAGCTCTGATCAGTCCCTGGGTTTCTACTTTGAATCGGATAAGTATTAGAAAGCAGAAAATGCGCTGTTCTCTTGAACCAACTATAGTGGCTAAGAGAAGGCTGCCATTTACCTAACTATATCAGAGATGGCAATGTTATATGACCACAGGGGGCACACAGGTAATTTAAGTGAGTGTAGACTTCTAGATGTAAAACAATGGAGCCTGGTGGGGTGTTGGCTGAATGGAGAGCACTTACTTGCCCCATGTGAAGGCATCCACGTTCATTATTGTAATGCTCTCCATTAGACAAAGAAAACAGGTATCTAGGAAGATTGGGCAGATGATATTTCTATTTTCATCCTCGGTATACACTGGCCGCATAAGTTCTTCAAAGCTTCAAAATACAATACAATCTATTTCCAAACCAGTTTCATCTTAAATAAAAATGTTTTTAATTTTTTGGTTTACAAACTAATTATAAGAATTTCCCCCACGCAAGTACCGGTAACATCCTCTTAGTTTTGAGGATCCAACTGATAAGAGGGGGAAAAAGTAAAATAAGAAGCAGAATGTGGCCTCGCTGGCAAGGCTCAGTGGTTGAGCATCAACCTATGAACTAGAAGGTCACTGTTCCCAGTCAGGCTAGATGCCCAGGTTGCAGGCTCAATCCCCAGTATGAGGCCTGCAGGAGGCAGCCAATCAATGATTCTCTCTCATCATTGATGTTTCTCTCTCTCCCTCTCCCTTCCTCTCTGACATCAATAAAAATATATTTAAAAAAATAAAAGAAGCAGAATGCTCTTAGGCATTTTAGACTAAGCTGCAGAGGCAAGGGGCAGGGGACATCCAGTCCAATGAAGTTGGGACCTGGTTGTTTGAGGGCAGTGGTGAGATGGTATGGGAGGTTAACAAGGAAGGCTGGAGCCCAGCTGAAGAAGTGTTCCTACTCATGGTAAGATATACTTAATGTTTACTATGTGCCAAACACTTCCCATGAGTATGTCTTTATTACTTTCAACAGCTTTATTAGCGTTACTCTCAATTTCTCAATTTCTCCTGGGATGAGCAGTGTCTTCACTATGGATCGTTTAGCCTATTCAGATTCTTTTGAAAATCTTTTTTTAAAATTTTTTTTAACCATATTGGCATGAAAATATCAAGGATGAAAGATATTTTATACATTTTAAATGTTCGTATTTGCGTAGATAGTCAGTTATATTTGTGTTTGTCCCTCTGGTTGCTTTGAAACCCTCCTGTGCTGGGGCCTGACTTCCTTGTCCTTGGAGCCCATGAAAATGTAAGCGTTGTGAGGCAGGAGTTTGCCTAGTTCCTTTGTGTACCTCTCGTGCATTCGCCTGATTGGAGGATCTCAACAAGTATTACGAAATGAGTAAGTGAGTGAATGAATTATTCCCACTTTACAGGTGAGGAACAAGAGTCGGACACTTTACAGGTGAGGAACAAGAGTCAGAACAAGATTAAGGTTACACGACTCAGATAGTCATCACTCTTAACAGTGATCTTAATTTCTGGGCAAAGAAGAACCTTTCATTGGAATAAACACTTCTGTAAACCTGGACTCGCGTAGATGATCTTGGCAGCAGTGAGGAGACTACGTGGTCATATGGGGTCCAGGGTGTGGTGAACTTTGAGCTCAGAACTGAGACTCTGTAATAAAGAAGTGGTGGTGAGGGTTTGCGGTGGCTAGAGAGACTCTGGGACAAATTGGCAGTGGGAAATGAGAGAAAAGTAATCATAGGTGACTTTAAATGTTCTAGGATTGAAGATAAACCTTCAGGGGAGTGTACAGCCATTTCTTCCTCATTCTTGACCCAAGACCAGTCCCCTTCCTATTTTACTGCATTGTTTCTACAGCCGGCATGCCAACTAAGAAAGGGCATCTTTGCCTGGCCAACCTGTCCAGCTGAGTCTAGCTCTAGACTCTAGATGGTTTCCACTTTCTCAGAGCCCACATGTTGAAAAGTACTTTAACTTCTTTGAAATTTACTGGAGAATTTAATATAAATAATTATTATTCAGGAGTCCAACTAATTATGCTATAGGACTCTCGCAGGGCTTTAGAAAATCATCTTCTCTCCGTCAAAATTGTGTTCTTTTGTTGAAGTACTGATTTAACATCACGGGGTCAGGGCTCTATTACATTGGAATACAATACATAATGAACCTTAAAGCCATATGGGGCCTTTATCACAAAAACCTTATGGAGATTGAATTGCGGGAGAATTTATTTTGCAGACAATATAAGCTTGAAAGTGTGAGTGCTTGCTAAAAACATTCTAGTTCTAAGCTCGCGACTTTTTCTGCCGTTAATGATTTCAGGATAATTTATTAGGGCATTTCAAGTTCACGGAAAGTTAAAAGCACAGAAACTGTTTCCTACACTGTCATCTCAACAGCAACAGAAAGGAAAGCGAAAGGAAAGGCTTCAACCACCTTCATTAAGGAGTTTATCGAACAGTTCGTTTCAACAGCAGGATATAAACAGAGAAAACAGCCCTTAGCGATAAATATCAGAAGCTCATCTCCATAGACCGGTAGGAGAGAACAGAGAGCTAACAACTTTTGCTACAGTTGGGGAGACTATTCCTCAGCTGGAGAGGCACCAAAGAGAATCTTTCCAAGAAAGAAATATTTTTGTGAGAAATAAATGAAATTTTCTTAAAAGCCTATTAAAACACTCAGTGTGAAATAATAGAAAAAAATTGAAAGGATGCACCATAAAATAATACAACCTACAAAATCAGCAGGTTATAACAAAAGGAAAAAACACCACCGCCGTCATGTTAATAAAATGAGAAGTGAAATTAAGTACTATAAATAAGATTTCTTACAGTCTTTAAAAGTAAAATGGTTCAAAGGGAATCTTTTTCTGAGGTTTAACTGTTTCAAATAATTTCTCTTTCATTGAAATGCTATCATTCTGCAGCGCAGTCTCTGCCTGGGTGCTGAGCAGATGGTGGAAAGACCAGGGCTTTGCCAGCAAATGCTATCAGGCTCAACTCTTAGTCCTGCTCTGTGTTGTACAACCTTAGACTATTATTTAACCTCCATGATCTCAGATGTGTCATCTGTAAATTGGGTGATGCTATTTAATTGGATGGAGGTTGAGAGCGGGGGTTTTAGAATTGGGAAGACCTGGACTGGAATCTGCCATTACAATCTAGTGGTGAGCAAGTTATCCCCTAGAGCAGTGGTTCTCAACCTTCCTAATGCCGGCCGTGACCCTTTAATACAGTTCCTCATGTTGTGGTGACCCCCAATTTCATTGATACAAATTGAACATAATTAAAGCATAGTGATTAATCACAAAACAATATGTGATTATATATGTGTTTTCCGATGGTCTTAGGCGACCCCTGTGAAAGGGTCTTTCAACCCTCAAAGGAGTCACAACCCACAGGTTGAGAACCGCTGTTTTAATCTGTGAGGAGAATACTAATATGTACCACTCACATTGGCCAGGGTTAAATAAACTACAGGATTAAATAAGCTACCTGGCAGTGTTTGGTTTAGCACCTGGTACATTGTAAGTGCTCAAGAAATTAGAGTCAACATGATGTTGATGATCATGGTAGGAAAGATGAAATTATATACCTTATACAAAGCTCTTAAAATCTGGACAGTTTGGGGTAAATGAGAATTCTCTTCTCTTGTCCCACTATTTTCAACCAATACGTAAAATCCTAAATGGAAAAGACTAGCAGTTACTAGAGTGCATATTACATATAGATATTTAGTTAATATCTGATAAATTAATGACTGATTGATTGCACACACACACACACACACACACACACACCTTATAATTGTACAATGCATTAGAGTTGTGACCATTCTTGCGTATATTATTTCATTTGAAAAGCATAGCAATCCTATGAGGTAGATATATCACTGCCATCATTTTTCTCATGTTTAAAAAATGTCTACGATTTGGCAAAAATAACTTGTACTAGGTGAGTGGGAAAACTGGTTAGTGGAGACGGTGTGGCTGTTACTTAATTCAGTGCACTTTCTATGATTACACACTGATCTCTGGGAAGTCCTAGTATTTTGTACAGAGCAGTTGATGCTCACACTGCGAAAGCATGCTTCTTATTAGGAACATTCCAAAACTCCCCGGAAAAGAGAGATCTGGGAAATAGTGTTGACAGCTCTGGATCCCTCTTTTGAGGAGACTCCAGAGTCTCACCGGCCTTATTCAGCTTCCTGGGAATATCTTCTCTGAAGATGCAGCCAGAGCCCGGAGTGCTTCTGTTCACTTCGCACAAAACCTGAGCCTAATCTTGTAGAAGAGCACAAAAGCACAGCAGACCTGGATGTCCCTTTAGTTAAAGTTCAGGACGACATTTTACACCTGGCTTCTCAAGTCCGCAAATGTTATGGGGCCAAACATGGGCAGGGAAAGAGCGGAAAGAGAATGTAAAACAAATGCTTCTATGTACTGAGAAGGCAATGCTTCTGTTTACTGAAATTAAACGGAAAAGAGCAGAGGATTCCAGGACAAAAATGTTTCCTCTTCTCCCCCCCTCTTCCTTCTCCTATTAACCCTGTTCTTTTCATGTTAAGTCGACTTGCAAAATCCTGTCTCCAGACTCCCCAATTCCCTTCCTGTCTTACGCTCTGCGGATTAATGTCACTGGTGGTCAGCTCTGGGCAACGAGCAACCACAGGTTGCTTGCTTGTAAACAGAAAACGAAGGTGGTTTTATTGCTTATATGGAAGTTACTGAGCAGATCAGTGGGCGGATTAACTAGAAACCTCTTCTTCCTGGGAAAGGTCAGACTCCTGCGAATAGGGAGGGTTCCTTGCACCCTTATTCCCACCAACTGAGGAACAGCACACCTGCCTGACCTCACATCTCCTAGGATTCAGGTCACCACTCCCTTTGTATTAAAGGTAATTAATAATTCTGTTACAGTGATTGCCTCTCTGATATTCTCAAAATGGACAAGCTCCAAGGGGAACACAGAGCAAAACGATCTGAGATTTAGAGATATTTTGTAAGAAAAGGTCTTATACAAGAAAAAAATCTTTAATTTAGATTGAGTATTGCCCTAAATAAATGGTCTATGCTAAGATGCTGGGAACATTTTGCAGTTTCCTTGAGAACATTCTTTGAATAGGTAGCACAATTATCCTGAAAGTAGAAATGACAGAAAAATTGAGAATACCTTTCCAGACTCAAGCAGTGATTCGGCTGCCTTTGAAGTGGCTTGTGGAAAAACGGAAAGAATGCGGGCTTGACTGAGACGTAGGCTTTTGGTTGAAAATGGGCTTTCTTCTGAGGATCAGCTCTGTGGCTTTGGAGAGCTTAATCAACTGCTCTTGCTTCCCTCGTGGAGTTGTTGTTTGTGCAACAACACATGTGCGTAGCTCATAGCGAGTGTTCAGTCAATGGAAGCTCTCCTGCCACAGTCTCTGAATGGTCATTTCTCATACCAGCGTCTTCATTTTGCACAGCAGAATGAAAAATGTCCAGACTCTCTGTTTCATCTGATTTTTCCTACCCACTCTATGTGGTTGTGCAGTCAGCAAGGGATGCGGACATGCCAGAACCTTTTGTTACTCCCAGCAGGTTAGTCATGAACAGTGATGAACCCAAGTCAAGGAATCTTCTAACTGTGCTTAGTTCTGTTACTGTCTTAAAGGGCTGGCTCTATCTACCATTGTGGACAGTCTAAGATAACTTAGGAAATGGTCATTTTGTCTGGGTACCTTTATGCAGTACATTGGCTAATTGCCTAGTGTGAACAGGAGATAGCATGAGATCATGATGACAGTTACACCAATGATGACAGTTAACTAACTGACAGATTGTGTTCATAATGGCCATATTACTAATGCAAAATATAAATAGCTAAGCATTAGTCAGCAATGGGGAGTCCAATGTTTATTACAATAATAATAAAATAAAAATTTGTTTTGTTGTGCTTTTGTGTGTGTGTGTGTGTGTGTGTGTGTGTGTGTGTGTGTGTTTGCCAATAGATCAAAACGGAAGAAAAATAAAACTTCACTTGTACAGAAAAGAGTGATGTATATGGAAATCAGAGAGAGTATGTGAATGCAGAAGCTCTCAGCCCTCAGCTGTGACCCTGCAGCTAAGTGGAAGGTGGAATTCTGCAGACACTCTGTGCAGGGCTACCAGACTGCCTGCCTGAGGATGGCAAGACACTGGTGAAGCAGACACGCTGAGATCAAAGGACCCCTGGTGATCAAATAAGGAGGCCCTTTGTTAGTGTCTGCCTTCCTGGGCCTGGAGAGTATAAACAAAAATAGTGGCCTTCACAAAAGCAGTTCTATTTACCAGGACTTTGTAGACCCCGAGTACCAGTCCTCTGGAATCGAAACTTCTCAGGGGTATTACATCAAAAACGATCACTTCTTTCCCTGGTAGCAAGCTGCTCAGAAAAGGAATCTGAATTCCACATGCAAAACGTTGCTGGGTAAGTGTAGAAGAAAATAAAAATCCAGGACCTAGCAGCAATTTATCTGAAATCTTTGTGAAGACTTTCCCTCCTTGCCTCTCTCTCCCTCCTTAAATCTTAAATTGCAAAGGAATTCAGTTAGCTAAGCAGGAGCAGGAGATAATTCCAGCATTCCTGCCCAGGAGAGGGCAGGGCTTGTCTCTGAACACTTCAGAGCACTGATTACTACCTGGGTGTGGAGGCCATCTCTACACAGATCCGCCACCTTTCCCCCAAGGCTCACTGTATTCTGCTTCTCAGCTCCAATATCTCTTACCCCAGACCAGGGCAGTTAAATAACTCCATTTTATTTTTTAATCTGTGGTACTTTTTTTCTTTAACTTTTCTGGATTCCTCAGATTCTGAAAAAGCATTTTTAATTATTCTAATCTCTGCAGTCATTATTCTTGAATGTTAGCACATTGTTAATTGTATCAATTCTTTAGATTTATGGTGTTGTTGTCATAATTAGCTGGTTATTAATACTAGTAGAGGAAGGGAACATAGGGGAGGCCTGATATTGTGAGTATGGTCATCTGGACAGCTTCATCAGGAAACAACAGCTTCACACTCCCCAGGGAACCACTGGTCATTCCCTGCAGCTCACTGGGGAAGGGATCAAACAAAGCGGGAGGTAGGAGCATGCTCAGTGAAGTCAGGGTGATGCAGGGAAGGTGTCTGCCTGTCAGTCTAGCCTGGGGGTGTGGGTGGGGATCGGGGATCATTGTCTAGAAGGGTGAAGCCACGGCAAGCACATGCAATCTTGAAAGGTTAAAATCCCCAAAGTGTTCCCTTGTTTTTGCTTCTGGTTCCCCTTTACTCTCTCTTGTTCCTTGACCCACATTCACCAGCATGTGGCCTTAAGCATCCATGTGGTCCATGACCATGTGGACCCCACATGCAATGGACTGCAGCTGGGAACACAAGCTAAGCTAGTCAGATTCTGAACTGGACAGGACTTCAATGTGGAGCAGGCACTCTGGACAGTGGTCTTAATTCTGGTCTTACTAAAGACAAGATTGGACTTCTTCCATAGCAGGACAGACAGAGATGGGACCTTAGTGGGGAACCCACTTTATCTTACATCATCAATAAAGCTTTCCAGGAAATCCCATCCTCCTGTGGGGGACTTTGGAAATTCTTTCACCTGAGGCACCCCAAGAACTTTACTTACACAGATAATAGTTTCAGACTCAGGATGTAGTCCAAGAATCCGCATTTTCATAAGCATTTCAAGTGCTAGTTATGCAGGCTGTCTGAGGGCCACACTGAGAAACAATACTTATTTCCAAAGAGCACACAGGGAATAGGGGTTTTAAAAAAGTAACTTGACAGTTAACCTGACAAACACTATCTCAGTCAGGTGATCAACATCAACAGTGGTAAATCACAAGGGTAATATGTACACCGTTGATATGATGAGACAAAAATCACACACTATCTGTCTTTTGTTCTCCCCAAAACATATAATCCCAGTCTAATTATAAAAAATAAAAAAATCAGACATGTCCCATTAGAGAGCAATCTACAAAATATCTGACCAATAATCATCCAAACAGTCGAGGCCATCAAAAAAATTACTATAATAGCCAAAATCTGCAAACAGCCCAAGTGCCCATTCATAGATGCGTAGAGGACATAATGGAATACTATGAGGCTGTTAAAGAGAGGAGGAAATCGTATCTTTCACAACAGCATGAATGGACCTGGAGAACATTATGTTAAGTGAATTAAGACAGTAAGAGAACAAGAAATCTTTTGATCTTATTTATATGTGGAATTTAATGAATAAAATAAACTGTAAAACAAAATAGAAACAGATGTGTAGATACATGAAACAGACACCTGTCAGAGGGGAGAAGAGAAGGGGGATTGGGATGAAAGAAGGTGAAGGCATTAGCCAAAAAACATATATACATAACACTGTATGTGTTACTGTATATACATACAGTATATACATAGTTACTGTATATACATAACACTGTATATATTACCACAGTCAACACTGTGGTAATAGCCAGAGGGAAATGGGGGTAGGGACTAGGTGGAGATGGGCAAATGGGACAGGGAATGGGTATAGAAAGAGACTTTCCTTGGAATGATGGGCACATGATGCAATTCACAGATAATGTTTTATTGAATTGTACACTTGAAACCTGTATGTTTTTTTGAGCCAATGTCACTCCAATAAACTCAATAATAAATAGATAGATAGATAGATAGATAGATAGATAAAGATATTAGGGGCTGGAGATTTATGGGCGATATCCTGTGGTATCTCTGATAGGATAATGACCTATGAGGCTTCAATTAAATGGATTTAACAGATGCCCTAACCAGTTTGGCTCAGCGGATAGAGCATCGGCCTGCGGACTAAAGGGTCCCAGGTTCGATTTCGGTCAAGGGCATGTACCTGGGTTGCAGGCACATCCCCAGTAGGGGGCTTACAGGAGCCAACTGATAGATGTTTCTCTCTCATCGATGTTTCTAACTTTCTATCCCTCTCTCTCTCCCTTCCTCTTTGTAAAAAATCAATAAAATATAAAAAAATGGATTTAACAGATATTTTTTTAAGTTAAAGTGTTCAAATAAAATAATCCTATGTAATAAAGCACAGAAACCAAAATGGCAGAACGACAAGAACGACCAGAGACCAGAACAACCATGACCCCTCACCCCGGCCGGCAGCCCCCTAGTGAGTGGTTAGGGCCAATCAGTCAGGCAAGCGAGCAGTTAGGGGTAATCAGGGAGGCAGGCAGATTGGTGAGGGGCAATCAAGCAGGTAGAGGTGGTTAGGCATGATCAGGCAGGCAGGCAGAGTGGTTAGGGCCAATCAGACAGTCAGGTGAGTGGTTAGAGGCAATCAGGCAGGCAGGCAAGCAGTTAGGGGCCAG
The DNA here is from genome assembly GCF_964212035.1 of Myotis nattereri. Classification (NCBI taxonomy): domain Eukaryota; kingdom Metazoa; phylum Chordata; class Mammalia; order Chiroptera; family Vespertilionidae; genus Myotis; species Myotis nattereri. The sequence continues at coordinate 34,936,521 of NC_138076.1, forward strand.
CACCCCGGATTGTGAGAGGGATGTCTGACTGCTGGTTTAGGCCCTATCTGCAGGGGTCCCGGATTTTGAGAGGACGCAGGCCGTGCTGAGGGACCCTCCACCCCTGTGCACGAATTTCATGCACCGGACCTCTAGTAAATAAATAAGTAAATAACATCTGAAAAACTACCAAAATCAGGAGGATTCTAGAGGGGAGATAGCTAAATGTAACATTGTTTTCTAGATAGAATTCCAGACAGTAAAAGACATTAGATCAAAACTAAGGAAATGAGGGCAAAGTATGGGCTTTAGTGAAAAATACTGTGGCAATATTTATTAATTAATTATAATAAATGTATCATACTAATATAAGATGCTAATTAAGGGAAAAACTGGGTGTGAAGTACATGGGAACTTTGTCCTATATTTTCATTTTTCTGTAAGTTTAAAACTACTCTAAAAATAAAGTTATTAAAAAGTATTAAAAAGTATTAAAAAATAAATCAAAAATATTTTTAAAATTGCATAATGGAAAACAAAAATAGCATTTTGGCATAGTCTGTCTACACTATTAATAGAAAACTTGAATTCTGCTTCACCCATTGTTTTTAATTTTTAAAAGTTTCAAGAGAGCATTTTAAACATGATATATTTTATATTTCTCTCTTTAACATGGTGGTAATATTCCAGTAGGGAGGAATTAGACTACTATCATAGTAGACAATTTATTTCCACAGAATCTTTATTCTGGGTATATGTTTTGAATTTTTTTCTATTTGACACTTCCCTTTATTTCTACTCCCTTAGTTCTTTTGTTATAAAACGTTTAAAGACAAAAAATTGAATCTCTCAACAGTACACATAATAATTTAAGACTCGCCAATTAGATGTAGATTGAAATTTTATCTCCTAGTTACACAGGGATAATTTAAGTGACACAAATTACTTTGGCTCATTTAGGAGGCAAAGCATGAACATTTTCATAAACCAGCAGGTTTGAGATCTATCAGAACAATGTAAAAGTTTCATCTTGCTATGTTTGACTAGTTTGCTATAAAACTCATTGTGGGTAGTAGGAAGTAGATATGGCTTCTAAGAGAGACAAATAAAAATGCTTTTAATAAACTAAACTTATTACAAATAGATTTAATGATTCTACTCTCTAGTGCATCTTTTCATTATAAATGTTTTTCTATTAAAAAGTATTAAACCAGATTGAGTTTTTAATGTAGAATTAAGTAAACATGTAAGAATCTATTTTTAGAAAAAATGTTTTATTTTGCTATAAAGTGTTCACATTACACATATAGAATTAGTATTGTGTTTCTTTTCTTTCTTTTTTTTTTCATGAACTAAGAGTTAGAAAAGAGATTATGATTATTTGCTAGTTACTTCCAGATTCCAATATCTAGTCTTAAACTCTGACTCAATTGCCAGAAGGCATTTCTATTTAGATTCTCATTATCACTTCTAACTCAGTGATTGCACCACATCCAACTTGCATTCTCATTTCTGAGTGCAATTCTTCTCTTCTTATGCATGACTTCTTTCTCCTATTTTGAAGGTCATATGTTCATCACAGATGCACTGACATCTGATTTTATCTGGCATATTTTTTGAGACCCCCGTCTATGTATGCTTCTTGAGTTGTATCGCTTTTTAAAGTCTTAGGCTCCAATGCCCTGAAATCATAACTAATTGGGGTGGGGAAGATTTTTAAAATTTATTTTTGATCTCAATTTATTTTTGTCAACTATGAACCAAATCTTAGTTCTTTAAATATCCTTCTTTTAATTTTTGTGATGTTTTACACTTGGTCTTCTGGCCACACATTTCTCTCATACTGAAGGTCAACCTTTCCATTTGCTCTTTGGCCTCTATATTTCTCCATTATTAAATGACTTTGATCTTTTAATTATCCTCATCATCTTCTGAATCATCCATCTATCCTTTTATGTAGATTATTTCCTCCAGAATAATAAATTGCTTTAGTATCTCTTATTTTACAAATTTGTGCTCATATACTCTATCCTTCTTACAAGACTGTCCAATGTCTTTTTTCACCATCCACTGAACAATTTCTCAGGAGATTTGTAAGCCTCACTGTCTGGGTTCCTCCTTTCCCATTACCATTCACTTCAATCAGATTTCTTTCATCACTACTTTAGTGAAACTGATCTCACTAAAGTCATCAGTAACTTTCCTGTTGCCAGTTCAAATAAATGCTTCCACATCCAGTTACTCAATTACTTAAGCCACATTGTACTGATTGACCAGTTCTTTCTTGTTGTATTTTTTTCTTGACATGCACTTATTTCCCTTATTTCATTAGTAATCCTAACTTTACTATAAGGATTTACCCAACCAAGACCACCCTTAGATCTGGGTATGGAGTTCACTACCTTGGACTCTGCTATTTAAAGAATACACAGGCATCTCTCTCACTTGGGATCCAGTGTTCAGCACTGAATGAGGGGGACCTATAACCCCAACATTCACTCTGATGACTAATATGATCCAGGCTTCATTGAAACTCTTTTTCATGACTCTGGCCTTGCATTCTAAAAACAAAAGATGACTGTGTCTAAATGTCATGAAGGTCTGTGGGTTATGCCACTGCCCATGTAGAAATAGACAGAGCTTCAGAATGTGAACAATAACCTACATTTCTCATCAGTACTGAATGCTTAGTTTATTTCTTCACTTTGTGTTCTGACACATGGATTTAGAAACACATACTAATTAGCTTGGTATTTTTGTGTGTGTGCATGTATGTGTATTTGTATGAGGCAGCTGAGAAACATTAATAATTTTCAATATTCTTCATTACTGAACTTTGGATGGTTGTAGGGCTATTTGACTCAGTGTGAAGTGTGATTCTGAATTCTCATATTGGCAGATGTATTTTAAATTCTAGAATTGTAAGTACTTTTGTTTTTATTGATAATACTTACTAAGACTTAATTATTTTAAAGTAAAACAGTTTAGTTTTATTTAAATAATTTAATAAATTTTGGTATAAATTATAATTTGTATTTTACTTTTTATTTTTTGAAGATAATTTTGAAGATCTGCAAAGAAAGATGACATTTGAAAATACAAAATATTATCTTAATTCTTTAAATTTTATATATTCTAACTTACGATTTTGATGAATGTAAACTTTTAATTTAATATAGCTTGAATAGTTACATTTTTTAAATTTATATTTCATTAAAAATCAAATTATATGAAAATCATGATCATATATATCCATTAGTATTTTTTCTGAAATGAGGACAAGACAAATTATTTATATGGAAACTGTATAATAATTTATAAATTGCACGTATCTTAATGTCAGTATTCATTTATATGTGCTCAACAATTATTTGGGTCAGTTATTTTTCATGTATTGCAAAATTTCAGTTATAAAATAATATTTTTACATATATTTCCTTACATAAAGGTATGTTTGCCCAGGTAGGAGAAAATACTATATTTCAATTAGTAATAATTTATTATTTAGATTTATAACTTCTAACTATTTAAACATATTGTTTGTGGCTTTCCCATTCTACTCTTGCCCTGGACTAGCAAAAGTTATATAACTTTTAAACAAAATAACACAATGACCAAAAATATTTAGACTTGCTCAGTCCCATCGGTGACATGCTGATAAGACTGTACATAAGTTTCTGTCATTTGGATCACCAACATTTTCAAAGTTTTCTTTAATTTGTTCAATTCTGGGCTCTTCAGAATATTTTCCCCATCACTTTGTTTTCCTGAGCTTATCCTACTCTGTTCTCTGTCGCTTATAGTCAAAGAATCAGAAGTGATATATCTATTTTGCCTGCAGTAATGCTAAATGATTCTGGATATCTTGTACACCACACTGGTCTCTCTACCTCATTCTTTTTGCTAGTTCTTCCTCAAGAGTTATTTTAGACATGACTCTGGGCCCTTTTCTCTAGTTATATTCTCTCACTGATGGCACTTTTTCTGGTCCCATGAATTAAAACAGTGGTTCTCAACCTGTGGGTCACGACCCCTTTGGGGGTCAAACGACCCTTTCACAGGGGTCGCCTAAGACCATTGGAAAACACATATATAATTTCATATTGTTTTTGTGATTAATCACTATGCTTTCATTATGTTCAATTTGTAACAATGAAAATACATCCTGCATATCAGATATTTACATTATGATTCATAACAGTAGCAAAATTACAGTTATGAAGTAACAACAAAAATAATCTTATGATTGGAGGTCACTATAACATGAGGAACTGTATTAAAAGGTCACAGCATAGGAAGGTTGAGAACCACTGAATTAAACTGTCTTCTAGTGCTAATGGTGCCTACATTTATAACTGTATTCTGGACCTCTCTCCTGAACTCTAGATACATTGTAAGTGCTGGGCAAACTATTGGCTGAATGAACATGGGAATGAAATGAGAGGATTATTAGTGGTGAAGTAGTCACTGAAATGATTGACTACAAGATCTGGATACTAATAACCAGATGTTAGATACTAGATGAATGTTATATCCAGGCAAGGCTTGAAGGCCGAAAGAATAAACAGAGACCATGGAAGTGGTGATATTGTGCATAGACAGAGTGAGTGAGTTGTGAAGTGGGATGCTATAACCCAAGAAGAGAATTCCAGATTTTGAAATATTCCACCACTTTTAGGTGAAGACAAAGACTTAAATGTGTATATGAGGGTGAGTTACACATATAAAGGTGGTATAAATGAAGTAAAGAATGACAAGAATTTTTGAAGCTAGATGTATTGGAGAACATCTTCCCAGATAAAAAACTTAGTAAGATTGTGAGCTTTGTGTTAACACCTCGGTGCATGTAGGCCCATGGCTTGAACATCCCTAAGGAGACAAGAGTCACTTATAGAAAGAACTGGCAATAAAGAGTAAGAACAATAGCTGATATCCCAATATCTTGATGTCAGCATATATTATAGGAGCTGGAAATGGGAAATGAACATAATCATTAAATGAAGGAAGTGATAAAAAGAGGGAGGGAGGGAGAGAGAGAGAGAGAGAGAGAGAGAGAGAGAGAGAGAGAGAGAGAGAGAGAGAAGAAGAGAGAGGGGAGAGAAAAGGAGAGAAGAAAGGGAAGGAAAGAAAAAGGAAGGATAGGGAAGGGACAAAAGCTCCAAATGTTGCTAAAAGAAGGAGGTAGTTTCTGAATTAAAAGTAGCACAAGGTGCTTAAGGAATCAACTTCAAGATCATAATGACTCAAACACAACAAGATTTTTATTTTGTTACTCAGCGTGACTGGCTCCAGATCAGTGATGGGGTTCTGCCCTCCCCATAAATCTCTGAGGAATCAGGCTGATAGGGGACTGACTACCTATCTTTAACTTCTAAGATGCCTATCATTTCACTAATTTAGAAAGATCCTGGATTATAGCTGGAAGTTATCTATAGTTTAGAGATTCAGGTTTAAAGATGTCACACATTACTTTTGCTGACATTCTAATGACTCTAGCTTAATCTTTTGGCCACAAGCCTCACTGTAAATCCAGTAGCAGAAAGAACCTCAGATTTAGGTAAGCAAACAGCAATCTCTGTCATAGTGCATATGTCTTTACCTTCTAAAGTTCATTAAATTAAAGTGTGGTTAACATAAAAGGTTTTCTGTTTTAACAATTAAAAATATCCCGATATTTAATGGTTAATGTGTACATGGCCCCAATTATTATTTTTTCCACAAACATGAAGGCATTTTATAGTTATATCCTGAATTTGCATGTTTCTGTTATTCTCTCCAACTGGAAATCTGATACTTACCCCCATTTTAAAAAGATCCAGAAATTCCTACAGTACAGCTCAGTCAGAACTTTCATTCAGTCTCCTTAAAATTAAAAGAAAAAGGGAAATAAAAATGTCAAGATGAAACACCATGCAAAGAAATTGTAATTAAAAAAACAAACAAATCAAAAAGCTTTAATCTTCATGGAAAATCCCAGAGGAAAACACACAATTCAATGTCATTGTCATCATTGGCATTCCCATAAGACACTTGCAAGCTTCTATATTATTCATATGAGTCTAGGAATCAATGGCATGGCTCACAATAATTATTTAACTGATTTATTTCTCAAGAATCATGAGAGATAATTTACTTGAATTTCTCACTGACCTCCCCCACCCCTCTACAATCTCTACATTTCCTTCTCTCTTACTTGCTTTCTACATATAAGGAAGTTTCTTTTCCAAGACTCTTGCATTCAGCAATCATATCTCCTTCCTTATCTTTAGCTATTGTGTTTAGTAGATGTTTACCCTATTGATTTATTTCTGACCTTACATCTTAGATGTCCTTCCACCACTTAAAACTAAAAATATTCAATATCATGCACTTAACCATCAACAAACACCTCACCCTCATTAATCCTACTCATATACCCCTCGCTCGTGAAAGCTGAGTTCTCTTTGATAACTTTCTTTTCCCATAATTAATCACCAGTCAAATTCAATGCTGTTAATTCCATCTTTGTGATCTCTCTCTCTCTCTCTCTCTCTCTCTCTCTCTCTCTCTCTCCCCCTCCCCTTTCTCTCTCTTTTCTGACTTACTATCCCCTGCATGGACAAGTGTTATAACCTCTCAATTAATATTCTAATCTCTATATCTCACATTCAGGGTTCACTTTTCTTTGTGTGCAAAATTAACCTAAACCATAGATATTATTATGTCATCCCCATATTCAACAATCTGCAGTACTTTTTCATTATCCTAATGGCATAAAGTCCAATCATTTTAACACAACATGCACACTTTATTAAAAAATTGCCCAAAAGTTTCTCTCTTAAGGTAAGTCTTCATTTTACCTAGTTCTTTATCTTGTATTTTATTCTTGATCCATACTTGCAATTTTGGAGATTTAAAAATAATAATAATAACAGTGTAATAGGGTGAATATTTGGTCTTGGATATCTGGTCTACACTGGCATCCTCATAGATGGCATTGTCCTGTGTATTCTTTGTGACTCCCATTCAGATGACTTCGATCTAACAAGCAATTGCCTATGGCTCACACTATCATTTATAAGCACATTCCCTCATCCTAACCCTGTAGCCTCTCCCACTGCGCTGCCCCACTCTCTGCAAATGTGAATGATTTTTCTGAGGACACAGGAAACATTAGCTGCTTTCCAGGTGTTCTCTGGGATACCAATTTCTTGATTCCACAATTCAACACCCTTGGTTTCCATGCCATAGTTTTTCAGAGAGCTCTGCGTGGCTGCTGGTTCACTTCTTTTATTACCAAGTAGGAAGTGAGGTATACTTGTTTTCTACTGTTACATCCCTAATCATACCTAGGTTCTGATATTGTTCCCCTTAACAAATTCCTGGTGGTGGGGGCACGGCACAGGAGCAAAACTTGAGTCAAGCTCTCAAAGACCCCCATGAGGTTCCCATAATGGTACCTTCACAGCCACTCCTCAGCTTCCCAGCCATGAATCCTATTTATTTATTTTTTTCTCTATCTATAGCATAATCTGTGCACATTGTGCTGGGAGTCCTTTCATACCTCAGGACATGCTTTTGAAAACTTCCTTTCAAATGGTATTTGAAATTAACTAGTTTCCTTGTTATGCCATTCCTTCCCAAGAAATTAGCTAAACTGGGTTAGAGGAGCAGAGGAGAGACAAAATAAATATTGTAAATGAAAAACACATAGGTTAACATTTCCCAATAACCTTCTTGGAAGGAAAGATACAATAGATATAGACCCACATATGTAGATATAAACATATAGTCTCTGTGATCCTTGGATTCCGTGGCATAAGACTTTATAGATTTGAAAAAAAGGTTGAATTAATAAAAATAAAAAATATATATCTATTGCATATCATGGAATTTTAACCAAATTGGTTCAAAGAATTATAAAGCTAGGTTAATCAACTACCTTTTCTGCATTCTGTTTTTATTTGATAAATTAAGCAGCCACTAAAATATTGTTTCCAACACTGCTAGGAGTTTGTATTTAATTTGCTTCATTCACTTGTAAATGTTCACAACCTATCAGTAGGTGATGAAATTTCTATAGCTTAGGTACAAAATGAAAGCTTTCAAAGTATTATCTTTCTCAGTGCCAGATATTAAAGTCTTAAATGGCCAATTCTAAGGATACTTGACCATTGCTTACTGTTCTACAAATACTTTATAAAACACGTAAAAAAATGACATTTATTAGCTCCCTGGTTATTTTTCTTTATGACTGTGAACAAAGAAGCCCAGGAAGGGAGAAAAGGATTGCATTCGAAATCTAAAAAGGCTACAAAGAATTAACAAAAAGAAGAATGAGCAACAGAAGGAGAGGCATAAAGTGCATTCAGAAAATAAAAGATTCACATTTCCCTTTTTATTGGTTATTTTATCTTGGAGGTCTAAAAATACCACTTTAAAATTAGCTCAGGAAAAAAAATCAAGAGATTTGTGACATTAATCTCAGAGGAGATTAATTTTTTAAAAAATATATCTAATTCTATAGTGGTAAGCATTAGGAATAAATAAAACTTTATATAAAAATAAGCAGCATGATAAAAGATTTTTAAAATTCTATTATATCCGTTCACTGGGTTGATAATTACTGAGCACCTAGTATGATTCTGACTCAATGATGAATTCTAAACCAATATTCAAATTACATGGTGCAAAAAGCATATAATTAGGGTCAAATTACTAGGTCCGTCAAATCTTCTGTTTTAGCATTTTGCAAAGGAATAATAGAGAGAACAATAAAAAATGTCTCACTCATAAACTTAATACAGAAAACACCAAGTTAATGTATATGGAAGTTCTTAGTAAACTGCTAATCAAAATGAAATGTAATATACTTCACATTTTAATCTAAGACATTTTTCTTCCATTTCAAATTTTAAAAACTTTGAAAAATAGAAGGCCCTGGCTGGGTAGCTCAGTTGGTTACAGCATCATCCTGATATGCCAAGGTTGTGGGTTCAATTCTAGGCAGGGCACATAAAAGAATTAACCAAAGAATGCATAAATAAGTGGGAAAGATCTCTCTCTCGTTCTCTCTCTCTCTCTCTCTCTCTCTCTCTCTCTCTCTCTCTCTGTCTTTCTCTCTCTAAAATCAATAAGTAAAATGAGGGAGGTGGAGGAGGGAGGAGGAGAAGGAGAAGAAGAAGAAAGAAGAAGAAGAAGAGGAAGAAGAAAGTGAGATGGAAATATGTAGTAGGTATTAATTCGAATTACTATTTGTCTCAGGGTTTACTATTTCCACCCATAAAGTTCATTGAAGTAATTTGCTTTATTTATGAAATCTCGGATGCTATATGATATCTACCTACATTGAGTTGAATTGCACTTAGGAAATTATTTCTTTGTGCAACTCCAAGAGAGCTTGATATCAAGTGAGGCAGGTATTACTGTAAGGCATTGTGACTCAAAAGAGAAAGCTGCTCATTATGTCAATTACATTTATGGGAAGCAAGGGAACCTGGTTTCCCATCCCTCTTGTGAATTATTTCAGCAAATTAAATTATGGATGTGCAGACTTGTTTAATTAATGGAGTGCATTGCAACTTAGAGTTGTAGCATCTGTGCACAGAAAAAAAAAAACATCTTATCACAGTTGCAGAGATGTGTTCTACTTGGCCTTTCATCCTGGATGGCTGTCTATAGCCCTCAATTGTTGAGAGATGAGAATCTCACTATTGTCATGTTTATATAAAACATCAACAATCTCTGGGTCTAGCAGTGAACATTGTGCTTAGATGTTGAATAAATATATTTGATTTTAAAAAGTCCATAAAGATTGCAGAACTTATTCTTACTACAACTTGTTTGCCCAGTAATTTTGACCAATGAATAACTGTGATCCTTTTTATATGTCAGGGAAACTGGAATATCTTGTAGCTTTTCATCAGCTGTGTTGTATGATGGAAGCTGATTGGATTAACAAAAATCATATGAACAGCTCTGACATATTTCTGTTTATAAGTGTACATAAATTGAATTTAGCAAATGTTTAATGAGTTTATGTTTTATGCAAAGTACTTTCTTAGGCATTCTGGTTTCTAAAGCAGAGAAGACTTAAACTTGACAACTCACTGTCAACTACGGGAGACTAAAATCTAAACATAAATCTTTGCAAATCTTTGTGATAAGCACCTTAAGAGAGATTTTTGCAATGTGCTATGGGAAATGGGAAATACAGATTCAAAAGTAATTATATCTATCAGAGGAAGGGGAGTACTAGTGGAGAGAAGGCTAGGCAAATCTAAATAGTACAAATAATATGCCAGCTAAGAGAACAAGTTAAACTAAGTCATGAAAAAAAATTATATATATATATGGATCCCATTTCTGAGAAACTGAGCAGTCTAGTTAGTTTGAGCTGTGATTGAAAATGGAATGGCCATGGGACATTGGAATAGTCTGAAGATTATGTGTAGGAATTCAAATATTGTTTCACAAGTATTAATTAAGATCTTTTAGAAGAGACAGGACAAAATCCTACCTGGTTTTATAAAATCAGTTATCTCATCTGAATAAAGAGTGTTGAAGAAATAAGAGGGAGACTATTCTTGTCAGGATAGTGGATGAGTGCAGGAGGTATTTGAAGTGTCCTGGCAAGGGATGAAGGGAGCCTGGACAATGTTAGTGGATGCAGAGAATACAGGAGAGTAGTGCACACCTGTTGTTTATCCGTTTCCTGTCATTGGTAACAGGATCTGTCTTTAGAGAGGCCACCACTTCCTCCATGGCCGGCTGTGTGGTATGGGAGATGAGAGCCTGGAGAGCACAAGTAGGGCATGACCATACTTCCCAAGTTAAAGTTAGAGGAAGAGGATGGAGGGTGGTTTAAAGGGGGAGGGGGAAATATGTGTTAAGGAAGCAAAAACAAACCAGGGATTACTTCCAGATAAAGAAGTTTTTGTAAATGGCAATATTTTAGTTGTCTTTTGAAGAAAAGAAAAATGGGACTTAGGCATTAATGGATGTGGGTAGAGGAAGCTAAAGGGAATTTTTCAGTCCTACATATTTTGCTAATGAGAGGACTCCATTCTGAAAATCCCTGATTGGCTGTCAGTGGCTTACATTCTTGTTGAACCTTATTTTTATCAAACAATGTGGAGAGGGGAAGCCACTTCAGACCCTAGTCCTGTAAACATGTTTATAGTTTGTGAAAACATTACTTGAATGGATCCAATTACTAGTAAGCAGCTGTTCACTACAAGATGCTACCTCTGTCAGAGTTAGATACTTTGAAATTTTTTCTTTCATATGAAAGGCATTTAGATATTTCACTTTGATCTTGATAAACTGAGTCTAAAAATGTATCCTAATAACATAATTATACATTTATATAAAGATGTTCATTGAAGGCTTATTTATAAAAGGAAAAACATGAGAAGAAATCCCTGAATGGCAACAATAAAAATATTGAATGGATTATGATACAGGAATATAATGGAATGTGTGCAAGTATCCTATATAATAAAAGGCTAATATGCAAATCAACCAAACTGTGGAACACTGGTCGCTATGATGTGCACTGACCACCAGGGGGAAGACGCTCAATGCAGGAATGCCCCTGGTGGTCAGTGTTCTCCAACAGGGGGAGCGCCGCTCAGCCAGAAGCCAGGCTCATGGGCCTAAGCTGTCAGTCAGACATCCCTTGAGAGCTCCCAGACTGTGAGAGGGTGCAGGCTGGGCAGAGGGGACCCCCCCCCCCCCCAGTGCTCAAATTTTGTATACCAGGCCTCTAGTATAGGAATAATATAGAAAAATGTTTAAAATACACTATTTTGTATTATCAGTTGTTCAACTCTGTGTGTGTGTATGCATGTGTGTTCACACACACATATATTTTTCCAATTATTCTATAATGAATACATGCAACCTGAATAATAATAATATAAATTATGTGTCATGAATTTATTTTGTTATTTTTTAAATATATTTTTACTGATTTTCAGAGAGAGGAAGGGAGACGGAAAGAAAGATTGAAACATCAGTGATGAGGGAGAATCATCAATTGGTTGCCTCCTGCACTCCTCCTATTGGGGATTGAGACTGAAACCTGGATATGTGCCCTGACTGAGAATCGAACCATGATCTCCTGGTTCATAGGTCAATGCTCAAATACTGAGCAATACTGGCCAGGCTCATGAATTTATTTTAAACAAAAAAATAAACGTTTAGTCAATGGTGCTATGTTGTCTGACTGTGAAATAGCAGCAGTTAAGAGACTGCATTCCTTGAGACCCTGCTGGTACAATAGAAAAAAAAAAATGATATCATGTGTTTAACACTTTTCAATTCTTTGGCACTTGGGTCTTTGCATATGTAACGGCAAGCAGGGACTTCTTAGAATTTATTGCACCAGAGCTGGCAGCATCCATGGTGGAGAGATAGCAGTGGTAGTGGTCCAGGTTTTGCAGTGACTGCACACTACCTCAGTGGTCCCTGTGCATGGCTCTAATTTTTATTATAACTAACTATCTTCCCAGACCTGGGTCCTCAAATCTGGGTGTCCAGGATTACTGTTGATTCTCTGGGTTACCTGTATGCCTATCATTATTTTCTTTCTGTTTTTGTTAACAAAGTTCATCTCTTTTGTTCCAAATAGTATCCGTGATTGACAAAGGGTTGGCTCTGTGTGACAAACATGTCAGGCGTCTGTATTTAGGTTTCTTGGGAATAACTAGACATAAGTTTGGAGCCTTGATAGAGCAAGAGACTCTCATAGGAATTTTTGTGACACATTTCATAGGCTGGAAATGAATAATGGCTAGATTTCTGAAAAATTGGAGCTACAGAGGAACATATTTATTATCATTTTAGATCTGACTGTGCCCAGGGAATCATCTGCTCTGAAGAAATAGTGTTACAATCTTAGACAATAAAGTGTCTTATAAAACAATATGCAGTTGCAGCATTAGGCTTAACTGCATGCCATCTGAAATTACATATGTGCACCTTTAAGTCATACAACTTTTAAAGTACTATCCTTTACTTAAATTTATTTACCAGGAATTAACCCCTCCCCCTGTTTTGATTTAGTATACTTTTCATGTTTCTTCAGAAATGTTGCTATTTTAGAATCTCAGTTCCTTCACATGGATATCTGGATCAAGCCAATTATTGTATCTTTCTCATTCAATATATGAGCAAGTGTCCATAAAGAATAACATCTGCTATTTGGCTAATATCTGGGAGAATATGAAATAATTTTACATCTTTGTAACTAGTGTAATTCAAATAGAAATCTGGAAATGTCTTTTCCCATCATCCTCTTCTGGTTGACTACTTATAGTTCAAAGTTATTGAAGAACAAACTTTGCTATGATTGCTAACTGATAGTACTTTTCATAAGAAATTATCTCACTATTTCACTTTCTGTTTATTTTTTTCTTCAAATGTCAACTATCACCATTTGGCAGAGAGAATATTCTCACTCACAGGATGGATTTTCTCAAAGTTCAACAGATTTTTCTGAGAAGAAAAGAATAGTGAGATGGAATTTATTATAAAAATTGTAACAAAAATAAATATAATTTTTGAACATAATGATTAAACTAGTTTCCCTCAATTGTTTAGCTTCAGCCATGGATGTATAGGCTGAAAACAAATACTTTAAAATGAAAAGAATAATTTTTTTATGAAGCTATTTTCTAAAAGCTGAAAGGTAAGTAAGAGAGAACATTTTGAGTAAACCTTCTTTTTTACTCTCTAACTGGGGCCTCTACATGAGGCTGTATCGAGGCTAGTTTCAAATCACACTAAATACTCTGAACAAAGTGATGACATCATAATCACCCTGCTCAGATACCTTATGGTTCTGCAAAGGTGTAGAGCTGCAGGAATGGAGAGGGAAACAAAAGTTTCATCTTTAAACTCGCATACATGTTGTAGTTATATATAAAAAACAATTCACTTATTTTCTCCTTTTCAAATAAAATTTGGAAATTACCGCCTTAAAAGGTGGCATACAATTCTTCAAAAGAAAAGCACAAAACCTAAAATTAATTATGTTTTTTTTTCCTTTGAGAAGTGAACTATTGGCTATGTCATATAGAGAGAGTGCTGTGCCCTAAAATCAATCTCTAGAGGGTGATGGGGTCTCAGAGCAATAAAGCTGAACCACAAAACAAGGTTTCTGAAGGATAGTGTTTCAGGCAAATATAGCATTTAGCCTGTTCAATTCACTCTAAATTAGAGCTCATTACTCTTCATGATACATTTGATTGCTCTCAAATTCTCAGTAAATGTACCATGAGCAGAGCAGTGCTATTACTTGTGATCAGCAACCAAAGCTTCCCTGGGAATTGCTGCGAGACCTCACTCCTCTATGGAGACCAATGCAGAGCCAGGAGAGCACTCAGGCGCTGCTGACCTTGAAAGAGCTCAGCAAAGGGCACGGGAAGTACATTATCAGAAGCAAACGAACAACAAATCAAAAACAAACACAGTTTAATGCTAGCACTCCCCTCTCTGAAAGCTGATAGGCCACATTATTCACATCCCTTTTCTTCTGAGTTTCCTTCTTTGTGTTTACTTAAACAGAGCACAGACCCCCTCGATCCCAGGAATATGAACAAGCCACTACAAATGCACTTTATTTTCCGTATTGCTTCAGTCAGATAGCTCTGTGGCAGATCACTTTCTGTTGCCACAATCCAACGGAAGTGCGAGAAATATATGAAAACCAGAGATATGTAGAAGAGGCAGTAGACTGCTGATATTCAAACCAGATTTTGGATCAGTTCGAAGCATCAGTTTTGGCCACAGCATAAGCAATTCTGATCCTTCCATTCCTCACTCCCAGGCTGCATCTACCATTAAGTTGGAATTAAACCATCCCTGTGGAAACAACTAGCGATGGGCTACTTTAAAACACCCTAGAAACTGTAAAAGTTACAGGCCCACCATCAGCTATAACTGCCTAAGGTTGGCTGCAGGTAAACACTTTCTTCACACTAAGGTCAAATGCCAAGGTGACCAGTAGTCAAAATCTTTCAGAGGAACCTTGGGCTTAGTCTTTTATATGGCCTTAGGAATGCTGACCCTTACTCATTTCTTTGCCTGAAAAACTAATGTCAACCTTATATTCTGGGTTTCCTTCTGGTCTAGCTCTTGAGCTCTCTGCTCTTCTCTGTTGAAGATTTCCCCAGCATCACTGGATTTTGCCTCCAAGTTTTTATGATATTCTGTTTCCTTTATGAACCTACACATTCACTCCATTCTTTACAGTTCTACCATGTAGCTGGTCAAAACCCCATCACGTCAGCACTGATCACATATCTTTCCCTTGGGACACATGTGCATTGTATCAGCACCTTACAGGAACCCTTTCAGTACTTCTCTTAATTAAGCCTCCCGCTGCCTGATTCCTTTTATGACTTTGGGAATACACAATTTCTCTATGTTCTCCACTGAGAAAAACATTCTTTTTTATTCACAACAGTTTGCTGCTGCTGTTGTTGTTACTCAAGTATTAACTTGAAGCTCAGGGCTGCAGGGAAATTTTCTGCCTGAGCCTATTTGATTAAGCCATATACTCTTATTTTCTGTTTCATTGTTTAGTCACTATTTTCCTGTATTATATGAGCTTGGAACTGCTGTTTTCCCTGAAGATCACCCATAAAGTCACTGAGACCAGTGTATGTAATCGAAACAGAGAAAGCAAAACAGCTCAGCCAAAGACAGGACTCTTTTTATGCCCGTTGCCTCCACGAAAGCATGAACAAGGCTACTGACAAAGTCCATGCATATGTTATTATCTTCCTGCCATACTCTATTAATTAATAAATTAAAGATGTCACATGTATCTATTAAAACAGCTTGCATTGTCCCCACTATGTCCCGCAAGGTACAATAAAACACATTTTTGAGTATATGCAATGAGGAGATAAGAATTAGCATACTTAAAAGAATGGAATATTGTAATATTAAATATAAATATTAATGAAATAATAGAGAAGAAACTAAATTTGCAATCAAGTTCACGGGACACACAAGGAAATCTTGGAAAACTAATGGATTCAAGAGAATTTTATGGAAAAGTGAAAAATAAAGTGAGGCTTTTTTGGTAAATCTTGATTTTTTACAGTTTAGTACAGAGCTTGCTATGATAGGTACACGTCTTTATTTTGTGTTTTTCCTAGAGTTGCGTTAATCTGCTTGCACAGCCTCACTAATGTTATCCCAAGGCAGACATCCTTTGTTATTCAATGACATCCAACCTTACAAAAGCTCTGGGGAAAGTAGGAACATCATGGACAAATGGGCCCTGGGATTTTCCCTGAAAAATTTCTATTGATATTACAGAGGCCTTGGTTCTTTAATAATAAGGCATATGAGAATGATGTGGGGACTTGTTTAAATCGAGGTCCACATCACCACTATAATATTCTCAATTATTATGTCTTCAGTGGGACCTTGAAAGCTGCATTTTTTAAATTGTCACTGAGAATATGTTTATTGATTTTAGGGGGGAGAGAGAGAGAGAGAGAGAGAGAGAGAGAGAGAGAGAGAGAGAGACATCAGTGTGAGAAAGAAACACTGATTGGTTGCCTCTCATGTGTGCCTCAACCAGGGACCCAACCACAACCTAAGTATGTGCCCTGATCAGGAATCAAACCCATTACCTTTCTGTGTGCTGGATGATACTCCAACTAACTGAGCTACACTGGCCAGGGCTGTGCAAGTATCCCAGGTAGTTCTGATGCTGGGATCCCATGGGCTGCTTAGAGAAACGCCACCTTAGTACAATCCAAGTTCTAATCCCCAAGTTTATTTATAGTTTATAATGTGCTTCACGAATATTCTAGACATTCAGGTTTGGCCAGTAATTTTCTTGTCATTATTATCCTTAACTGTGCCTGTCCACCCTATTTAGGATAGTTGTCCCATTTCCTTTAAATAGAAGAGTTGAGCTATATTCTTTAAGGAAAATCCTGTTTACACTGGGGCCTGAGAGTTTGCAAAGTGCTCTAAAAAAAAGCAGGAGTTCCATCTTTAAATACAGTTAACAAATAATGGGTTGAAAAAGTGAAACTGGCTCCTTACCTGTGGGTTGCCTCAGAATATGAATTAAAACACATTTATAGATCATTAAGAATCTCCAATAGGAGGTTATTATATGTATTCCTTTTTATTTATTTTTTTAATATATATTTTATTGATTTTTTTACAGAGTGGAAGGGAGAGGGATAGTTAGAAACATTGATGAGAGAGAAACACTGATCAGCTGCCTCCTGTACACTCCCCACTGGGGATGTGCCCGCAACCAAGGTGTACATGCCCTTGACTGGAATTGAACCTGGGACCCTTGAGTCTGCAGGCCGGCGCTCTATCCACTGAGCCAAACCGGTTAGGGCATATGTAGTCCTTTTTAAATGTGTTTGGTCATATATATATATATATATATATATATATATATATATATATATATATAATCATTCAATACAGAGGAAAATTTGGGAAATGCTGCAATAGAATGAAGAAGCTGAGACAAGGAAGGTACGTGTCTCTCCTTTTCCTCATTTCATGCTGAGTTACTTTATCTTGAATACTCACCAGTATTATCAAGACAAGGCTGTCATGGGCCCTGCTAGAACATTGCAGACAGAACAGAAATGTAAAGGACCAGATAATAAGTAAGTTAGGCTTAAAAGGAAGCCACAGGGAAAGGTAAATGCGTGGGTGTGATTGTATATCAATAAAACATTATTTACAAAATCAGACCACAGTTTCCATATGATCCAGATTTTGTGCTTTGCTCACCCCTGATCTACAGTTAGATAGCCAACTTTCTCAGAAAACTGCTTTCTTTTCACTTTTTTCTCCACAGTGTTTATTTTCTCCCTAGAAAAACGAAAATAGGAAATAAGCTCACTTTATCCTCAGATATTATTACAAACATGTTTGAAAACAACTCATTTATTCATTCATTTCCCAGCAATGGGTTGAACGTCTACTATGTTCTGGGCAGGATGACATTTTCTCTTATTTGATTCTAGTTAACATTTCTGACTAATTGTAAGAACTTTCTCACACTTTAATGTTTTGAGCCTCAGTTTGGGATGATGACAGATACTATAAAGGGAGGTTTGAATGAGAATTTTATCAGCTGCTACATTGTCTCCTCATTTTAACTTTGTAGTTCTCAGTTCTTTGTAACTTAAACACATGAAACATATTATTTTTAAGCTAAATGGAAAGGTTTACACTTGACAATGGTCTTTTCTTTTTGCTTAGTTAGGGTCAAATGTTTTGGGGATATTCCCCATAGTTACCTACATGTAATATCTCACTCAGATTTCAAGAAGAAATTATGTGATACTTCATAATATTCTTTACAATGCCTTATCTAGGAATTAGCCCATAGTAGATAGTCAATAAGTATTCATTGAATGGATTAGTACTCTAATGGTATAATTTTAAATTTAGGGTCTTTTAAGCAAAATGTGATCTATAGGCTACCTTAATAAGTATAATACTTATTCTCATTTCTAAATTGATATATTTATTCCTATATTTCTTTTTTAATATATTTTATTGATTTTTACAGAGAGGAAGGGAGAGGGATAGAGAGTTATAAACATCGATGAGAGAGAAACATTGATCAGCAGCATCCTGCACAGCTCCCACTGGGGATCGACCCGCAACCAAGGTACATGCCCTTGACTGGAATCAAATCCAGGACCATTCAGTCTGCAGGCTGACGCTCTGTCCACTGAGCCAGAGCGGTTAGGGCCCATATTTCTTTTTACCTGGTTCATTTTACAAAGAAGATAGAGATAAAGGAATGCTGTGGAATGCTCTCTGGGCAGAACAAGGCTAGAAATAAGTTATATATGGATTTTTTCCATTGAATCTCTACTAAAGCATATAAAAACCACTTGCTATCATTAACTACTTAGAGAGAAATGAGACCATGCAGTAAAAATGGGGCCTATTAAGGTAAAATAAAGTAATGATTCAGGAGATGTGGATAAGTTGATTCTACTTCAATATAGGAAATTTCTGCGCCTCTATCTTAAAATCTTTCTCATGGAAGTGTCTTTATATGATAAAGATTGAATTTTGTTTTCAGTAGAGTGGATCACTTAGACAAGCAATTTTCTGAAAATAAAGTAAAATATATTTAAACCTTAATGAAAGTAAGGGTCAAACTCTATTATTTCCCTTGAGGGAGATTTTACATTTATATATATATATATATATATATATATATATATATATATACACTAGTATATTTTATAATGAAGGAGAAAATGCATGAAAGGACAGGAGTTATCTTTGTTGTTATAGAAAAGCACATAGATTGATGATCGCAGGCTCTTGTAAGAACACACTCATAAACACTTTTGTGCTGAGACTCTCTCATTATTCCTCTCTTAGGAGATGGATGTCAAGTCAATCTTTCACAAATCTCACCTGAGGTTAGGTTTAAACAGGATTTATTCTTTGTAAAGTGAACATTTTTGATGGGTTTAAAAGAGCCCTAATTTCCTCTTTAGATTGCCACCAGTAATTTGGCAAACGTAACACATTCTTCTTATAATTACATCTCTATCTCTTTATTTCCTAAGTGGTATTTATTATATTTCCTTCTCGGGAGAAAATTTTTTTTCTTAAAATTATTCAGACAATAGGTCAAAATCTAGGAACAATTAAAAAGCCACACTCACTATAATTTCCCACAATAATGCTTCACTTCTCACCAGTGGACCTGAGTATAGTGAAGCAGTTTCCTGTGGCTTCTTCCTCACTGTCTTACTTTAGAATTAAGGGCGATTGTACTATAGTCCACAGTGATATCTTGAAAATTTCAATGTGCATGTCAGTGTTCTAAAACCAGTTTAAAAATAAAATGTATAATACTCTAATTCTTCCATTGTTCTAAAATACACACATTCTCTGAAATGGATGCATATTGGACTATCTATCAGTATGTGACTTTTCCCACTTGAGGGCACTGGGGAGTGTGTGCTCTGATGCACCTTTTTATAAATATATTTAGTACAAACTTTAGAGGGCAACTGGCTAATTCATCCAATGTTAATGTATCCATACCCTTATATCCTGCAATTCTACCTCTAGGAACCTATGTTATGGAAGCAAACACAAGTGATAAAGATATATGTATAAGGATGGTCATTAGAGCATTTCAATAGAAAAAATTAGGAGCTGGCTAACTTCATCAGTAGCAGAAAGGTTAAATGAATGATGGCAGTTGCAGAAAGGTTAAATGAATGATGGTGTATCCAAGCAATGACTGGAAAGTGGATATTTAACAAACCTAGAAAAGATATGAAAAGGTAGCCCCGATAAAGCATTAAATGGAAAAATCAATTTAATGCAAAAAATGGATGGCTTACAAACTAAAAAAAATGTTCCCAGAGGCCAGACAGGTAGCATCAGGCCAGGTGTGAATATGACAGCTGACCCTGGGCACATGAGAGAGGAAACAGCTATGTGAACTGAACACAGCATCCTCTCAGCATCTGTTGGTTGCTGCCAAGCAAGAACCAGTACTTCATTTTGTCAGATATTTAGAATTTTCAAGAGAGGGTGGACGCGACTCAGGACTAATGTATACATGTATGTGTGTTTAAGGTTTTCTTTTCATTTCAATGCTTCTGAAATACAATGTTAGCCAAGGAAAACAAGGGTGTAGGCAAATCTTGACCCAGTCACAGTGTTGCCCCTGTTGTCTAGACATTGAACAATTTAGAAAGTTTTGCATTGAATCACAACATGATGAATCCTGCAAAGTAGGTTTGGAAATAGGTTGATGGAATAGCATTGTACTTTATAGTTTTCTATATTGTTTGATCTTGTTTTATTATATGCACACTGCATATAACCAGTGCTCATGCTAAGAAAAAAAATTAATATCTTAAGTTTTACTGTTTAAGAGAACAAACAATTTTGAGTACTCCTACTATCCCCATCTTGTGACTTGGGCAATTTGCCCCCACATTTCTAGAATTCAATTTCTTCCTCTGTAAAAAGACATACTTTTGTTGGTTAGATTTATGTGATATGCTATTTACAAATGCTCCGTATGTGGTGCTTGCTTTGCCAATGTTCATTTCTTTCCCATGTCTATTGTAGAACTGAACTAAAATTGAATCATTTATGTCAAGTACACAATGCAGACCATCAGCACAGACACCTATTGGAAACCTAATCTAACCTTACAGAAATTTACAGCTCTTCTCAGAACTGTAAATTGGCAGAGGATACCAGCCAATCCCCAAATGCTGTCTGTTCACACAACCTCTCGACTGCCTTGTTTCCCTGACTCAGCTAACCTGACCCAAAGTAAGAAAGAAGACCACTAGGCAACCAATCAGCTGAAAAGCCAAATAACTTTCATATGTATCCCATACAAATCCTTAGTCTGTGCTCTTTGCACTATGACAGGAAGCATGGCTGCTGAGGATATGGCTTTGAGGGAACATAACACAACGCAAGATGGGAGGGAGATGGAAGTGAGATCTAGAAATGGTGGACTAGCTCCAAAGGGCAGGCCTGGCCATAAGCAAGGAAACCTGGAGGGCCCCAAGCAGGCCACACTGCAGTCTCTTTGCAGAAGGCTTATCTGGAGGGCTAAGACTCTTCCTAAAGTGACTAAGAGAAAAACTGCACTATTTCACAACTTTCATGAAAACATGGCAAGGGTGAACGGTACATACCTGATATACTGTGTGTGAAAAGGTACAGATCATGTAGTCCAGGTAAACTGATATATCCTGTAATATAATATATACAATAACTTAACATCTCATGGTTAGAATTTCTCTGGCAGTTTTTAAAAATACCTGACTGATTAATTGCAGTTGACCACTTTGGTTTTGCTTTTGAGCCCAAGTGTGTGTGTGTGTGTGTGTGTGTGTGTGTGTGTGTGTGTGTGTGATTTGAAGTGTATGTTGTTGATGTTTTAGGCAGTTACATTCATAGGGAGACTTCTCTGGGCTAAAGCAGCAGGAGGAAGGTGGTGATGAGATGTTCTCTTATTTTTGCTTATAAGTTAGATCTCAAACCTACCTCTTACTGGGTATGTGGTCTAAGGAGGCAAGGCCCTTAACTGCTCTGAGATATCCAGTGTCCTGATCTTGCTCTGCAAGATTATTATAAGTATTTAAAAATACACATAAAAAGTCTCTGGCACGTAGTAGTTTCTCAATATAAAGTGGGTGTTATTATGATTGTTGTTGCTGTGTTATCATAAGACTAGTTTAAACGCATTCAATTTTTCTGAAAGAATACTGTTCTTTAAAACACTATATTAATGCATTTTAAAATGCCAGGTGCTAAATATTTAGTACCTGATAAAGCTATTAATAAACACACACACACACACACACACACACACACTGGCAGAGGTTCAGTAGGTTCAGACACTGGTTTAAATGAGTCCAAAGAAACTGAAGTTTAAAAGGAGGAAGAGAACTGGGGGTAAGGACTATGAACCCTTTACATCATCTTTAAAATGACAACAACAATAACAACTAACACGTAGCAAGCATTTTGGACCAGGCATAGCTCCAAGTGCTTTGTGACGTTGTCCAAACAGCCTAGAAATCCTATATTGTGGTTTCTATTATATCCATGGCAGCGGAGAAACCCTGAGCTACAGATGAATTTATTTATTCATGTGTGATGGTGAAAAAAATAGAGCAAACTCCTTAATCTCATGAAACTTACGTTATTTCTGGACATAAGACAAAAGACACATAAACAAAATATGAAACATTTGGAAAAGATAAGTACAAAGAAGAAAAATAAGCAAAACAAGGGCTCAGAGAGTCGAGAAGGTTCTACCAGAACTAGGGTGGCCACAAATGTCTGCTCTTCTGCTAAGGTGGTGCTTGAGTGGAAGCTGGAGTTATATGTGGATACACACTGAGCTAGGAATGAAGAGCAGTGTGGCAAAGGGAAAGGTGAGAGCAAATGTCTGGAAGCAGCAGTGTGTTCGAAGACAGCAAGGTGTTCATATGATAGGAACACAGGAAGCAAGAGGTATTAGCAAAGGCTTATGAGGTTTGAAAGGGGACCAGACCAGGAGTCCCACTGGCTACAACCTCGACTTCACAGAAAAATCGGGAATTCCAATTTAAGTGCGAGCCATTGAACAGTTTTGAGCAGAAGAGAGATCAATCCAACTTTAAAAAGATAACTGGTTCTATATGACACTGCAGTGGTGGATACATGTCATTATAAAGTTATCCAAACCCATAGAATGTACAACACGAAGAGTAAACCCTCATGTAAAGTGTAGACTTTGGGTGATGATGTTTGCTAATGTAGGTTCATCGGCTGTAACAGATGAACCTCTCCGGTGGATGATGTTGATAGAGGGGGACTCTGCATGTGTGTGGGAGGCAGAGTGTATAAGGAAAACTTTGTGTTTTCCATGAGTTTTATTATGACAATAAAGCGGCTCTAAAAAATAAAGTCTATTAAAAACAAAACCTGATAGTCTTGTGGACATTAAAAAGAAGGTAGAAGCAGAAAGACAAGTAAGGAAACTATAGCAATTGTCCAGGTGGAAAATAATGGTGTAGAGGTTTTAACAAGCGTTGAATTCTGGACCTGCTGTGAGAGAACAGAGCTGATGGCGTGCTTTTGTTTGTTTGCTTGTTTGATTGATTGTTTTTAATAGAGTGAATGGTTTGTATAAGAGAAAGTGAGGTGTCAAGAATGACTTCAAGTGTTTGGCTAGAGTTCCTGGAAGAATTGAGATGCTATTTATCAAGAGGAGAAACTTGGGCGAGGATCTATTTTGGGGTGGAAGTTATGTACCAGACTTTAGTTTGGTACATAAGTTTGAGACATGGGGCGTTTAAGAAGTTAAGAAACTACCAAGGCCATGTAGGTGCATAAGTAACAGAGCCTTCACTAAGACCTGCAAGGTCCACATTTCAGTCACCTTTCTGTAGTGTTTTGTAGAAATTTTCACAGAGACTAGGCACACAATAAATGCTCAGTGCTGGAAAAAAAAGAACTCTATGAGGCCCACTTCTGTGTTGGTCTCTTTATTGCTTTTTCCCCAACACCTACAATTATGCCTGGCATGTATTCACAGAAATAAAAAAAAGATATTAAAGATGATTGTTTAATTCATACATTAAAAAACGAACTGAAATAGAAATTCCTTAGACATAATATTTAGCAAGTTGCTGAAGACAGATACAGTAAGTTTCCATTAATATTGAATAATCTCATGGTTTTAAAAAATATCTGAGAAATCTGAGATTACCCTTCTTACTGAGAAAATTAAAAATTTAGTCAAGGACAAACTGAATAAAAATTGTGCCTATTTTGACAAAATTATAAGGTGGGATAATGGGAGAAACAAGTAAACTGTTTCTTTTAGTTTAGATAAAAAAAAAAAACAGTAAGAAATTACTAGTAAAACTAGGAACAAATTGTAAACATTTAATAATTTGTTAAAGAAAAAGGGTTTATTAAAAATTATAAGAAATGGATCAATGTAGTAAATTGTATGATATTAGAAGTGATATGTTTTATCAACAAAGATAATGAAAAGTTACTCTTTTATTATAGAAAGAGGAAACACAAAGAGATTTTTTTTTAAGTATTAGGTAAAATACAAAATGTCAATCAACAGGCTCAAAACAAACAGTTGTCTAATGCTTGTCCCTCCTGGGGCTATGCAGGTGGGCCCAGTTGGAGGGCTTTCACAGGTAAATGCCAGTTGCCTGGAGTAAAGATCATGTGTAAGCCCCACGACTGAGTCCCCTCAGCCTTGCAAATATGATTCCAAGTGTCTCTGGACAAAGTCAAAACACCCAAGACTCAATTGCTGCATTATGGGCCAGGAGATTGAAATCCAGAAAAATAAGCACAAGAAATAGTACCACTGGGCACTAGAGGAGTTTTCTGGAAAGCAATGTGGACAAGAGATCATTTTCTACATCTGGATTAAATTCACAAACAACTGGGCTAGATGCAACTCACAGCTGAGGGCAGAAATAGCCATATCCCAAAAATGAAAATGTAATTGATAAATTATTATTTTAAAAAGGTTATTATCACTATATATAATAATAAAAGTATAATATGCTAATTAGACTGGATAGCCGAACGACCTTCTGGACGTCCTTCTGGACGCCCTTCCAGGCGAAGCCAGGTCTGCTAGGGCCGGGCCGAGGCAAGCCACCACAGCTGCAAGGGCTGAGTATTGGGCCTCTAGTTAATCAATGAAAAACAAAGCAGAATATTCATTTATTCATTCATCTACTCCTTAAATACATGTATTCTGAACATCTTCTATTTGTAGGTATGGGACTATAGCAGTAAAAAAAAAATTGACAAAAAAATCTCTGCCTTCATGAAGCCCATATTCTTGTAGGGAATGATAAAAATTATTTACAAAGTAGCTTGGCCAGCATGGCTCAGTGGTTGAGCATTGACCTATGAACCAGGAGGCTGCGGTTCAATTCCTGGTCAGGGCACATGCCCAGGTTGTAAACTCCATCCCCAGTGGGGGGTATGCAGGAGACTGATAAATGATTCTCTCTCATCATTGATCTCTCTCTCTCTTTCTCCCTTCATCTCTGAAATCAATAAAATGTATTTAAAAATTATACAAAGTAAATCATATTGCTTGATGCCAGGTATGAAATGCAAAAGAGAAAAAGAAAGCTGAGGCTCTAGGGAAGGGCCATTGTGGACTGCAGAAGTAGTAGTTCTAAGCCAGACACGAAGAGAAGGCCTCCTGGAGAAGGTGGCTAATGAGCAAAGACCTGAAATCATGTTTTATTGAATAATGTTGGTGGGAATGTAGCAAACACTGGACTTTGAGTATGACTATATTTGAATTCTTACTTCACTGGGTACTGTATTGTCATTACCTCATTTGCAAATTAGGGGTAATAGTAACTAGCTCTTAGATTGTGATGAGGATTTAGTGACATAATAAGGAAAAGTAATTCATGATATTTCACATACAACAAACATGCAAGTTTAGCTTCCATTATTTCTGTTAGTCAATTGTTACAGGAAGTTTTTTCTTGAAATGCTAATGTTAAATGCTGATAAGGATTGGACAATATATCTTGGTAAGGAGGGCACAGTTGATATAATTAAGGGGAAATCTATGTTAGTTCTGATGCTTTCAGGTTCACACAACTGAAATTTCAACTTAAGTAACACAGAACTTTATCAATACCTGAGAAGGAATGTGGAGTTAGGGTAGGCATGAGGGTTGACTTATTTAGAGGTTCCACTATACACCAAAGACTTGGGTTTTGTCCATTGCTCCTTTTGCCAAGTGTAGTGTTGTCTTCTTCTTCATGCTGGTAGCATGACAGTGACCTCGTACCCAAACATGCTAATATCTAGAATGATGCTCTTCAATAAGAAAGCCACTAGGCACATGCGACTATCTACATTTAATTTAATTTAATTAAACAAAAGTTTGCTCTCTATACTGCTGATAGAATAACAGAATTGTGGTTATTTTCAAAGTCTTTTCTGTTTTCTGTTGTTCTTTTATTGTCTTCCTTCTTTTTTGTTATTTATTTTTTCAAGTTTGCAATTTTTCTAGAGAAATAATTATTTAAAAATACGTTGTATGTATGTATGTAGCAAATACAACTGACTGGCCAGACAGCCATCCATCTACATATATATATTTGAAATATGTCTTCTTATGTAACATGATATAGGAAAACTATTTTTAACATGTGAAAAATAGAGTATATTTAATATGATTGCCACTGAAAACATAGGCATAAATTAAGATTGGAAAGATATAAAGACATTTTGGCAGTAATAAATTCTTGATAAAATTACAGGTAAAAATTGTCCCCATCTTTCCAGATTTTATTAAATATATTTTATTTTATGCTGGGGTTTTTAAAAAGGATTTAAAAGAAAATAAGTGAGAAAGAAACAAACATGTGTTATCTGAGTAGTGTGTCCTACAATTCTGGGATCATATGTGATTGTTTCCCAAGGTTCATGTGGATCCTTCTAGTGTGAAAAGAAAAGCAAGGAAGGGTGTTACTCTCTTAAATGTTGAACATAATTGTCAATTCTTTTAATTTTTTTGTATGTTATAAAACATTCCCTAGACCATTTCAGAACTAATGACTTAGTACTTATGAAACTTAATTATCCTATATATAGTTTTGCATTTTAGCAAAAAAAATTATGTAAAAACTTACAAATTGATCAGAGATTATGAAACCATGCCTTACAGGAGCCTGGGGCTTCCTAGGAAGTGTCTTCAACCTGCAGAAGGGGGTCAGCCAGGCCCTTTGTACAGAGAAAGGGAGGACTGTGAGCTGACCTTGGCCTTATCCGTACCAGTTGCACTCTCATTGGCTGTCTTTTACAATGAATTGCTATGTTCATTTTTATTTAGGAGAAAATCATGTCTTAGTAATGCAAGAAATCATTGCTTTAAATGTTGGAAAGACTATTTAAGGATCACACTTCTGGCTTGCAGTAGAGCGCTTGAGAGAAATATTGGGGAGGGGGTCTTTTGTATATCCTTAATTCAGAGCTATACACAACCTTCCTTGTTGGCCTATACAGTGATGGTGAACCTATGACATGCGTACCAGAGGTGACATGCAAACTCAGTTTTTTGGTTGATTTTTCTTTGTTAAATGGCATTTAAATATATAAAATAAATATCAAAAATATACATCTTTGTTTTACTATGGTTGCAAATATCAAAAAATTTCTATATGTGATATGGCACCAGAGTTAAGTTAGGGTTTTTCAAAATGCTAACACGCCGAGCTCAAAAGGTTCACCATCACTGGCCTATAAGCTAAGCCTTTCTCCTCTAGTTACTGGAAGTACTAACGAGTATCACTTAGAGCCCACTGCCGAAAGTGTTAGTAAATGGTCTACACTGACTTTGGGCACTTTTCAATGAATAAATACAGTGTAGATGCTCCATACTGCAAGCATTGTGGAGAAGGATAAGGCATGACTCCTGCTGTGAAATAGCTTACACTTTAATCAGAGTAAGTGTGGAGAATATAGGGTAGTAGTTGGACTGTTTTAAGTGCATGCAATAGAAATCCAAACCTAAATAAATAATTTTGTAGAAGCCTAACAAAGAATAAATAGCCATCGGGGCTGGTTTGCTTAGATCACTAATGCATTGCTTATAAAAAGAGTCATCTTCTTTGCTTCCCATAGCCTTTAGAGCCAAGGTGAAGTTCCTTGGGATTGCATCAGACACACTAGGACCCACCCTGCCTCCCTCTCCAGGCTTGTTTCTTGCTGCTTCTCTTTCTACTGTCTCCAGGCAAACTCTAACACATCATCTACTAGAATAGAAGCATCCTCATCCCCCTTTGCCTAACTCATCACTGTACCTTTTAAAGATTTAATCCAGGCATAACATCCTCTGGGAAGTTGTGTTGTAAAT
Source organism: Myotis nattereri (assembly GCF_964212035.1). NCBI lineage: Eukaryota > Metazoa > Chordata > Mammalia > Chiroptera > Vespertilionidae > Myotis > Myotis nattereri. Next base: position 34,964,920 of record NC_138076.1, read on the forward strand.
ATCAGTTATTCAATATCCAGTTCTCCTCACAGAGAAGGACGTTTCTCGATTATGATGTTGAATTCAGGCACCACCACAACGTAGGACTTAATGTGAACAAGAACATGTGAATGGGAGTAATGTATGTCATTTCCCAGGACAAGCTTAAAAGAACCACTGTGTGTTTTTGAGATGCTGTGTGTTTCTTGTGTTCAGTGCCAAGATTACTGGCAGGGTTTCAGGTAGTGGATGCTTCATGAACCCCTGCTATCTGAGCTCTGGAGTGAGGCCCATGCACACATGGAACAGAAAGCCTCAGCCACTATTGATGGGCATTAGTATGAGCAAGAAATGAAGGTCTTAAACACCTGTTTAGGGGGGTTTATTTGTTACATTAGTATAACCAAGTGTTTTGTGTTTGTTTTTTAATTGCAAGTGGTGACAAGTTTTATGAATTAGGAAAATAAAAAAAATAAACAAAACAGCGTTCTTTAAGAGAGACTCAGTGGTTAGGGTGTGTGAGGGGGGAGGGTGTGTACAGACCAGGGAAGGTCCCGGAGAAAGTGGTGCTTGCCCTTAGCCCTAAGGTTGTTCAGTGACCCAGGTAAGCAGTGAGACAAAGTTCTGTCCAGGCAGCATGTGTCAAGGCCCTGAGGAAGGGAAGAGCCTTGCTTGTTTCAAAACTGTAAGGGCAGCTGGTGGGGATGGAGTGCTGAGAGGAAGAGGAGTATAGTGTGGATAAAGCTGGGGGGAGTCAGAGGTCAGATGAGGCCAGGCCAGGGGTTTAGGGGTTTAGGCTTAATTTTGCCAGTGATGGGGAGTGAACCATAGAGGTCTTTCCTAATCTAGGTTTGGTCTCATATTGCGTATCAAATTTTCCCATCGTCCTAAATCAGTGGTCAGCAAACTTTTCTGTAAAGGGCTAGATAGCAAATAGTTTAGGCTTTATGGGCCTTACAGTCTCTGAAATAAACAATTCAACTCTGTGTAGCACAAAAGCAGCCTTAGACAAAATGTGAAGGAATGAGTTTGGCTGTGTTCCAATAAAGCTTTATTTATATAAACTGCTGCTGGGCTGAATTTGGTTCTCAGGACATAGTTTGAAGACTGCTATTTGAATTAATGAGCATGAAAGCAACAGCAGAAGTCCTTGGTTTGTATTTTAAGGATGAATACAATTTTTCTTCTCATGTTTCTATCTTGTCATACATATTCCAGCTGAATTTTGAGCTATGGGTTTAAGTAAGAAAATCAGGATAGATTTGAACCCAAGAGTATAAACATTTGTTAAAGCATACATGGGTTTGAAGAGATTATTTGAAAAAATAATTCCTAATGAGTCATAAAAGAAATAGCACATAAAAGTAAAATTTTAAAAAAGATAAACACAGCAAATTAAGTGTTACCCACCGCACCTCTAAATAAGTGATATTAAGAAGAACTATAAAAATTGCTATTCTAAAGAGAAATATTGGCAATATCATATGATGCAACTTATTACTAACTAGAGGCCTGGTGCACAAAATTCGTGCACTGGAGGGGTGTCCCTCAGCCTGGCCTGCACCCTCTTGAAGTCCAGAACCTGTCGGACATCCTACTCGCAATCTGGGATCCCTCGCTCCTTACTGCCCACCTACTCGCTGCTCCTTACCACTGGGCTTGCTGCTCCCTGTGGGAGCACACTGACCACCAAGGGGCAGCTCCTGCATTGAGTGTCTGCCCCTGGTGGTCAGTCTGCATCATAGTGACCAATCATTCTGGTCATTTTCCCATAATGGTTGCTTAGGCTTTTATTATATAGATAATGATGCTTTTGCATTTTTAAATTATATTCTGTATATTCAAGAACCCAGAGAAACACCACTTTTCTAGGAAACAGGTAACCTGCTTCACAACTAACCCACAGTCACACATGTGTTGAGGTACATATGATTTTACTCCATCCATGAACGTCAGTGCCAATCAATACCCCAAAATCTTAAAGGGCTAGCAAGCTTATTCTATTTGAAAAGCAAGCACACTCCGTGTGCTCAGCTTCTCTCTCTCATTCTCTCTCTCTCTGTTGGTTTTTATAGGAATGTGTATTTGAGGATGAACTGTGTAGGTATGAGATGGGCAAAAGCTTTCATCATTTAGTGAGAGCAATGCAAGAACCATCACATAAGGTTACCAGTGCTAGAATAGGTGGAAAGAGGGTACATTTATACATGCTCTGCAAATTTTTTAGTCAAAGAGAATATGTATTTTCTTTTTAGTGATTTCTAAGTATAAAAGTTAAAAAAAATAGTGAAGCATATCTACTTAATATAAAGTTGCTAATCATGACGTAATATAATATAACTCATCTTTTCTGTAGGGCAGAATGCTTATACCATGTTGCTTTTCTAGGATACTTATAGAGTTCTTGAGAGTGGCTAATTTTTCTTCAAAATTGTAGTTTCAGTTGCCTTCTCTGTATCCACAACTGTAGAAATTGTTAGACTGAGAAAAAAAAATTGAGCCCTGTTGGTGGACTCCATCTGTTGCTGGTGGTTTCATTACAAAAAAGTGTATATCTCTAGAAGAAATTATTTAGAAAAAAAATCATTTCAAGTTCGTGTCAACTGATAGCTGTACAAGTTATCGGTCATAGGTTATTTTATATGAGATACACACTTTTTTTTTTTTTTTTGGGGGGGGGAAGGATTCCTTGAAGCAATCTTGCAAAAACTGTACTGGGATATTATATGTATGAGGAAACTCTAAGGAAACACACCTATGGACTGAAGATAATGAATTATCTATGGGTCCAAGTTCAGATTTCTTAGGTTTACTTAAGATGATGAATATATTCAGAGAAATAAATGCCATTGCTATTTCTTTGTCTGCTAACAAATGGCATTAGCAATAGATTTTATTTTATAAGATGTGCACATAGCTTTACCTAGGTAGCCAAGAAATATTAATAGTCAGAAATAATGTAAATTCCAGTAACATATTTATGAAATATATTGATGCTGTCAGTCTTTATTTATTATACTGTGCCATGAAGTCTAGACAGAATAATAGTGCATTCTTTGTAGAGGCATGCATTTCAGAAATCATTGAATTTGCTGTAATGCCAATCCTTGGGCCTCATTCATGAATTTTTTACAGTCGGTTTTACATTCCATCTGCAGAAAAAATAATTAACAACGCTTTCCCCCTTTCCAATTCAACTAGAATTTTGCCTTTGGTATTAACAAGTAACCTTTAATTTGACCACTGAGCTATGTCTTTGTTTTTCTCCCTTGCCTATTCCACACATTCCAATTTATCATGCAAATGTTAACAGTATCAAATATTTCTCTTCTAAGAACATTTCATAGTGAAACAGCCTATGTCATTAAAAACATCCATTTAAAAAATTCTAATTCATTTCAGATCCTTATCTAGATGCTGAATAAAAGCAGTACCTCTAACCCTAAAGTTTACTGCCCATTAGCGTTCATTTGACCTGATTTTTTTTAACCTAAAAGCCATAGCTAAAAAAACCTAAATGTAAGGAAAAACAGAGTTCTCTCTTGACAAATCTGAAAGGACCAACAGACAGAAAATGAGGAATCTATTAACTCTTCAAAGATCTAGTTTTATACAGCCCCGACCTCCTTTGCTCTAGGCAACCCAAAATATTCAGCATCAATCATGCATTCGTTCCTCTCCCCCCTCTTCCTCTTTCTAGTGCCTCCTGAAATGCAGCGTGACGTTTGTTATTGCCATCCCTGGAACCGATGCAACACGCACTGCCATTCACCAGAAGACTCTATATTTCAATGATGCACTCTCCAGTCGCTTAAACATGTTTATTTTCCTCTTGCCTTGCTCTGGGCTGATCCACAGGCAATTGATTTTCACCTGACAGCCATCCATTTATGAAAAGAAGCTTTGTACAAGCTTCTTTATCTTCTGTGCTGATGGTCCTACTTTCTTTGTGCTCTGTGTGTCTGCCCTGATATTTTTTCTGCATGATAAGAAGTTTAGCTGCCAAATGGCAATAAACTTAGTTCCAGTCATGGCAGCTACTCTATTTTAGATGATCTTCTTTAAAACCATGTTAACGTTCCCAGAGAAAAGACACAGTATATGTATGTTAAATGGTGTTATTTTAAAGTGTGCTTACTCAAATATACAATTGGAATTTTAGCTTTTCACAAGAAGCCCTGTGTTTTTCTGGCAGTGCATGCTCTTCAAGAAGGCTGGCTGCTTTGAATTCTATCTCCATAGCTTACTAGATATTGACTTTGGTCAGGATACTTAATTCTGTGTCCTCCTATCCACAAAATAGAGATAAATATTACCTTCTTCACAGTGTTGTTTGAGGTTTAAATGAGTTAATAGATGTGAAACTTTTAGTTTGATGCCTGGTATGTAGAAGACACTCCATTAACGTTGGCCATTCTTATTTTACATCAATGATTTTGCCTCGATGCATTCAAAAAATCATTTAAAATTTATTTGGTCTTAGATGCTTTGCCTATGTCACTGAGGGAATAGCATTTCCATTGTATTAACCATTGTTTATGATAGAACTGATTCAATTGTCTAGTGATATTATGATAGAAGTTGGGTGACATCCTAGAAATGTCTGAGCAAAATTTTCACTAATATTGAAGAACCACATCATCCTTTAGAGTCAGTTTAAATAATCAGGGAAGTAAAAAACATCATGCTCTTTCCACAGCAATACATGATATACAGTGCAATTGGTACAGCTATGCTTAGTGGCTCAGACTCTTCTCTGTAAAGTGAAGTATAACTATGAGTATAGAAATACAAAATAAAATTATTTTGTGTGTGTTTTATGACAGTATTTTGACAAGAATTGAAAATGTTACTTATATTGCATTAGGCCTTCACTTAAAGAAATGGGAAAGTAGACATCACAGACCCCATTGAAGGTTAGAAACATTTCATATTAGAAATATTTGCAGAAGCAAAGGGACCAGTTTTATTATGGGCTGCCTCATGCTTGGGACCTAAGAATCTAGAAAGAAAGAGAGTAATAGGTTAATGGCAGGAACAATGAAACTGTCCGTGACTCTCTCTTTCCCTCCATACCCTCACTCTGCTACCTTCCCAACTGCTGTTCACTCAGTCCTATTCACCCTAAAAACTAAGAATCACTTAAATCTATCCCCACTGATTCCTCTTAGGATAAGCCACCATCTTGGGCTTGGACAACTGCGATAATCCCCTCACCGATGTATTAATTTATTCCTCATATGTATCAGGCACATCTTTTAAACTTATAATTGGAGCATGACACTCCCAGGGTCTTAAACCTGAATAGCTCCCCATTGCCCACTCCATGAAGTCCCTAATCCCCAGCTCAGCTGTGGGGTCCTGCATGGCCCAGCCACATCCTCAGTTCCTTCTAATCACCTGTTCACTCAGCCACATTGCTTTTCTTTGAGTCCTGAAATATAGTACATTCTCTACAATATTGACTATGTATTTCCATCTTCTCCATTTGCTGCTGCTGTCCTTTCCTCCATTCATCAGCCCTCCCCTCACACATACCTGCTCTGGGCATTATACCAAGCTGTGCTTCCCCTTTTAAAACATTCATCTCATGCATTATGATTGGTTCTCATTCTCCCCATTGGAATGTGAACTCATACTTGTCTTGTTGCAGACAATAGACAAAGATCAAGCAGAGGATGTGACACATAATTGTTAAAGCTCATGGAATGAATAAAGAAATTTAGAGAAAGCCTAGGTAATTTTTTTTTAAATTTCCAATTGCTATATTATAAAATGGTTTGTTGAATTATGTAAATATGGATCTAAATAATGCCAGACCTACTCAGTTAAGATAATTTTTTTTTTAAAAAAAAATCTTTGATCAGTTTATTCAACCATTGGAAAAGAATATAACGAAATTGTGGAAAACATAGTCACCGTGGCTGGGATGCTGGATTCAAATGTAATGTCATTTAGATGTGTCTTTAGGCTAGTTATTAACCTATGTCTATTTTCTTCATTTCCCCATCTGTCAGGTATTTGAAGATATACATTAGTAAAAATATGTAAACCACTTAAAACAATGATTCGTAGTAAGCATCATGAGACTAATATTCAAACAGAGTCATCCAAAAGGAAAGTCTCTCCTTGTGTTCTTCCTTAAATTGGTTCCTTCTCTAACCATTCCTGTTAGGAGCTAAAATATGCAGTACAGAACTTTAACATCGTGCAAAGTGAAAAATTTGAGAAACAAAACAAAACCTTCCACGTGACCTTTCCTTTCATTAAGTTGCCAGATTGGTCTGGACCAGAGGTCCTCAAACTTTTTAAACAGGGAGACAGTTCACTGTCCCTCAGTCGTTCCACACATGCGTACTGCAGGCCCGGGACCAGTGGGCTACGAAGCAGGACAGGCGACGGCAGCAAAAACACCCGGCGGGCCGGATAAATGTTTTCAGAGGGCCGCATGTGGCCCGCGGGCCGTAGTTTGAGGACCCCTGGTCTGGACATTTTAGATATTAGTGTCTATTTTTGTGTAGTTCAGATGCTCTCCAGTCAAGTCAGCTGGACTAGAGGTATTGACATTGGTTTTATCTGGTAGAGTGTCTATGCATCATGAGTAACTTCTTCTCTCTCCTCTCTTACTCAGTGAGTTGAGTAGAGAAAGGCTCTCAGGTACCTCCAGATTGCACATAGCAGGAGACTTCCCATCAGAACAGCAGTGAGTGACCAGGTAAAGAGAGAAACCAAAGCTTTCGTTAATATGCTTGATAAGCTGCCAATATCTGAGCAGGTATTTTTCCTTTTGCCCTAACTAAAATGTCTATTTTCATATGTTGATGAGAAATTTCTATTCTTCCACATTAAGAGATCAAAATAATTTTTCACATGAGGTTAATAGTAGCTTAACAAAATTACATTAATTTATGAAAATGCAGAAGGGTTTTCTAAAGAGCATGTCTTCACCACGTCCTTAAGAATGTTTCAAAAATTAATCAAATGAAGTCATTATTTTTTTTCCCCTTTCACCGACCACAGACTGCTTTGTAGAGGAGTTAATCCATTGGTATGATACCTAAGGTAAATTTACTCTTGAGAAATAATCAGGTTGCTTTGGATGAATTTTGAATACTATATTTCAAAGAAGAAACATTTAAAGTAAAATATTATAATTGGCTATATCTGTCACACTGAAAAAAGACCTTGTCACTGTCAGTAATTAATTTTAGATATACAGTGATTCAAAATTTTTCATATTTTAAACTAACTGCATATTAGCACATTTTGGTCAATGAGTTTATTTTACTTTTTATTTTCAAAGATATAATAAGTAAGAGAGAAAAGCTTTGAAACAGACTTAATTAACAACCAGAAATGATGTGATTTATTTTCATGAATTGTACATTGGGTTGTAGTTCTTCCTGTGCCATATTTTGAATACATTAAAAATATTTTTTACATAATGAAGTTCTATACAATTATTCCCAACTGCTCCAGAGAATACAGCTATTATATCCTTAGAAAGATAAAATGATTCTCATTCCTCAGGGAGTTTAACATTGAAGAGGTTTATAAGCTGTAGAAAGTGGGGGCTAAAACCATTTTCCTTTATTTTCTTTTGTGTTTCTAATTAGGGATCATAAAAAATGCAGAGAAGAGCAGACACATGAAGTAATAAAAGTAAAAATGTTGTATATTTTTACTGTACTTCAAATGCATATTGACTCATTTTGCCATTAGACTAAATGAGCTTGGGAAAACTGTAATATATTTTCAGCTCTTCATGTGACAGAATAGAAATTTATCACAAAAAAATTGTACACATATTTTAAAAATTTGAAAATAGATGTATACAAACATTTTTGTTAGGACAAAACGTATAAACATTATATATACAGGAATTGGCAAAAGTGGGCTTACAAATAATACAAAAAATAATATAGAACTAATGAACAATGTGGAATAAACTCTGTTTCTCGTGTTCACAACTGTAAGCTTACTTTTGCACATATATCCTATCTAATAATAGACAAACATGGTAATTGACCATACCATTGCTACGCCTCCCATTGGCTAATCAGCATGATATGCAAATTAACCGCCAACAAAGATGGTGGTTAATTTGCATACGTAGGCTCCAAGTGGTGGAGCGAAGCCTCATGGCCCCGAAGCTGGTGGAGCAGCGAGGCCTGACGTTTCCAGGGCCGGCTCCGGCCAGAACTCGGCCAGAGCAAAGGCCTGGGCCCTGGGTGCTGCAGGCAAACCGGTGCCAGCAGCCAGGGGAAAGGAAGGCCTATTGCACAAATCTCTGTGCAATAGGCCTCTAACATATATATATATATTATCTCCTATATAATAAAGGGCTAATAGGCAAATAGACCGAACAGCAGAACAACCTAACAACTGGTCGCTATGGCATGCGCTGACCACCAGGAGTCATGTGTGGAACATGGTGGGCCTTGGCCATGGCAGGATGGTGGAGCAGATGAGCAGGGCCACCAGACCAAGGCGGGGTGCCATTTGCTGTCATCAGGGTGAGCCTCTGGTGGTTACTGAAAATTCTTTGCTCCCGTGTGCTGCGGTCCCACCTGGTACTTGGACTTAACCGCTGATGGTGCCAGAGCCGCCTCTCACACTTGCTGCTGGCACCCAGTGCCGGTCCTGATTGCTTGGCACCGTCAGTGGGTGCAAGTGGTGGCTGCTGGCCCTGATTGCCACGAGAGCTTTTCCACCTCCCTTTGCTCCTGAGAGGCAATTGGGGCAGCAGCCCCGGCTTGCACCAATTGACGGCACCAGCCCTGAATGCACTTGCTGCTGGTGCCATCAGCAGGTGTGAGCAGGGCCGGTGCTGTCAGCACATGGGAGCAGCAGCAGTGGGGGCTGCTAGCAGACAGGGGACCAGGGGCTGTGGCAGAGGGTCCAGGTGGGGGTGTGAAGGATGGACCGAGACCCACCCCTGTGCCCACCACCTCGTGGCCCACAGTTCTTTTCAAGGTGCATGAATTCGTGCACTGGGCCCCTAGTAAATATATATATATATTAGATCTATGAATATATGTACTTTTAGGATTGCTATATGGAGGCTAACTTTCTTGGATTACTGATGTACATATTTTAAAACCAAACAAAGTTGACTTACTAGTGATGACACTTTAAAACAGGAGCATTTGGATGATTTGGAAAAGTGAACCAATCCTGAGACTCAGTTATTACCATGGTAGTGTCTGGATTCAGAAGTCTTCCCTTGGTGGTAATCTTTGGGTGCTCTCAAGTAAAGCATAGATGATCGAGTCTTGTTTTTCTCAGGAATGTTAAAGTAGAATCTATTAATAAACCAGAAAATAAGAAGACTTCGATATAATGTCCTGATAAAGTTCAATATCCATGAAAGCAAATACCACTAATGGTTTATTTAGCCTATGTCTCCCCACCAATAGATCAATTTGTTTCAAGCAATGGGGGGCTCATTCTCCTCCCGGCCCCCCTTCCTAGAATGAAATATTATTAGCCTTTCTCAAATGAAGAAAGCTATTAGGCTTCTTTAGCCAGCTTTTCTAAACCATTCCTTATATATAACTGTTACTGATTAAGGAAAATATATTTCCCTATTCACCTATTCAAAGTATTTCTACATTAGAAGAGGCAAGGAATAAGCATAAAGTGTACCTTGGAGGAGGAGGGTAGAGAGATGAAAACACAACACAACAAAACTAGGATAAGTTGACAAGGCTTCCAGGCCATTTTAGTGAGCAAGAACCACAACCACAAATGCCATCTTTGCTTATAAACTTAAACACTTGATTTAAGAGGAATAAAGTCTTAATCTCTCCCCTGATTTTTAAGATTAAATTTGAATTTGCTACCACAATATAAAAGTGATGTTGTTATATAACATCAAAGATAATTATCTATTGGTGGTGGTGGAAGGAAACAGTATCTGTAAAAAACAAAAGCAAACCCATGTGTATAGACTACTCTTGATTGTGTAGAATTTTCAGCAGACCTTTTCAAATAGGAAGTTCTGAATAATTCAGTAGCTTTTATCTAAAGCTTTCAGGGGAATAACAATACCTCATATGGCTCTCAGATATGAACACATCCACAATCTTGAGTTTCACCTGTGTATCATCAGTAGGGTTATCTTTATTTCTAAATGAATCTCTGGCATCCCATACACCAACAAATGTGCTGAGCACATTGTCATGCATAAGAAGTAAAGACAATGCTTCATAGAACTACTCTATGGGATCTAAGTGGGCTTGAGAAGAGGACTGGAAATGGGATTATGGTGTTTCACCATGATCATTTTGAGAGTTCAAATTGTCTTCCTTAATTCTACAGACTTTTTTTGAGAAATAACTAAATATAAGACACTTACAAAAATAGCAGATGATGTCTCTGAGAAATGCTTAAAAAAGAGGCTTCAATGGGAGCAAATACTAGTGTTAGTTTTTGGAATCAAGGAAGAAAAAATGTTTTAGAAAAATCTTTCTTAACCTGGTAAAACAGTTACTTAAATCATAACTAGAAATAAAACAAGAACTTTCTATTTTCTTTCATATTATCTCACTTATGATTTAAAAGCAATCAAGTTCTGCCCTGGAGTCCTTCAACCATTACTATGTTGTAGCCTCAATGAGTAATGTCAGTGCTTTCTCAGTGAAACGAGAGGCTAAGTCATCAGCTGAGTTTGAGCAGGAAGTAAAGATGTTGGTAACAGGAGAAGAGAGAAAAAGTTGGGAAATAGTTGTTTAGTGAGTGGAAGACCAAATTAATCATAGGATTGTTGAGCAGAGCCAAGGGCAGAGTTTTATTTTTCTGAAAAGGGGTCTCAAGAGGGATCTGTCAGAATGATCAAGTGTTTTTCTATAGCCATATTTACCTGTTCTTGTCCACCTAGGTTTTGGGTGGTGCTTGGCCAGGGTCATTCACCAGAGGAAGAAGGGACAAGGTAACTATGGGTGTATGTAAGGAAGAGATGTACATGAGGAATGAGCATTTTCCAGGTATGGGGACACCAAAACCAAAGTAAGGATAGTGGATTGGTAGATTGGAAATACCAAAAGGGTTAAAAACTATGGTATAGGCATTCTGGGTTATAAATTTCAGTGAGAAACCCACTGGTCTGGTCATCTTTGCTCCCCCTTCCCTATACTATCCACCCTGAATTGGGCTATGCAGAACTCTTATGGTTGACCATAACATTGAGGCTATTTTAAATCATTGAGTTTGGTGATAGCGATAGAAAAGTAGACCATTGTATGCAGGTAATAAGGGAGCTCATTGCCTCTAGATAATTTTACAATAGTAATAGAACCATTGAAAGCCGGTTTTTCTGTTTGTTTGTTTTCTGTTTTTTTTTTTTTGTTTGTTTGTTTTAATAACAGAGTTAGAATACTGCTCAGGGGAAAAAAATTTGCTTGTTTCAAGAAAATACTACACTCACTTCCCTGTCCTTAATTATTACTAGTCCTAGGATCATTGCACAAATCTGATCAAATATTTTTACTACCCAAGAATACACAAAGATGTCAAACTACAGAAATAAAAGTAGAAGTAAATTTGAACATCTAAGCATCAAGCTAAGGAGCTAATTAGCCCTGAGAATGAATTTTTGAGTAAATAAAATATTAATACATTGATGGACATATGAGTCTGAAATTCAAAGGATAAGTCAGGCTGGAGACATACATTTCTGGGTATCAATATTAAAGACATTAAAAGTTATAAGACTAAATGGAATTAGCATGGGACTGAGTGCAGAAAAGAGGTCCAAAGATAGATCCTTTGGTGTCCCCATATTGTAAGTATATAATATAAAAACGTATACATAAAGGGGAAAGGAAACTGAAAAGGGTGAGTCAGTAAGGTAGAAAGAGAACCAGAACATGTGGTATCTTGGGGCTCAAGTGAAAAATGTGTTTGAAGAAGAAAGATGTGGATGGGTATTCTTCCTCATTGCTACTTGAAGACCATTTTATTTCATAAAAAATATGCATGTATGTCCACTTCTACTGACAACAGATAAAATAGGGGGTATAAATATTGATCCTTTAGTAATGTAGAGGTCATTGAGTGTAATAATAATACAGTAATAGATGTGATCATATAGTAAAGGTGAATTTTATTACAACAAATCTAAGAAAAACAGGTGGAAAAGTCAAAGACAGATGACTCTTATGAGGCATCATACTGTTTGGATGTTAAGAACATGAGCAGGAGAAGAAAATGGGGTAAGTTTTTATTTTATAATAAAAATAATGGCATTTTTGTACTCAGAAAAAAAATGATTTGTTAAGAAGGAAACTATGTTGATGCAGAGGAGAAAGGAAAGAATGACTTGAGCAATTTCATTGAGTGTCACAGAAGATAGACTCCAGTGTATGATGTGGAGTGAGTCTCAGAAAGGAGCATGGCCAGGCCACCACTGGAAGAGGAGAAAAGGCAGAATGTACAGACTCATGGTCGGTAGGTTGTGGGAGCCTGTAGACATATCTTCTGACTGCTTCTATTTTTTAACTGAAATAAGAATCGAAGACACCAGTACAGTGTGAATGGAGGAGGAGGTGTTGGAAGTCTGAGGAGAGAGAAAAAGGGAAAGAACAAGAGAGTGAAAGCACTAAGAAAATAGTGTGCCTATGATTGCCAGGCAGTACTAAGAGCCCCATTTAGGGCTAGTGATCGTGAACTTAAAGTGGGATCTGTCAACATGGATGTTTGCTTTTCTCCAGTCACGGTTAGTTCCCTAAGTGGTCGTACAAGTTTAAGCATGGAGGAGACAGAGAGTGGGTAAAATTCAAACTGGAATGTGGTTTTACAAGTAACTGCAATGGAGAGAGGGGAGAATAGATGTTGAAAATGTATAGAAGGCAGTGTTTATACCTGCTGGCCATGGGAATTGTTCTAAATAAAAGGGTGAAGTGGAGGAGAAAAAAAGTAAAAATATAGTAGAATGAATTAATAGCTTGTACGCTCCTGTAAGGCAAAAGGATTGTGTAAACCAGAGTCCTAGTTGGTGGTGTTTGAAAAGAAAGATGCTTGATCCTTGATCATGACCAGATATAGGAAATGGCTGGGGGGAGAGGTGAGAAATGGTGAGCTGTATGAGGACAAATTTATCAGAGAAAAAGATTCTTAAGAAAGGAGAGTCCAGGCTATTGGAAGAATTATGTACACAAGTAGTAAAGTCATTAGGAATAATGGCAAGAGAGAGGGGGACCTGATAGTTGGTAGGTAAGTGACAGCAACAAGGAGTTGGAGGAAGAGTGTAGTGTTATATTTCGAGCTTAACTTGTGGGGAGAAAAAAATAGTGTGTACCTGTGAATGAGAAGTGAGGAGATTGTGTACTTCATCTCCAGGCTGAGGAGGATGCTCCTGGGAGGAAAACAGCCAACTCTGAGGCTGAGAGGGGGGCTGTAGAGAAAGCAGGCTCTGAACTTCTGTTCTCACTGCTAAGTGCTTCATTTCCTCTCTAATCCCTAGTTCAAAGTTCTGAAACAGAAAATGTGAAAGGCATTCAGCACTTTTATTTTAGGATAAAATATATCTTATTACAATCCTATTGTTCTACCCAATTAGTATTTGGCCGACATGAAATTACATGGCTCAAAAATAATTCTGTGAAAGGTGGTATATGAAACAATGGTTCTGCCCTCCCTCCTCCTCCTTTTGTCTTCCTGATGGCACTTTTTGTGTGTGAAGTGTTTACCTTGGCTAACCTTTGATAAGTAGTGAGGCCTAGGCAAGGCTAAGAGCCAATGCTTTCCAAAATGCTAAAATTATTATGGAGCATAAGGCGATAATATTTAATTTGACTTTTTTCTTGAATAGTGAACCATACTTATCCAGAATCCCAAAAACCACTTAATTGCAATTGTTTCTACATAGTACTCTATTAGCAGAAAGAGATAATTATAATTTCACCTAACACACACACACACACACACACACACACACACACGTACAGATCAGACCATTCACATATACACACTCATATAAAATATTTAAATAATAAAAAAAGCAAAACAGGATCATTTAATTATTTGGCTTTGAGTCTACTATCTATTATAATAAATCTTAAAATTCAGAATGGAAGTTTAGAAACTTAATTTTCAAAGAAAATTTAAAGTAAATCAGTAAATTTTAGTTGTTTAATTGGGAAAGTGAGAGTAAATTAAAACAAATAAGTAGAGAGAATCAGAAAAATATATTGAGTTTTATTAAACCACAGTCCCCTGAGCATTCTGTTTCTTTAGTGTTATTGTGACTTGATGCAAGATTTGCAAAAAAAAAAAAATAAACTCAGAAGTTCAACTGTGATGTGTTTTAATAAAGGATATTGAATTAAATTCTGTCTTCCGTTCTCTTCATATAGTTGAAATTCTTCTCAGAATTTACAACTTGTTTTGAGATACAGGACACCTGTCCTGTTCTAGGCTTGCAGATAGTAAGTGAGCATTTGTCCTATATTCCTTTACTGACAAAGGAAGTATATAACTGGAAGGTCAAGAAATTGTGTATGTGGTGAAGATGAGCACTTAGATTTGATGATATAGAAGCCAAACAAGTATGTAGCTCTGATCCTAACCTACTACACTCTTTCCTACATGAAGGCTGCATTAAATGTGAACTCTGGGCATTCTTCCAGCAAAAAGTGAGTTAGGAAGCTACGTCTGTTTACTTTTATGGTTATCTAGCACATATCTTTTGCTCCCCTTAATTGTAGGTCAGTAGTAAACTTAAGTGAATACAATGTCGAACCTAAATAAGCCTTTTGATGTCTCTCTGATCTCACTAACAAAGCAAATTAAATGCATATGTACACTGTTTTGCATATATTTGTAGGTTTTGAACCCTCAGCTGGCAGGTTCTTGATGGTTACTTCAGGTGTCCTTGACGAGTCTAATGGTGCCAGAGTAACTGAAGGGGCACATTTCTCTCCTCATGGCTCTGAATGATGACATTCTCTCTACAGAATGAGGTTGGAGGATAAGTGTCAAGACATTTTTTTTTCTTTTATAGCAGACAGAAATTGAATCTTAGTTTGCCTCCTTAGACGTTATTCTCTCTAATAAAATCGGAGTTATAAACATGTTGAAACAGTTGATGCCATTCATTTACATTCTTTGTCATGGTTCCATCTTACAGAAGCTGACTAAGAGGCATATGCTGTTGCCTTTGGATACTCTTCCTTTGCTGATATGTAATAACAATCTTTTCAACATATTTGATTTATGAACATAGAATTTTTGGCCTGTGTTTATGCTCTTAACTTCTATATTTGACATAAGCAATAATAATTAGATTTATTTTAAACCATTAACTCTTTTAATGGTAATAGTTATATCTAATATATTAAAGACCACACAACATTTTCTGGTGTGAAACATGAGGTCACATTCTAACTATTACAGGTGAATACTTTTAGCCTGCTCAGTTTCATTAAAATTTTAATAATGGACTTTTCTCATAATAGTTTGCCTTACATTTTTAGATTTGTCTCTTTCACCCAAAGAAACAAAGATCTAGATATCATCTTATTTTCAGAAAACACTGAAAGAATTTCCCAGCAAAATTACATGCAGCAAAAATTTTCATGCAATAGAATTTATTTAAGGTATCAGAGAAAATCTCACAGTGTTTAATTATAATATAAGCACAGAATAAAAATCTTGTATTTTGTTTTCAGTTAAAATATTTATATCAACAGAAAAGAACCCCATTTCCCAGCTTTTTTTTTCCAATTCATCATAAAAGGCCAAAAAAAAAAAAAAAAAGGCAACATACTGCTAACCCCCTTCAGGAAGAAACTGTTTTATTGGGTGATTTTCCAAAGAATCCTTGGAAATATGTGATCCTAAAAACCTATGACCCGAGTCTACTAGAATGGGCACTCCTGAAGTTAATTTCAAATTGACTAATAAATAGGTGCATATTTGTCAACGAATTTAAATTCCAAAATTATTAAATGTATTTAACATACTTAAAGAAGAAAAATAAATAAATACTAGTAGTGTTTCTTCATTAGCTGTTTATATAATTGCTATTGTAAATATTTTAGAGGACAAAAGAAATATTTTTCAGAAACAATTTTTTGATAAAAATTCTTTTCTTTCAGTGTCAAAAGTCTCTGATTTCTTTTTATGTTTATCTATTTGGCAATAAATGCCTATTGAATTGTTGCCAATTCTTTTCTATGAAGAGCTACAAGATACTGCTATTCTTTAGATTCCTCATTTTCAAATGACATCCCATGGGTCCTTAACAAGGTACTGAAATGAATTTCAAAAACACCTGTCATTATTCTTTTGCTGCTGTCCTTAAAATAAAATAACTTTCAAATCTGCAAAATTTTTTATCCAATGAGATGCAGATTCATTATCTAATTTAGAGAGTAGTGAAGTAATTAACTACAATAGAACAATATTATGGTTTTTATATAATAAACTATTTAATCAGGAATTAATAAAATGCCATCCACATAAGAAAGAGATTTTCAAAATATAATGGTACAAGATGAATTAACAGAGAGTGGATTTGTCCTATCACTGCAAACAGTTACTAAAATAAACAAAATTATGCTTTGGAAGACATTTTACATAAAAACACAAGACATTCAGACTTAAGAGATAAAAAATAAACATTGTGAGTGCCACAATTTTTTCTGCTTATGACCTCAAGGGAATTTCCAGGTCATGACACATGGAGGAAAAACCCAGCCAGAACACAGTGGAGAGAAGACCAAGGTAGCTAGAATTCTAAGGACAATGCTAAATAGATGATGATAATAGATGATAGATAGATAGATAGATAGATAGATAGATAGATAGATAGATGATTGATAGATAGATAGATAGATAGATAGATAGATAGATAGATAGATGATAGATTGAATTCTTGAGATTTCATGAGCATCCTCCCTCTTAGGTACTCAGATGAGTACTCATCAGTACTTGCATGAGAGGAAACTATCAAAGGCAAAAAAAGGATAATCTGAAAATATTAGAGATAAAATGTTCAGTATTCATATAAAGAAAGGAATAGTGCTTATGCCCATGAGCTCAACTGGAAAACTTTATCATTTACTCCATAATGAATTAATTACTTAAAAATGTCTTACCGTACTGTGATTAATGATTTATCCTGGATTGAGCACTTCTTCATATGCACCTAACAAATCATAAAAGCAAGACCCAAAATGGTTTAAGGTGTCCCTAAATAATTTAACTAAATTTGAAAACAAATGCCAAGAACATTTAATAGAATACAAAATTTTTAATATCCACTATAGGAAACATTCACAGTGTCTGGAGATGGAGAAGTCAGGATTAGGAAGGGCTTACAATGGCACATTTGGAAACCTTTAGGGGTGATAGAAGTCTTCATTATTTTGATTGGAATTGAATATGTCAAAACTTATCAAATGATGTACTTTAAACATTTGAAATTCATTGTATCTGAATTATTTCTTTAATAAAACAATTAACTAAAAATAATTTTAAGTACTTTTATGACAATATTTGGAACTGTGGCTTCATAAACAATTACCAGGATTATGGCTTTAAAATATCATGTATCATATAATAGAATGAAAGGAGAAAATGGTAATTGTCGCAAAATATGTGCCAATGGAGAATTCATAATTATTTCTACATAATAACAACTTAAGGTTTACCAATAGAATATTTGGTTTAAGAGTAATAACCAAATATTCTCCTAAAGGCTTTTATTCATTCATTCACTTCTGGTCACATCAAATTATTATGTGCTTGCTCTCTGAAAGGATCTATGTGAAGATATTACTTCTCTTGTATGAAAAAAACAAACATAAATTTTGTCTTCATACACTCATATAGAAGAAAGGACCACAAGATAAGGACAACTAATTAAATTTATTCAAATAATTAAGTTAAATGATGTTTGTAAATACATACTACAGAACTTGATACATAGCACATACTCAGTAACAGTAGCACATCATTAATAAATAAGAGAGAGTGATAAGTCATATGAAAAGGATAAAATATCATTGGAATTTAAGAGTGAAGAAACTGTGTTTGTGTGTGTGTGTGTGTGTGTGTGTGTGTGTGTGTAGAGGATATGGTTGGAGAAATGTGAATATCTAGAATGCTCCATGAGTTGGTTGACATTGAAAGCCGATTGAAGGCCACCTGTAATATAAGAGTAGAGGTCATATAAAGATGAAGCTGTGTAAATAGATGAGAAGGAGATAAAAAATAATTCTGCATTCCTTATTTTAAAATGTTATTGATTTCTCCTTCCTCTTCAATGTAACCTTTTTCAACAAAGACAGAGAATAAATTGAAAATGAATAATTAAATTGCTAGTTTTATGGCATATATAAAAAATGGAGACTCATAAGTCAATAATATATGAGGATATAGCCACTTGCTCTTTAAAAACAACAAACAGCTCAGCTGGCATGGTTTAGTGGTTGAGTATCGACCTATGAACCAGAAGGTCACGGTTCAATTCCTGGTCAGGGCACATGCCCAGGGTGTGGGCAGGATCCCCAGTATGGGACTTGCAGAAGGCAGACAATCAATGATTCTCTCTCATTATTGATGTTTCTATATATCTCTCTCCCTCTCCATTCCTCTCTGAAATCAATAAAAATATATTTAAAAACAATTAAACAAAAATAAGTACAGGGGTCACATAAAAGTTCCTTGAACCAGTTTTTACTGTATTCTATTCAGCACAGCTTCTAGCTATAAATTGTAAATTTATAGGGATAAATTCACCTTACTCTTGGAGTGTGGTCTAGGAGTTTGGATTGGATACAAAGCTGTATTTTTTACCAGTAAATATTTATAGATCTTCTACTATATGCAAAGCACTGTTTTAGGCACTGAATATGAAATGCCAAAACACTAAAAATATTCCCCCATCAAAGGAGATGGCAATATACAAATAGGGATGATGAAGATAACATACATACATGCTTAAAAGGAGTAAAATACAGTAGCAGGAGAAATAAGTGCTGAGTATAGTAGAAGAGGCTTATCTCAAGGTTCTACAACTGGCAGCTGCCATAATTCCTTTTACATCTTCCTAGATCAGTGGTTCGCAACCTTGGCTGCACATTAGAATCACCTGGGAATCTTTTTAAAATCCTGATTTCTGGGCCCCATCCTCCGGAAATTCTGTTTCTTTGTTATGGGGTGGGGCCACAACATTAGTAACAAAGAAACAGAATTTCCGGAGGATGAGGCCCAGAAGTCAGGATTTTAAAAGATTCCCAGGTGATTCTAGTGTGCAGCCAAGGTTGAGAACCACTGTCCTAGATGCACTTTCTAAATCATGTACATGGGTACATGGTGTTTCTTGGGGTTTCTTAGATCTTGTTTTTAAAAGGTTCAATGTTTGAAAATGTTAGCAAGTGTTAAGCAATTACTGCATATGTTAAATAAATCTTCTCTCAATTGTTCAATGATGTGGGTGGGCGCTGACTAAGCAATTGGGCGGTCCAGTCAATAGAAGATCCCTTCCATTTATAAAAAATAGATGTAGGTCATGAGAGATGGCCTAATGGAAGTTCCATCTGAACACTCTTCTTCTGACTGTCCTACTTTTCCTTCTTCTGAGGTGAAAACAAGATGTTCAGAACACATTATCTTGCCTATTGGCTCATTCCATCATTTCCTTTTAAGTAGAGTCTTCCAGTGTTCTTGAAATCATTACATTGGTCTTTCATTTTATAATGCTCTCTTTGGTCAAATGCACACAACAAAAGGCACTGAAGAGTAAAGCAAAGGAGAGTGATTCTACATTCCTTTCAAACTTATCCACATAGGGCCATATTTCGTAGACTTGAATAATATGATGTCAATTACCAAATTAAAAACACTCATGTGCTCCTCATTCCAAAGCATAACTCCTTAGCATGGCTTGTCTCTCTATTCCTCTTTCCATAGCCTTACCTGTAGCATTCACTGCAGCCATACTGCATTCCTGTCACTTCCAGAAATGCGCCAATCTTGCCTGTGCCTAGGCTTATGCAGATGCCTCCCTCTAGCATGCTTGTATTTCCCTTGTCCATCTGGCTCATCCCTGTCATTCTTCAAGACATATTCTTACAGTGTCAGCAAATCTGCGATCCTTTATTTCTCCCTCCAGAGTGAGCCAAATGCCCCTTTAGCTTCCCTGCACAGTGTACTTACAAAATAATGCCTTATGTTGGCATCTGTTTTTTAAAATATTTTTATTATTTTTAATTACAATTAATATAGAATATTATATTAGTTTCAGGTGTATAACCCAATTATTAGACATTAATATAACTTCTGAAGTGATCAATGTCTGGCACATAGCAAGTACTCATAACTATCTTCTGAAGTAAAATAAATACTGTTTCAGAGAATCAAGTACAAGACATAGTTTTAAAAACCTAGTAATTCAGTGCATCAGAGACTGGTAAAAATTTATTCTGCAAACACTGATGAACCAGTAATCCTAGGTATGCTGTTTAAGTAGGCACCAACAAATAAAAAAAGTAATACTGTAGTCTAAATATTTTCAAAAAATTATTCTGGCTTACTGGAGAGAAACATTTTCTTTCAGAGACCTCCAGAACTTGCTTCCAGGTGCTCAGAGAGTGCCTTAAGTTCAGGAGAATGCATCATTTATAGAAAGGAAGCTTAAAACCATGATGTTGAGGTTAGTGCCAGAATTAGACCGCCTGAGTACTAACCAGTTCTCTTGATCAAGTTATCTCCCCAATTTTCAAACTGTGATAAAATACACATATATAATAGTTATTATATCACCAACATCTATCTTCAGAACTCCTTTCAATTATAAAAAAATGAGACTCTGTATCCATTAAACCATAACTCTGCATTGGCCCTCTCCCTGATCCCTGGAAACCACTATTCAACTTTCTGTCTCTGATTTTGACAACTCTAAGTACCTCATATAAGTGGAATCATACAGTATTAGTCTTGTTTTGAGCGGCTTATTTCACTTAGCAGAATGTCCTCAAGGTTCATCTGTGTTGAAGCATATGTGAGAGGTTTTTTGCTTTTTTAAGGCTTAATAATATTCCATTGTATGCATTTATCACACTTGGCTTATTCATTCATTCATTCATAAATGAACACTTAGGTGGCTTCTATATTTTAGCTATTGTCATTAATGCTGATAGGAACATGGTTATGCAAATTACCTAATCTTTCAAAATCTGATTTCACACTGCAACGTAACAGGAATAATAATAAATAAAACATTAATCTATTGAATGGATTAAGTGAAATGGTCTATGTGGAGAAAAAGGCACAGCTTTGGCACATTGTATTATTTAAAAATAAAATTTTAACTTGTATTTTTATGAAGGTGTTGGCTACACACAATTTAACAATAACATTTCCCAGGCCCTCGGCAGCTGAATATTAAGTGGCACCTAGACAAATCAAGTATCAACAGTTTATAATGAAAACCAATACTAAGACTATAGCTATGTGTACACTCAATTGAAAATATATTTTTCAACCTTAATTCTTAGAGTTGTGTCTTTGCATGTATCCTGTAGAGTGATAATAGGCCACATGTTGGAGTGGTTTGAAAAATAATGACTTCCCATAGTTGTGATTATTTGAGTGCTTGACTTCACCTATCTTTCCACTTATTTATCCCTTCAATAATAATATGGGATTGAAGTGGCTCTTATCAGTGGTGGAAAAGTGGATATATTTTACATGTCAATTCTTTAAAAAGGGAAACTTGGAGCTTCAGAAAATAATACTGAAGAGCTAGAGAAATGTATAGGAAAAACATTTCTGAGTACTACTTGTTAGCATTACATTTCATTGATTTAAAGTAATTATAATTTTCATTGCAAGATCTATTAAAAAAGGCTTTTACCTGACAGTAATTTTTTTTTTGTAGTTACAGGTTATTGTTAGTATGAATGGAAAAAAGGCATGAAGTGGAAATGAGACTGTTTTCTAAATGTATCTTCACAAAAGGAGACAAGAAGTGCTAAGCACCTTAATGCTCACAGGGTATAAATCATTTAAGAGGCATAAGAATTCTGCATTAGCTTCTCAGAAACCTGCTCATTCAACATGTGAGTACTTACCATGATTTCATTTCACATTCATATTTCTTTATTAGGTAACTTTATTTTAAATATAATATTAAATTTTACTACACTACAGGATATATAACTTTTTTATATTATGTATTTCATCAATAATATATGCCTTTTTATTATTATACAAGAGGCCCAGTGCATGAAATTCGTGCACTGGGGCATGGGGGTCCCTCAGCCCAGCCTGCCCCCTCTCACAGTCAGGGAGCCCTCAGGGGATGTCCTACTGATGGCTTAGGGAAGCAGGCCTAAGCCGCAGTCTGGCCGGAGAGGCTTGGAGCAGGGGCCATGTGTGTGTGTGTGTGTACGCTGGGGGCCTGTCCCCAGCCATGCCACAAAGGCTTGGAGCAGGCACCCCTCTGTGTTGATCTCTCAGGCTTGGGTGGAGCCCGGCCCCTCCTCTTGAGCTGGTCATGACCATGATGGAGTTTCTACCTCATTTGCATAGATAGATATAGATAGATATAGATATAGATATAGATATAGATAGATAGATTTTAAAGAATAGCTGCAGTTATTGAGCACTTCTAAATGCCATAAGCACAAGACACTCAAACTTTATATATTATTAATAAATGTCCTCAGGACAAACATTTGCATACACATAAATATTTTTATGTATACTTGGGAGGAGAGATTTGATATTATGCAACTTTTCCAAACTTTCTCCAATATCTCTTTAAAAGAGGTAAGGTTAAAAAAAATAAATTAAATAAATAAATAAATAAATAAATAAATAAATAAAAGAGGTAAGGTTAATTGCAGATCTATCTTACTTCAAAGCTTATGTTTTCCCCACCATACATCACTTCACATTATGGACCTGGAAATTCCCTACATTTCTTAGATACATAAAACATCTAAACTTCACTTTCAGAGAATGTACATTCTAGACCCACCATAGACTAAATGACCAAACATAGTCAAATACATTTGCATATTTATTTTGGTTGAAAAAAAATCTTTAACTTTCCCTGTCTTTTGTGCATATCCAATGAGTATAGTCTGGAGGCTGCATGAAAGCTGAAATCATTAAATGATCTAGGGAGAGAGGAGTAGGAACAAGTTTGAGACCAAATAACCAAATAAAATGTTTAGCTTCTGAGGTATAAAAGAAGAAGAAAGCTTCCTCCAAACATTCAGGTAGGTAGTCCTCCATACCTAATTATGGGTTTTTGTGTTTTAATAACATGGTATAAGCTACATTTTAGAAAAATGCAATATTTAATAACATGGTATATGCTACATTTAAAAAATGCAATATTCCTAATATTAGGAACTTGCCATAGTTTTTGAAATTTTGTCAAATATCACTTTAACAAATTCATCCTCTTTCCATGTATTTGTGCAAAATAAAATTTATTGTACAAAATAAATACAGCACAGCTTTGTTTGTAGTCATTAATGTTTCATAGGCAGTTACTGTAATCTATGAATAATCCACAATATAATTTTAGGAATTTGAACTCTCTGATTTATCAAATTTCTTAAACAGTGCTTCCAGAAGGAGCAAGTGTAATACCTTTTCCCCATCATTAAAGAAGTACTAATACTGATGTAGCTAAAGCTAGAAGTCAGCCTCAGGGATAAAGAGATCATGTAGATATAACGTGAGTAAACAGTCTCTCAATGATCTAGAATTAGCTGTAAAAATGTTGTTGGCTCAGTTATGGGAACTAAGATTTATATTAGACCCAACTTCTTAATTTGCTTAGCAAGTTGTTTGTATTTGATGAACTGATTTTTGAGGGGACTCTAGAATTTCAGTTGAAAATGTTTTTTGAAGTAACTCAATATGGACTAGGGAAGCCAGAGTAAACCACAACACAAAAATCTGGAAGACAGTCTCCAATTTACATTTCTGCATATGACCTACTTTATGAGAAAATGAAGGTCATAAAATTAGCTTTTATCTAATGGTCTAAAACTTAGTTGTCAAAAGTGTTGCTGATGACAAAGGAAACATTACCTCATGTGGATGGCAGGGTGCTTTATAGGAACCCAAATGACCCGGAGCTGAGCAGCTGGTAACTGAAACTCATCTTGTCAATGTCAACTATAGTCCATCTTCCCAATTTGCCAGAGAAAACACAGCCACACTTTGCTTACAGTGTCTGGTGTCAGAAGGACCACACTTTTGGAATTCATCCTTTTAGGACTGTAGAAAGAAAGCCAAGGCATACATTCAATGTGCCCGCCCTGCCAGCTGTGGGACAGAAGGAGTTGGAGAATGCTGGAAGTTAGGTTGTTGCTTTCAAGTATTCAGAGGCCAAAATAGGAGAAAGATCTTTTAAAGCATAATTATACAAAAAATAAGAAAAGCCAAAATTAAGCCTCTCATATTTCAGTTTTGAATGTGCAGAGATCTGACAAAAATATAGTTTATTTCACCTCTTAATCTTTGCATACAGACAACTAAGAGACATCTCTATTAGAAAGTTATCCTCAAGACTAATTTACTCAAGAAAGGAAAGCAGATGAAGATTCAGTATAAGCAAACAGCTAATTAATGTCACTACAAATAAGAGTAGGTGAAGATAAAGGAGAATAGGAAATATCAAAGAAAAACTGAATTTTTCAGAGCTTAAAAGTTCAGTAATATGAAGAAAAAAATCACAGAGACCTTATACAATGAATGTAAAGACCCAATCTTGAAACTATTACTTGAAATTCCAGACAATACTCATAAAGAAAAATCTAGTCATCTACAAAAGATGAGAATCAAATGTCAGTCAAAATTCTTTCTAGAATAGAGGGGCACCTGTATAGCATTCTTTCCATAAACCCATACCCAAATCTAAACATGAAAAAACACCAGTCGAGGAAAAATTGAGGTATATTTTGCCAAGTACCTGACCAATACTCTTCAAAAATGTCAAGGACATGAAAAACAGGGAAAGACCGAATAATTGTCTTAGATTGGAGGAGAGCAAGAAGACATGAAGACTAAATGCAGCATGGCATCCTAGAGCCAAATAAAAAGACAACAGTAAAACAGCTAGCAAAATCCAAATACAGTATTTCTTTTAATTAATAATGCTGTATCAACATTAATTTCTTGTGACAAATTGAACACTATTATGTAAGATGATAACATTAGGAAAAGCTGGGGGAAAAGATGTAGAAATGCTTTGTATTATCTTGGAAAGTCTTGTGTAAATCTAATATCATGAAAATACAAAAATAAAAAAAGTGATCAGAAACACTGGATGCTCAAAGACAATAAAATATGATTTTAATATTCTGGAGAGAAGCCAATATTAAACACTGTGACTACAGTATTTATTCAGGTCTAATTATGATATTTTCATAATAGGAAAAAAGTCTGGAAATTTATCTTTATCAACATTGTCTTAGTTACTTTAGCATGTCCTATAGCAAAACAGAAACTCAAACTAAGAAAAGTATGATATGGAATATAGAAAAAAGTGGAAACAATTTAGGAAAATAGCAACTGGAAGTCGCACAATAATAGCAGTATAAAAATCAGTTTAGGGTGGAGTAGAAGATCAATGCTTTCAAGAGCGAGGACTCTGAAAAAAAATTAAAGGAAGAAAATTATACTAATAAGATACCTGATTAGATATAAATATTGGACAAATTTATGATGTGATAAAAGGCAAAACTGTAAAAGTAAGAAATAATAAAAAAGAAAATAAAAGAAAGGGAGGGAAGGAATGAAGAAAGGAGGTAGGAAAAATAAAAGGCAATTAGAAATTCTAGGAAAACCAAAAGGTTATATAAAAATAAAAATAACATACAATTATTTCATTTGACTTTTTAAAGATCAGTATTTACAGTCACCACAGTTTACTCACTATTTGCTGATTTTAAGTAAACTGGCTTTGAAAATGGCACTAATACATCAGTACTCTGAGTATGGAAACACCAACTGGTTGCAAAGAGAACACATAGGAGGAGTACTGGCTCTAGGCTTTAGAAATCAAGAAAAACTTTCTATAGGAATCCATGTCTGGCTTGTTAGAAATAAGGCAAGCCCTGAAAATCAGGGGTCCTAGTAAAACACAAAGCATACTTGGTGGCCAGACAGCAAGGCAAATATCTTTAATCCTGCAGGAGGGTGCATGCACATGGGCTGGGAGCACAAGCACACTGAGCCAGCAGTCCACTTGGCTTTATAGTCCTCACACACGTGATCTGTCCCTTACTCTTGATTGGAGCTTAGGCTTTCCAATTGGCTAATTTAAAGGAAGGATTTGAGCTTTGCGATTTCAAAATGGCGGCCCATAGGGGTACTGTAAGTCACATGAGCCAAATTTCCATTCTTTGACAGAAAAGATTACTTGTTTGTTCTCATAGGCTGAAACCCAAAGACTGACTAGTCCAAAAGAAGGATGTTACAGTGAAGAGGATTCAGTTCGAAGAAAAAACATTTGAGAAGGTCCAAGAATACAAGACAATAGGCTGTGATAAAAATACTGAAATAATTTGAGATTAATAGTAATAAAAATTCTAGATGTGAGGAGGCATTGGGTATGTGTCAATAAATATGATTGGAGAGGTAAGGGTTATATCATGGAGTAATAGGTATTTTTAAAGTTTTGAACCTATTATAAGACTAATAATCAAGTTATTTAAGCAGAGAACCATAGTTATAATATCACTTTTAAAAGATGACTTTGAATGAAGAGTGAGGAGTGGTTGGAATTGAGAAAGAATGAAGGCATAGAGAGAAACTGCCCTAAATTGAAATACAGACATTAGGAAAGGGGAGAAGTTAATGGATATAAAGGCGCCTTTCTCTAGGGGGAAGCTTAGGTAAGATTTAGTGTTTATGTGAACCTGGGGAGCAAGAAGTAAAGAAGGATATTCAGTTTCTCCCTTGAGCCACTTTGTAGGTAGAGGTGCAATCACTCCATGCAGACAGCATAACTAGAGTGGTGTTGAGAGGGTGGGAGGTTTGGGGGTGGGGGGAGGAGGGCGAGAAACTAATGAATCCAGTAGTCTTTACCTAAGATATCCAAGATCAGATGTAGATTAGGCAGTAGGATATATAATTTCAAGTTCAAACTAGAGACATGGGCCAGAAATATTTTTAGGTAGCATTTGATAATAATTAGCAATTGAAGTCATGACAATTGATATTACCTCCATGCTCTTTTGAGAGTCATATCCTTTCACATATCTAATGTCTTTTTTTTTTTAATGGGATAAATTGAATGGTAATTCAGAACTTTCTGTAGAGAAAAGTCAGCTACAAATACCCTTTCTCTCATTCACAAATCATGCATTAAAAACCTACTATGGTGTATGGGAAAATATAGGGAAAAAACTCAAGGTGTCTACATATACAAACTGGCTAGGAGTTCCCCAATACAGGAATGCAGGGTGCTCCATAAAACGCAGGTAAGGAAAATCAAATTGGCTGTTTATTTTACAGGGAGCCACATTAGCTGAGTATAAATAACATTCTGCTACACATTTAAGTGCTTTTGGAGTGGGCCTTCTCTGTAGTCACATCTACAGTGAGTTGTGTTTAACCTACCACTCTAGAGCATTTGGTTTACAAAAATGTTTAAGCTGCCAAACAGGAAATACCATAAGCCTCAGGAGAATGTGGTTCATTAGTTGATATACTTACTGCCTGAAAGTTGCAGGGGTTGGGGGTGGTGGTGCAGAGATATGAACAAGGGTGGACACTGGGGAGGAGCAGCCTTCTGTGAACCTCAATCTGTCTTTGAATGAACTAAGCTTTGGGCAGTATTTCTTAAATTTGATTATCTTATTTTTTGGACCTAATGATATATTTATTTGACAACATTATACCAAATCATCTGGAATGCTATTAACTTGAGGTTATTGCCAGTATAGTTTGATATTTATTAAATAACAATATGTTCTGACATTGTACACTAAATGAAATAGCTAATGGACTTTCTTTAACTTACTGCCTTTTACTTACTACCTTACAAGACAACCGTTATTCAAGGGGTTTTAGATAGGGAAGGTGCTAGTAAATGAATGGGCAGGATGGAAATATAAAAGCAGGTAAGTCCATGTGGATTTGAGAGTTAGGCAAAGCCAAGTGATATCCGTGATGAGAGCAGAATGATATTGGCTCAGGAGGCAACCTGTTAAAGAGAACCTGGCAGGAGCAAAAGGAACGGCTTGAGGGGGCGGCCCTAGGATTCAGGGGAAGGTGAGTGAGAGAGGTTGAGGAACATGGAGGACATCAGCGGGTGTGGGAATAAGAGGTGGAAGATGAAGAATTGACTGATTTGCAAATAGAGTGAATTTTGAATTATACTGTGGTAAGGGATAAACATGTTACTTAGTAAATGCATTAAAATATACTGGTGGCTTCTGAATTACATCCATGCCTAGTATTTGACATAGAAACAAAGGGCGATGCTCTAGGTTTTGTGTTTGTTTCAGGGAGAGGGTTATGGAGATAATGATATAAAAATGATAAACAGATATAAATGTTTTTCATATCTCAAGAAGCAAATGTGAAACTGCTAAAAGAGACAAGGTTTGGATTGTTAAAACCTAAATTAAGTTTATGGTAATAAATCATTTTCATACAGAAGAATATGAAAATATTGTTACCAGAGTAAAAGGGTCCGTTTGCCTGTGCACATCAAAACTCAATAAGAATGTGAACAGGAGTTAGAAAGTAAAGGCTTATTTAAGGAAATGGTGCCAAGCCTGAAGTCACAGGTAAGCTATTGGGCAAAAGCCTGGCTCCCTTATTGTCTGCATGGGGACAAATTATATATAAGAAAAATTATTAATCATGGTGGTTAAGGGAGTTGGGGTCCTGGGCTTTACTAATTTATTGGGATCAGGGTAGGGAGTAGTTGCTCACTGTATCAGGTGCTGGTGTCAGCCATGGCATCCTTCTGTCTGGTTGAGTGGGGCCAGTAGGTTCACTCTGCTTTCATGGACCTAGGACTGAAACACAACTGAGGTCAAGATATGTTCTTTGGTTTGATCAAAACTCTGTTCTCATGGTCAATAGACTTGAAGCTTTATTCTTAAGACAGTTTGATGCTGACCAAACTCTCATATCCAAAGGGCTTAATAATGAAGGGTATGGGCCTTATGAAGGGTGGCAGGTGAGTCTTGGTGCTATTAGATCAGTTAGAATCAAGAGGAAAGAAAGGAAAAATGGTCATATATTAAAGAAACGAAGTTTCTGTGTGGTTACATTATCTTCCAGGCAAAAGCAAACTAAAATATTTTAAATAAGATGTGCAAGGACATAGAATGTCATAAAGATACTACTATGCTTCTTTTTCAGTGTGACAATTTTAACCACATGGAATCAGAACCACCTTGACAAGCTTGATTTAGGTAAGAGGGGATTTAGATTTGAAGCAGTAGAATCTAGGAGGCATTGCCAATGTATTCAGGAAGACCTGTGGTTTTGGCATGAGAATTGTGTAATAATGTAGATGTGAAATTGCAGAACTATGATCATCATTTATCAGGGGTAGCCATAGGAGTGGAGAAAAATAGTTCAACACAAATCATTTTTAAAGTAAAAATATGGACAATTTAGGATGAGATTATGAAAAGAAAAAGCAGATAAAGAATAATGACTCCAAAATACACTGCAAGAGCAATGGCTGCATACCAGGAACAAAAATGAACTGATTTAAAGAGAAGCCAGTTTTTGGAGAAATATGATGAGTTCAAGTTTGAACACACTGAGTTTGAAGTGACAATCAATGATCCAATTGGATTCCCATTGATGACACAGAAACATCAGACATATAAAAGTAAGCCAAAGGTATATTCATTGAGTGAATTAGCACACATAGAATAAAAAGTGGGAACTCTCACATTTGAGGGTAGAAAGACTAATAAAGTTAGTATTAGTAAGAAGAAGTTAGACAGAGTAAGACAAGAAAAACTAGAAAATTTATAGTCTACGGAGAACAAAGTAGGTGATATTTGTACGAAGTGGACATTGTTCAGCCACGGGAACCACCACAGAAGTCCAAGGATGATGGTGGCTGACAGGAGGCCCAGGGATCAGTGCTCAGGTGGTCATTAGTCATTTAGGAGCCATTGAAGGAGATAATGAGCTGAGGCATCAGAAACCGAGATAGCTAACTGGTGGTAGGAAAGAAGGAGGTAGCACGTAAGGCTTGTACTTCTGAGAAGGAATTCTTGAGAGAGATTTTTCTACATTTCTATTTTAGGCCAGAAGTCCTTGAGAACATGAAAGAAAGAAAGATGGGTTTTAAAAAAGATGATTAAATGAGGTGGTTGGCATTGCTGTCAAAGAAAGATTTAGCTTTGGAAGACTGAAAATCAAATCAAAACAAAACCCTCAACAGCAATATTTAGTCCCCAAAACCTCAACAACATTTAGTTCCAAAATAGGGTAGTAAGAAATGTGTGTCAAATTCCTGCTGAATTTGAAGAGACACTCTAAATTAAAACGTGTGTGTGTGCGCATGTGTATGTGCATGTGTGTGTGTGTGTTTGTGTGAAATAGCATATGTTCACAACATTCTTAGAGTTAAAAAGCATGTCACTGAAATAATGACTATTTTATTATTGACTATTTAATAATGGATTGTTGAGATCATCATGGCTAGCACCATTAGAAAAGAGGTATGTTTTCAATATAAATTCACACTTTAAAAAATAGAATTATGAGAGACCCTACTATGAGGTAGGTGGAGACGGATTTTGTAGAAATCAATAAAAAAAAAAGAAGGGAAAAAGTGGTTTTCAGGCACTTCATTTATTTCTGAAATTTTTTATGTATAGTAAAGGAGGGGTAGAAAATTATGTCCCCCACCATATACCAAGTGATTCCAGTTCAAACCCTTATATTATAGGAGAGAGCTGCCCACAAACTATTGTCAAAAAGTTACAGGGAGGTTAGCCAGTGTTTTTTTGGACTCTGCTTTCTCTCTGCTTCTCTCCCTTTCCTACCTTTCCTCTCCCCATCATCCACTACAATCTTCCCCAGTTCTGGGGACTCAGCTCCTCTGAGGTGCCTCAGAGACTTTCTATCCAGAAGAGAATGCATCATTTCTCATGGGAAAAAAAGGGAAGCCATTTAGAGAAAGGGACATGGGCCTCAGCTCTTTCCTTTACTTAGTCACGGCTTCTGCTTGCAGATCCCAGCCAAGGAACATGGTAAGGGGACACGAGAAAACAGGAGCATATCTTGCTTCACACCAGAGAGCAAACCTTCATCCAATACAAGCCACTCAGCGTGACTTTCCTGTGTAGGCTCCACACAAGTCATGTTTTAAGTTACAAAGAGTGCATTGCAGTGCTCCTATCAGTGTTGTGGACTTTCTTCCTGGCCCAGAAAGTTGCTAAACAGTGTGAATGGCTACTTGGGAGAAAACAGAGGAAAGGGCCTGTTCTAATCTGAATAAAGTTCAGAGAGATTCCACCGTACTTTGATTCTCCCGTGGAAAAGACAAAGGAGTATAGACTTCTGCTCCAGCCAGATTGGCTCCTGGGAAGTCATCAGTTATCCAAATTCATCCTCGTGATAACTCACTGCATTTATCACCAACATGCACAGTGTTTCTCATGCTTCTACTCAAGCCCTATGCTATTATTTCTTTCCATTGAAGTGGCTTTTAAATCCCACCGCAGTCTGTCATTATATATTTGTTAAGGAAACTCTAATGTGATTTAAAGCGCCACCAAAAAACTGACTGGGAAAGGAGTACATGTGTCTAAGTCAGAGGAAAGTCTTTTGAAATAATATCCGCCCCCCCCCCACATACACATAGAATTAAATGCTTCCCTGTTGTCTTAGAAAGGTGTTTTCCCCTCAATTGTGTGAAGTAGTTATGTCTATTATATAAATTAAATAAATTCAACAGAATAAGTATGAGAAATGTACCAGCTTAAAAACATTCCTCTGTAAGTTTGCAGAGACAGTGATCTCAGGATTTTGTGATTATAGGAAAACACTTTATTGAGTGTCGTTTATGTACCGGAAACTTTGTACAATCCTGCAATTGCCATCCAGATTGTATTAAACACGATGCATTTCCGATTCTGTGCCAAGCCCTAAGGTATTTTTTCCAACCACTCTGATGCTTCATGAGCTCTGATCCCAAAGTGTGTCGTATATGCCTATGCTATGTAAACATGTGTGCTTACACACACTGACACACATCTTTTGCATTTATAGTTTTTTTACACAATTGCCTCATAAAACATTAAAATGGAAGATTAGACTTCATTTAGAATTTCACAATACCTCAATAATAAGTCCATTCTCAACATTTGAAGAAGGAAATTTCAGTATGATGAGGTGGGACAAAAACTGATTTGAGATTCATTCCATTGTATACCTACTCTTAGAAAAAAACAAAAACAGAAGCAATTTACACATCTGCAAATCTTGAGAAAATTTGCATGATTTGGGCACATGAAGCCATTTTAGCACACACATTCCTTCCTTTCATCTCTGAAGGGTGTCGAAAGGATACAAACATGTTTTTTGCAGATGATGTGAATTACTGACTGGCATAAATAGCAACTTACACTAATGCTTCAGAAATGTGTTTTTTATTGAGTGAAGATGGCATCCGGAAAAAATATGTAGGAAAACTCATATTTTGTGAGAGCTGAAGGTATGGCATTGGCTATACTGCTGTGTGTGTGTGTTGTAATTGACATTACAATTCTAGGTTGATCTTTTTTTTTTTTTTAAATATATGTTATTGATTTTTTACAGAGAGGAAGGGAGAGAGATAGAGAGAGTTAGAAACATCGATGAGAGAGAAACATCGATCAGCCGCCTCCTGCACATCTCCTACTGGGGATGTGCCCGCAACCCAGGTACATGCCCTTGACCGGAATCGAACCTGGGACCTTTCAGTCCACAGGCCGACGCTCTATCCACTGAGCCAAACCGGTTTCGGCTAGGTTGATCTTTGTTCTCCACTTAACGTGCATAGCCTTGGTTGAGACACTTGTTCTTAAAGATGGTGAAATAATTAAATAATCAAAAAGTAAGAAAGCCTGGAAATTACTCACTAGACCACAATCTATATTAAATGAGATAAACTAAAAAGTAAATATGGATTTTTGCTTACTAGGGGAATCTATCAGAAATTTATTTCATTTAAAAAATATTACTCAGTGTATTTTAAAAATAAACCCAATCAGATTTTCTGTTTAAGGACTAAATTAGTCAAGGGTATTGTAAATGGTTTCCCCTGGAGTAAAATTTTTGCACCATATTTTAACAATCTGAGAATTATAAACTATTAACTGAAGTGTGATGTGCATGAGCTAGAAAAGACCTTAGTGTTTTTTGGTTCAATCATTCTTTTACATATGGGAACCGAGCCCCAGAAAATTCCAGTGAGTAAGAAAAGGTTACATATCGTGGTTGTAACGTAGCCAAGACTAAATCAGGTAGTTGTAATTATTTTGACCCAATATCTAGTACTCTTTCTACCTCATATTATTCTATCTCTTTAAGATGATAAAGTAAGACTTTGAATCATTGGCAATCTGTGATACCAAGGTTCTTGGTCTTGAAGGGTATTTATCACAGGGATCATCTCAGACATAGAAATTATTCCTTGGTGCAAAACTGTGAGTAAATGGAACAAGTAGTTCAGGTTATATACATGCAAGGAAGTTTGATGTGATCAAAATATTTTTGTCATTTCAATTTATTAAAATTAGTCTAATTGGCTCTGTGAATGACAGGAAATTTGGAAATGTTAAATCTGTTGTTTTTTGCTTCTTGGTTAACTACAGTGAATCAAACAACTGAAATGTGAAGTTTCATGAGGTAAAAAACAGGTTCAGATGTCTTATTATCCTACCCCAGGAATTGTACAGTGCCTTGTGCATAATGAACTGTATCATTCTCTCTCTCTCTCTCTCTCTCTCTCTCTCTCTCTCTCTCTCTCTCACTCACACACACACCTCTTGTTACAGCTCCCTCTAGGGGTCTGGGTGTGTGTGTGGGTGCTATCACCTTTCATTCATGGAGTTCTTTCAGGCCTAAGGATGATGAATTCTTTCTACCATCGCTGACTCCGCAGTTCTGAACTATCTATCCTGTTAATTTCCCTTAACCCCATCTACCCTGTTGCATATAATAATTTATTAAAGCATCCTCATTAATTAGAAAGCTGTGTGCCATCTCTCTCATGCCAAGCCCATGGCCCACAAGGTAGCATTAAAAAAGTTGTGGGCTGAAGATTACATGTAGAGAACAATGACCTTCTGAAGTGAGTAAGGAAGAGAGAAGGAGGGAGGCCAGGAGTAATCAAGAGGACCAGGGAAGTTGGTGGTGATCGAATTAGAGTGACTAGAGAGTTCAATTTATTTATTTTTTTAATCTTCACCTGAAGATATTTTTCCCATTGATTTTTAGAGAGAGTAGAAGAGAGGGAAAGACAGAGAGAAACACTGATGTGAGAGAGACACATTGATTCATTGCCTCCTGCACGCCTCCTACCAGGGCTGAGAGCCTGCAACCTAGGACCGTGCCCTTGGTTGGAATTGAACCTGGAACCCTTCAGTCTGCAGTCTGATGCTCTATTCACTGAGCCCAACCAGCTGCAGGGGTGGGCAAACTCTGACTCTAGGGCCACAATGGGTTCTTAAACTGGACAGGAGGGCCGGAACAAAAGCATGGATGGAGTGTTTGTGTGAACTAATATAAATTCAAAGTAAACATCATTACATAAAAGGGTATGGTCTTTTTTTTTTTTTTTTAGTTTTATTCATTTCAAACGGGCCGGATCCTGCCCGCGGGGCGTAGTTTGCCCACGGCTGACTAGGGCCAACAAGAGAGTTTAAATGCAAGAACAGAAAACTGTCCATCATATTGGAAAAGTCATGAAAGCTTCTTCCTGAGAACTTTTGTAGTGTGCTGACAGCAAAAAAACAGATGACCAGTGATGAGTGCAAATAGAGAAGTGCAGATTAGTTATTTGACAAATTTGATGACATAAGGAAAAAAGAGTTTGAAATTTAATTTTTAAAAAGATACCTGCATTTCTAGAAATTATTTAATGCCCTTCCTCTCCCCTGTTCCCCCAAAATGTTTTGCTAAATTGGACTTTGCAATGATGTTTCATTATCTGGAAGGTTATTTTAAGAAACTATCATATGAAAATTACTCTCTTTAATATTTATAGCAGGCCTCTTTCATTTCACATCAACTGGTTTATTACCCAGGTCTGATTTTTGGTAACTGCTACTGCCGAAAGTTTAGAGTTGAACTTGGATCCTCTTGTTAGAAAGAGCAACGAATGCAAAGACAAGTTTTGTGGGTTAATTTTGCTCTTAACATCTTACTTTTTGTGAAACTTCATCTCACATGCCTCATTTTTCTGACTTTTAAAAACATTTTATTTATTTCATAAAATCAACTTTATTAAGTAAGATATGACTTACATAAAATAAAATGTATGCATTTTAAAAGTATAGTTCAATGAGCTTTGACAAATATATGTACCTGTATAACCACCATCCCAGTGATATTTAGAATATTTTCTTTATACTCCAGAAAGTTCCCTTATGCCCCTTGCAGTCAATCCTCCCACCAACTAACCCAGGGATTTCTACCTGATCTAATTTCTATCACTATAGATCAGGTTTGCTTACTCAAAACTTCATGTAAGGGGAATCATATAGTATGTAGTTTTCCATGTCTGGCTTCTTTCACTCAACACAATTCTGAGACTCATTCATGGTTTATGTGTGTCAGTAGTTTGTGATTTTTTTAAATCTATAATGCAAACTACTTTTTAAAATAAAAGGGCTGAGTTTAAAGATATCTATATATATAGTAGTCTAATATGCTAAGTGTCCCTCCAACCGTTTGCTCATTCAACCAGTCACTATGACATGCACTGACCACCAGGGGGCAGATACTCCGAAGGGTAGGTTAGCTTGCTGCTGAGGTCTAGCTGATAGGAACTGGGTGAGACAGGTCAAACACGCCCTGGAACTCTCCGTTGGTCCCTCCCCAGCCTCTAAAATATTTCTTCTAATTAATTACCTTTAAATGTGCACAAATCAGTACACCAGGTCTCTGGTAAATAAATAAAACTAAGAATATGAAAAGGCTTGAAAAATATAAAGTACTAGATGCACATTGTTTAATTTTCTGTGCTGTTTATTCTTTACCTGTTCTTCCTATGATTACTTTCCAATCAATCACAACTTTAGTCATACCTAAGGCTGCATTTGTACCTCACCAAGTGAAGTGGAGAACTGGCAATTTCCTTGATTTAATTACATCAATGAAAATAGTCAATCTTGATAATTCAGCCCGCTAATTTTACTTTGTCTACATGATTAAATTAAATGATTCATTGCCAAATTCCTCCCTATTCTTTCTTCCTTTGATTTAGAGGATTCCAAAAGAAGGAAGGAAGGAAGGAAGGAAGGAAGGAAGGAAGGAAGGAAGGAAGGAAGGAAGGAAGAAAATTAGCTTTTCTATTCAATTTACAGATACCATTTAAGATCTTGGCAAAAAAAGGAATATAGAATCATCTGAAACTTTGCTGGATTTTTTTTTTTTTACTGTAAATTATGGGCATATGTTACTTAACCAACCTGTCACTGTAATATGGTGTAGTGGATATGAGTATAGATTTTGGGAACAAAAGCAAGAGGTCCTATTCCAAAGCCTGTGTGAGTGTGTGTGTGTGTGTGTGTGTGTGTGTGTGTGTGTGTGTGTTCCATTGATTCATTACAACTATTAATATTTTATTATTTATTATTTATTACTATTTATTCTCATGGAGGATATTTTTCCCCAATGATTTTTAGAGAGAGTAGAAGGGAGGGAGGTAGGGAGAGTGAGAGAGAGAGAGAGAGAGAGAGAGAGAGAGAGAGAGAGAGAGAGAGAGGAAGAGGGAGAGAGATGAGAGAGACACATAGATTAGTTTCCTCTGGCACACCCCCAGAGACAGGGATCAAACCTTTAACCTAGGTAACATGCTCTTGACTTGGAATTGAACCACAACCCTTAGGTTTGAAGGTTAATGCTCTAACCACTGAGGAAAACTGGTCAGGTTGGCAATTATTTTCTCTTAAGAAAAGGAAATATATAAAGTCATATAACATGGATACTATTAATTTTAGACTGTCATAAAGAATTAAAGGTATTTATTTGAACAAAAAGAGCAGTCGCCCAAGAGACACAGATTCAGGTAACAACTTAAATTGTTTTCCACTGAGACAAAGGGAAGGCACTTTTAAGGAAAAGTTCTCACCCAAGTTCTTAATTAGGTCCATTGTCCATAAATAAGGTATCCAAATTGTGCAGTTATTTTATTTTTAATATATATTTTATTTATTTCAGAGGGGGAGGGAGAGGGAGAAAGATAGAAACATCAATGATGAGAGAGAATCATTGATCAGCTGCCTGTTGCACACCCTCCAATGGGGATCAAGCCTACAAGCTGGGCATGTGCCCTGACCAGGAACCAACCCATGACCTCCTGGTTCATAGATTGAAGCTCAACCCCTGGGCCACACCAGCTGACTGGATGGGGTATGTCTCAGTCCCATGGTAGAAATATGAAACCAGGAATTCTCTGCAGTTGCTGACTCAGATGGTATAAATAAGCTGGGCATAGTGAAGGGAAGGAAGCCCAGAGAGATTAGTCTGAGTTTTTTCCTGGTATACAGAGTTGTAAGGAGCCCCTGCCAGCAATTGCCCACTTGAATCTTATTATTCATAAAATCTGGGCCCTCAGTTGACCACAGAGAGTTCATCTCAGCAGATAAATTCAGTCTTGAGTTTCACATTAAATGAACCTGTCTTTGTGAGGTCCACAATAACATTGATCCCATTTGAAGGGAGATCAAGGTAATGTTAAGATAGGCATGAGGAGTTGTTTGAGATAGAGAGGGACCCAGAAGGCTGGCCAAGTCATGGAATATAGTCATCAGGTATAGCACGTATTGATTCATCACTGTCAAGAAAGACACTTTCAGTGAAAGGTTATAAAGTAGACCAAAATACACACATGCATGCACCTACACACACACACAAAACAGTCTCCAGTGTATAGAAGGATAAGGTTGCAGGCACGTTATGTGTTTTAATCATTGTTGAACCAAGTAGAACTTCGTAAGTTGTAAATAACTGACAACAATTATACTGACACTTTCCATAGAAATTCACATAAATTCTGTCTCAGGACGGGGCAACTGATTCCTGGATAACCCTCTCCACTTTACCCCCTAGCCCAGGCCCCACACCTTCATGGAAAAAGCTAGTTTCACATCTATTTATAAATTTAGTTCAGCATTTCTCACTTACCTATGTAGAAGAGGAAAAGTAATATTTTTCTCTACATTTCTACATTTTGGGCTGAAAACTTTCCTGAAATAAAAGATAGATTAACAGTAGAAAAACAAACAGAAGTTTAATAACATCTACCTGCAGTATATATGCGAGAGACCCAGAAAATGTTTTAGATTTTAATACCATTGCAGCAAAGACTTATTTTAACCATCATTTTATATGTATCTATGTTATGTACTTTAGTTACGAGCAACTTAGTGTGGAGAACAAATTTATATATAAAATGATCC
Organism: Myotis nattereri; assembly: GCF_964212035.1. NCBI lineage: Eukaryota > Metazoa > Chordata > Mammalia > Chiroptera > Vespertilionidae > Myotis > Myotis nattereri. Next base: position 35,003,535 of record NC_138076.1, read on the forward strand.
CTTAAAATATAGCACTCAATGACTTTAGAGATGGTCTTTCCATCACTTGTGTTTAATAAACAGTAGCGTTAAGGGAACTGTAAGCACTGAGAACAAGATGCTTAGTGACGAAGAAAACATTCATAAAGGAGAGGAGACCTGGGCATGAGAGCATGACTAAATGCAAGCAGAGCTTTAGTGAAAGAATTCATTTTTACTTTACAAGTGTCAGTAAGCAAAGACTAGTCTTTCTTGGGTAATTGTAGGAAATTTCTCTGAGAAATGGCTGTTTTATTTTAATCAAATAACATACAAGGCATTTAAAACTCAAATATATTGTGTTTATAAATGAGATTATAGGAAGGTAATGTATAAGAATGCATGTCATACCAACCCCAGCATCATTTTGAACCAAACTAAAAAGGATGCATGTATTATTTATTCAGGTGTTTGCGTGTCTGATTAAGGAATTCCACAGACACATCAACAAAGCATACAAGGCTTTAACAACAATCTTGTTGTTAGTCTTTCTGATTCTTATTTGTTCTTATATATTCACAGACAATTTCTATGATGCTAATCCAACCAGGCTCAAGGTCTAAATGACAAAGCTTGGAAAAAATCTCACTTTGTAGTCCATATAGTGTAGTTATTGTGTTTCTTGAATTAGTTGCTTTCCATTTATAAAAGGCAGATGGTTTTACATAAAAACATAGATTTTCATCCTCTCCTTACAAACTGTAGTTTTCCAATGCTGGGCCATTTGCTCCCATGGTGATGCCAAATGTGGATTTTCTCTCTAAAAGTGAGCATGTTCTTTTTGTTTTTCCCGCTCCCATTGGTCTCCTGGTCTCTGAGACTGACCAAATGGCATTTTCAACATTGTTGACTCATGCTGTTATTTTCTTGTAATTAGGAGAAAAATTGAAATATTTCTTGTACCCATGTCTTTGTCAAAAGTGAAAACATAAGAAATAGATTAAGGCCCCTGGACAGAGTATATGGGAAGGATGCATGATGCAAAGTTATATCAACTGAAAGAGAAATTCTAAAATAATTCTTTTTAAATCTAATAACTAACTGAGGCCACGGTGAATGCTGCTAAACATGTGGTCATAGTCAAAATGAGTTTATAACTCTTTCTCTTCACTAATATGCTCACTGCCTTCCTACTAGGGCCATTGAGTTTGCAATTTGTGGTGGAAGAAAATACTCCTGCTTCTCTCTGCCTGAGACATTTGCTATTACTTTAAATTAATTTGCATTTTTAACAAATTATCAGTTTATTTTCAATAGGTTAAAGTTTGATTTTAAAAATTAAACATATTAGAACAATCTGCTTGAACTGGCAAAACAAAATCCTACAGACTGGATGGCTTAAACTATATAAATATTTTCTTGCAGTTCTGAAAGCCAGAAGTCCCATTTCAAAGTGCTGCAAATTTGGTTCCTGGTAAGAATCCTCTTCTTGGCTTGTAGACAGCCACCTTCTCCTGGATGCGTGCATGACCTTTAATTTTTAAATGCTCGGGGGACAAAGAAAGCAAACTCTCAGTGTTCTTCTTAGAAGGGCACTAATTCCATCATGGGAACCCATCTTCATGACTCTGTCTAACCCTGCTCACCTTCCACCACCTCATGCAATTATGTTAGCATTAAGGTTTCAGCATATGAATTTTGGGCAAACATAACCATTCAGTCCATGTACATTAAAATTTAATGCATTCAAATTTTTTGTTACTAATGCCCTATGCTGCTATTATCCAGAAAATATTATTCCAACATATTTATTTTTTAGTAAATTTATTTAAATTAAAAAGGCTTGGATTGCTTCTGTCTTGATGTCCTTCCCCACAGACATTATAATTTACATTCACAATTAATTCAGAATTAAATACTGAACCACCACCAAATATATTTTTATTTATCAGAATAATTGATAAGTGGTCAGATCCTGCTCCACTTTTTTTTAGCATAAAACTCATCACCCTCATTTCAGCTAATACTATTGCTATTTTCCAAGAAATGGAAATACAGTTGACCCTTGAAAAACATGGGTTTGAATTGCATGGGTCTACTTGGATATTTTCCAATTAATATAGATTGTCTCTACTTCTCCCCATATTTCATATCCAAGGATTCAACCAATTGTGGACTGAAAATAGTATTTTCTAGCCTCAGTTGGGCATCTGAGGATGTGGAAGGCAGATTGTATACATAGTTCTAGGCCATTTTACATATGGGGGGTCTTGAGCACCCATGAATCTTGGTATCTACAGGGTGTCCTGAAACCAACCCCCTGTTAATTTTGAGTACTGAGAATGAGTAGTGAAGTTTTTCTGGAATCAAAAGTTATACAGGACCCCCAGGTTGTCCAAGGGTCAACTGTAGTTTATATTTTACTGTACCTTCCAAGGATACTTTTTTCTTAATTTGATTTATTTAATTCAAAGTTGAAAGATTAACCGAGCCTTTTAATACTTAAAGTCCCAAATAACTTTTAATAAAATCAGAGTATAAATATAGGAATGATTTTAGCACCAACTTTCAAGAAATTTATAAGTAGGCACTATGATTTTTCCACACTTTATCAACCAAAGTCACCTTGAATATCTCTCAGATCAAAGACCTCAGCAATTCTTAGGCAGTCCATTTCACTAATATGCATTTATGGTTGTTGAAAAATCATTTTTATATTTATGTGAATCAATTAATCCATGTTCTGCCCACTAGAAGAGTACAAACCCAATATATCCATTTCCATAATAGCTCTTTATTTTTTTAAAAGCAGCCATAGTTTCTTGATTTCCTTTTTTCTCCTTTCTCCTTCACAGGTGAGAGGGTATCTAGGCTGCATGCATTTCTAAACTATCTCCCCGCTTCTTCAGACTTTTGTTCACAACCTTTCTAGAGGCCCAGTGAATTGTGGCATAGATTTTTTCCCGTTGGGGTATGTTCAGCCCAGACCACACTGGAGCTAATTCTTCTGCTATGGACTTTGAGATTATCTCAATGTTTAAAATCAAGAAAACATTATTGGTTTTTCAAGGTATAGTCCTAGCTATTTAGCCAGGTCTCCCTGATTCTATATTTTAAATTGGTTTTTGAAGTTAAATCGGAAACTCTCAAAGCTTATACTTTTTAAAGTCAAAGAGAAGTTTGATATCAGCTACAGAATAACATTAATGTTCTAGCTTCACTGTGTAATAGTTATGCGGCTTTAAAAAAGTTATCTAACTTCCTGGGCCCTCTTTTCCCTTCTGTGATCTGGGAAAAATAATGTCATGTCCTCTGTCTTACAGGACTTTTGTGGGTTTTAAGAATACCTATAAAAGCCCATTGGAAAGTATTCAAAACACAAGCTATCATGGATTTATACATCTATCCCTTGTATCCCTGTACTTTCATTCTACTACTGCAGTATCACTGTCTCTTCATGAAAAACAGACTGCTCAGAAAAGCTGTTGTGTGGTTTCTTCCAGCACAATCTAATTCACTGACACCAACTGGGTGTCCACAATTCAATTCAGTTCAGAAACTCACATCCCAGAGTTATAGAAGACCCCATAGACCATGGGCTTAATCCCACAAGACTGCCCCCACTTCAGATGCCAGATGCCAAAGGGGTGCCCAGGCTACTTGTACTGCTTCTCAGCCAACTACAAATTCAGGGTTGCCGCAACTCCCCTTGAGGTTTGATGATTTGTTATGGTGATTCACAGAACTAAGGAAAACACCATAATTAACAATTATCAGTTTAGTATAAAGACTGAAAGTCCAGAACAGCCAGATGGAAGAGATGCAAAGGACAAGTCTGCAGGGAGGATGATCAAGAGCTTCCATGTCATCTTAGGCTGTGCCACCTTCCTGACACCTTAATGTGTTTACCAACCCAGAAACTCTCCTAAATGTTTTGTTCAACAATTTTTATAACCCAACTAGAGGCTTGGTGCATGAAAATTTGTGCACTGGGGGGTGGGGGTGTCTCTCAGCCCAGCCTGCCCCCCTCACAGTCTGAGAGACCTCAGGGGATGTCCTACTGATGGCTCATGAGGAGCAGGCCTAAGCCACAGTCTGGCCTCCCGCAAAAGGGATGATCAGGGGAAGGCACCACCCCCATCACTCCACTGCTGCTGCCACTGCCAGCCATGGCAGCTGTAAGGCCTGAGCCCGGACCTCGCAGCTGCCTGAGCCCACAGCTGCCTGAGCCCATGGCTGCCTGAGCCCCAGGCCTCTCAGCCGCTGTGGCTTTGTCCAGATGGATGTCCGGATGGATGTCCAGAAGACATCCACCCTAATTGGCATATTACCCTTTTCTTAGTATAGATTTCAAGCTCCTCTTCTCTCCCCAATCACTATCCTTGAATCACATGTTTGGTCTTTCTGGTGACAAACCCCCATCCTGAAGCTATCTAGCACCCACTTCCTTAGTTACCTCATTAGCATAAACTCAGGTGTACAGCAGGTCCTCAAATAAAATTATTTAATTTTATTATTTTATTATCTCTTTTCCTTATAATGTGATGAGGAAGAAAATATAAAACACTATTCCTGGCCAGGGCCATTATCTGTGTGGAGTTTACATGCTCATGAAATGTCTGCATACGTTTTCTCAGGGTACTCCAGCTTCCGCACATGTCCCAAAGACTTGCATGTGAAGCGAATCAGCAGTCTACATTCTGTAAATAGCAAAAGTGGAACTAGATACTTGAGTTCTGGGTAAGAAAGAATTTAGAGTGAAGACTCAAACTCGAGAGAGAAAGTTTATTCAGCAATTAGAGCAAAAGTTTAATGATAAAGAATTTTCAAGGGGGAAGCTTAAAGGGCTGCCTCAGGGTGTGGGCTAGGGCTCCTTTAAACCCCTTGAAGGGGGTTAATTGTTTCCTTCTTCAAGCTGATCTATTCAAGCCTGTCTTGGTGTCTCCTGTCCTAGTATGAAAGTCAGATGGCTTTTTATTTTTTTGTTTGTTTTTCCCCAGCCCACTTGTTCTTCTCTAAGGGGGAAAGTCTACCATAAGACTAGCTACATGCCAGGGGAGAAAAGATCAGGAGGAGGATCTGATCTGTATGAGCAGAGTCAATATAGAAGAGTAAAGGGTGCCTTAGGGGCAAGGTCCTAGTTAATAATACTTATTTCCAATACTTGCTCTCCCAGTTCTAGGTATCTGTTGCTAGGTGTCCTGGACTTTTTACCCTGGTGACATTCCATACCTGGCCAATTGTCCTGCTCTGCTCATGCCTATCTAATCACCTACCACAGTCCCAGTCTGAGTGAGTGTGAGCTTGGGTGAGTGAGCCTGCCATAGAAGGGTGTACCGTTCTGCGTTGGGTCCCACTTGGACCCTGAGTTGCTAGCACAGGCTCTGGCCATCCTTAATTTGAATTGATATAGCAGGTTGGAAATAATTATTTGGCTCATTATTATTCATATTTCTTAAATATATAGCTCACATTTATTTCTGTGTTTAATATTATTAGTGTTTGGGGTCTTCATTTAGACATTTGATGATGTTTTTGTGACCAGAAGTATGCAGCAGGCACTCAACTCTTGTTTATACCCATTAGCCTATAGTAAAATTCATCTCATTGTGTGTTTCACTTAAAGTCACGGTTTACAAGAACCTATGAGGGCTACATTAACTGAAGAATTTCTGTAATAGAAAGGGGCTTGGTATGAATAACAAAAGACACTCCTATAACTCAGGAAATTCCAAGGGTTTTAGAAGCTCTGTGCCAGGAACTGGGGACAAAGACCAAATATATATTTTTTTATAATGCCACAGCTGTCAATACTCATTTCCAACATTTTCTTTTACTTACGCCTGGATTGACATAATCTCCCTCTGCCCCTTCACTCCACTAAAGTTATTTCTTCAGTATTTTTCTTTCCTCATCTTACTTAGCCTCTCAGAAACATTAGGAGCAGTTAACCCCTCAACTTTTTTGAAAGCACTTCCTCTCTTTGGCGACATTAATACCACAATTTTCTTGTGCTTTTTTCCTGCAGTTCTGGGGATTCCTGCTTTGTTTCCTTGGAGACATGTTATTGAGAAAAGAAGTAAGATGTTACAACTGGTTGCAAAAAGAATTTGACATAGATATTTTCTACAGGGAACACAATGAATTGCCATAAATAATAATTATTTCCACGCCTCTGGAAGGAAATGTTTGCATTACTATTAATCTTTTACAATGTAAGTTCTATCTCTACAGAATTCTAAAACAAAGAAGTATACTCCTATAGAATCAGATAATCACCAAAAGTTCTGCTTGACTAACTCCCAGCATATCGTGAAAGGACACCATAATTTCTGCTGTCCAAATTCCTGACACTTTTTCCACTCATGATGAAATTAATGGCTAATGATAATTCTTGATCACAAATATCATTAGATTTGACCTGATTACTTATAAAAGAGCATCAGAATTTAAATCAGCCACATGAGCTTCCTCGCTTTTGCTTTGCAGATAAAAATCAATGAATTATTAAGCTACTATTAAAACCAGGAAATACAGTTACATCTGGGAGTTTTCACCAGGATTTTTGTATTGGACTTTTATAAACCTGTATTATAACTACTATTCGCCAGACTTCACCTGAATTTTCTATGCATTTGGGCAAAGTCCTCAAGTTGGCTAAGATATATGATGTACAAGGAAGTAACCTTGTTACCACCTGAGGCTGAGACCTGGTAGGCCAGTTAACCTGATGGTTTTCCAGGTTTTGAACTTTGGCTTCACATAGAAAGTCAACCTTGCTATTTAATAGTGGGTTTGTCAGGCCTGATTAAATGAGAATCATTTTCAAACATGACACTCTAAGTAAGGTCATGGTGGCACAAATTGTCCAATTATATTCTAGAAAAAGAGATATCGATTGATAGATTCTTAGAGAATCTATGCAAATATATACATAATCTAATCTAATAAAAGAGAAACATGCAAATTGACCATATCTTCACTATTCCCCAAGCCATGCCCACCAGCCAATCAGAGTGACTATATGTAAATTAACCCAACCAAGATGGCGGCCGACAGCCACAGAGCTGGAGCAATCAAGAGGCTTGGTTGCCCCGGCAATGGAGGAAGCCAGCTTCCCGCCTGCTCTGGCCGGCTGTGGCCTCCACTAAAGGCAAAAAAGTTTCAATTATAGAAGATAAATAAATCCCAGATACCTGCTTCCAGCCAGCCTCCACTGGGAGCCTGGGTGGCTGGGGGCCATGGCCAGCCTGCAAACAGCCATCAGCCCCTCATCCAGGATTGCCACACCCTCATGGGGTGAGGGTCTCTGCTGGGGGGCTTGGCAGCCTGCAAACAGCCATCAGCCACTCACTCAGACTGGCCTGGCACCTCAGCAGGACCCCCCCACTCCCTGAAGGGGGTGTGGCCAACCTGAAAATGGCACTCAGCCCCTCTCTCAGGCTGGCCAGGAACCCCAGAGGGACCCCCCACCCTGATCCAGGACACCCTTCAGGGCAAACCAACCGCCTCCCACCCATGCACCAGGCATATAATAAAAGGGTAATATGCAAATTGACCCTAACAGCAGAATGACTGGGAATTACTGGTCATTATGACACACACTGACCACCAGGGGGCAAAGGCTCAATGCAGGAGCTGCCTCCTGGTGGTCAGTGCACTCCCACAGGGTGAAGGCTGCCAGCAAAGCAGTGATAGCGGGAGCCTCTCCCGCCTCCTCAGCAGCACTAAGGATGTCCGATTTCAGCTTAAGCCTGATCCCCGCTGGCAAGTGTACATCCCCCAAGGGCTCCTGGGCTGCCAGAGGAATGTCTGACTGCCAACTTAGGTCCGTTCCCCTGGGGAGCGGGCCTAAGCCAGCAGGTGGACATTCTCCGAGGGATCCCAGACTGCGAGAGGACACAGGCTGGGCTGAGGGATCCCCCCCACCCCCCACCGAGTGCACAAATGTTTGTGCACTGGGCTTCTAATACCTTTATGAAACATTATGAGACTTAGTAAAGTTTCCAATTTCTGGAGAGATTATAAGATTCAAACACCTTTTAAAATGTTTTATTTCACTTCAGAAGCAGAGTTTATGAAATTGAGGATTAGACTTACTTCAAAAGAAGGAGAAAGGACTTTGCTATATATCTTTTAGAACAGTAAAACAACATGAACAACATTTCCCCAAACTTGCATTCCCCTTGTAAGTTCACACCTATGTAATGAATCCTTGTCCTGCAGGATTCTACTTTCCTGAAGAAAGTTTACTTCTAGATCATCAAGTGTCCAGGAAAGCTGGACTCTCTTTATTGCCACTCTCTGAGAATTGTTAACCAATGCATCTCAGAGGCCCATACAGAGAGGCTATTCAGGAAGTATCAATAGTTAAAGTCTGTGGCATTGACCTACCCACAAGGCTCTGAGACTGTTTTTCTTTATTGAAGACATAAACCTCCCCTATAATCTGGGCTAATGGCCATTGTCCCCTGGGGAGATTGAAAAATTGATCTTCCAGAGATTAAGTCCCCTTTAGTGGAGAATGTGGCTTTCCCCTGTGGCATCTGAAGCTGTAACTTCCAGACTTAATTAGGCTCAGCTAGCCTAGCTCCCTTCTCTTTTGTTAGTTCCTAGCTGCCTACACTAATAAAAATAACCTACCTATAGATGGCAAAAGCTGAGAGGTTCTGGGTAATTTATTAAAATAACCAATCCTATACAATAAAAGCCCAGTGACCGAATGGCTGAACAACCAGAACATCTGGTCGACCAGTTGCTATGATGTTCACTGACCACTAGGGAGCAGATGTTCAATGCAGGAGCTGCCCCCTGGTAGCCAGTGTGCTCCCACAGTGGGAGCGCCACTCAGCTGACTGGGATGAGCAGTGCTCCCACAGTGGGCCGATCCCCACAGGCCAAGCCCCCATCAGTGCACAAATCCTGTGCACCAGGCCTTTAGTGGTATTATAATGGAGGAAAGGGGGATTGTCTATTGGGATGCACTAAACAACTAGTTCAGAAGGGTTTGATAATATTTCCTTTGAGCTGAGAAGATATGGGTAGCCAGAGCATTGACAAATCTCCACGATCTTCCTATACATTGCCTAATTTCTGAAATATTTACTTTAATAATTGTTATAAACTGAGTTCCCATAGATTTTATATGTTAAAGGCCTAAATCCCAAAGCAACTGTATTTTGAGATAGGAACTATAGGTTATTAAGGTTTAATGATATCCTAAGGATAGTGCCCTGGAGTCCTTATGGAAAAGAGAGAGACACCAGGCCTGTGTGGGCACACACACAGAAAGGCCAAGTGAGAACACAGTTAAAAGGCAGCCTCCTGAAAGTTAAAGAGAGGATTCTCACCAGGAACCAAACCTGCCAACACCTTGATCTTGGACTTCCAGCCTCCTGAACTTTGAGAAAATAAATGTCTGCTGTCTAAGTCAGCTAGTCTGTGGTATTTCGTTATTACAGCCCAAGCAGACTAACACAATAATGCTTTACTATTCAAACTCTTTGTAACAATAGTTGAACATCTCTTCTTATTTAACAGCCCTTTCCACGCAGCTCTTACCACAGTGTTGAAGCAAGTTAAGTAATATGGAGCCTGTTATTTCTAATAAATTTCTTTCTATAAGAGGAAAGAATACATCTTTGTGATTCACCAGGGACTCTTTGAGGAAAACAAAAAAATAATTAAATAATTTTAGGTGTAAGATATATATATATATAATTTAAGATACAATATTAGAAAGGCAAAAACTAAAGAACTGTTAGAGGAGAAATGAGCATTTGTTTAAGAGAAGATCATGGTTCCTGGGAAATAGTATGTGGTCAAGTAATTAATTAAAATGACAATAAAGCATAGGAGGTAATGTAAGTATAATTAATCTTAGCACTTCATTATCTATAAAGCATTCATATAATTTTGATAAAGTGACACCTCGGTTCTTCAACATCTCCCATCTCGAACAATTTGGGTTTTGACCTAGTTGTTTGCAGGAAAAAAAGTCCCCATTTTCAAACAAAACTTCAGTTCTCAACCTGACAACCCTTTCATGTTGATGCATCAGCATGACAAAAAGCCTCTCTCAGGCCACAAACAGAGAGAATGCAAATCAGTTTACCATAACACCTGGGAGAAATTGTGCTGTGGATATATATTTACTTTTGTTGCTGGCAAAATGGATGATTAGCACAATTTTAAAACATAAAGAGGCTGTTAAGGATCATGGGTTCAATTCCTGATCAGGGCATTTGGGGGAGGCAACCAATTGATGTGTGTCCTTAATGGTGGAAAAAATATCCTTGGGTGAGGCTTACCAACAATAAAAAAGAGTGCTAATGTTGCTAATGGTGTGAAAGAAACAATGATCACAGGCAATTGAAGAGGTGGTAGAAAAACAGTTGTAGATTCGGATAAAAGAAAAGCAAAGTTGCTGTATACTGACTTCCTGAAAGACACTCATTGACTTCCTGTAAGAAACCCTGTAATGAGCGCTGAAAGTGATTTGTTTAAGGCTAATAGTGGGTGGTCCGATAAATTTAAGAAGTGTTTGTTTATAGAAAGGTTAAAACAGAATCATTTGGGGGTCTGGAATGAATTAATTCAATTTACATGATTTCTAATGGGGAAAAAAATGATTCATTTTCCTAACAAATCGCTTCTTGAACAGCTTTCCAGAATGAATTAAGTCAAGAACTAAGGTTCTCTAAGTCTATTATTCCTAGTATAGTCTCAATCACCCATATGACTACAATTACTTAATGAAGAAAACCAGGTTTAAGGGTAGATAAATGAGAACTGATGTCTTACACTATTATTTAGCATACTCCCAAAGGTCATGAACCAACATCACATACCTTTCCAAAGCCCCATACATCCCTGCAAACCTGCTTGAAATGACAAAAATGAATATTCTCCTTAGCATAACCCAAAGATAGAAGTTCTGTATAGCGTATAAAATAATATGTAAAGTTAAACTTATATTTAGTAGTTAAACTATTCTATCTTAATTAGAAATTATTTTGATTTCTATAAATATACAATATTTAAGTCAATTTAATATAAGCCAAAATCTTAAATAACCTAGAGAAGTTGAAAATTTAGTTCAAATTTACATTGCTCTATACATTATTACATTGATATAAAAAGTTTATCACAATAATGTTCTATTTAATTAGATGAAATTTTCACGTCTTAGGCATGTAGAAGGTAATGTTAGTTTTCATTATCAGTTGACAAAGGTAAATTTAGAAATTGCAGCTTAACTCTTATCAGCATAAAAACCAAACCAAAATAAAATAAAGTATACGGTTGAATTATACTTAACATTGATAAATCGCATAAAATATATAGATTTAACTTTTTTTTAAAAACACACACACAAAATTATTAAGTTAGCTATTTTGTCAAAGATTTATTCAATTATTTGAACTTAGAATCTTAAACTATTATGAAAATATTGCAAGTTTTAGGAGAGCAGGGCCATATTTATCTTTATCCTATCTAATAAAAGAGAAACATGGTAATTGGCGTACGACCGCTACCCTTCCCATTGGCTAATCAGGGAGATATGCAAATTAACCGCCAGCCAAGATGGCAGCCGGCAGCCAGGCAGCTTAAAGTGAACATGAGGTTTGCTTGCTTCAGTGACGGAGGACTCCAACGTTCCCCACCTATCGCTGCAGGCCTCTGAGCTGCAACTCTAAGCAACTATGTTACAAATATAGAAGCTAAACAAAACCCCAGAAACCTGCTTTAGTCGCTGGGCTTCAGCCAGCCAGACTACAACATTGTTTCAAATACAGAAGGGTAAACAAAGGCCAGAAACCTGCTTTCAGCAGCGGAGGTCTCATAGCTAGAGCCGAGCCTCAGAGCTAAAGCTGGCCCAGAATAAAAAAAAAAAAGGAAAAAAGGACAGGTTGGGAGCTTCAGTCACTCGCCAGCCTGAAAATGGCCCTCAGCCCCTCACCCAGGCTGGACAGGCACCCAAGCAGGACCCCCACCCTGATCCAGGACACCCTTCAGGGCAAACCAGCCGGCCCCAACCCATGCACCAGGCCTCTATCTTATATAGTAAAAGGGTAATATGCCTCCCAGCACCAGGATCAGCGAAGCTGAGAGGCCTCCTGGCACCGGGATCAGCATGACAGGGGGCAGCACCCAAACCCCCTGATCGCCCTGCAGCTCTGTGTGTGACAGGGTAGAGCCATAACCTCCCCATCGGCCCTGCCCTGAGTGTGAGAGTGGTGGCGCCCCAACCCCCTGATGGGCCCTGCTCTGTGCGTGACAGGGGGTGGCGACGCAACTTCCCCATCAACCCTGCCTTGAATGTGACAGGGGGCGGTGCCCCAACCCCCCAATCGGCCCTACCCTGAGCGTGACTGAGGGTGGCATCGCAACCTCACGATCCGCCCTGCTCTGTGCATGACAGGGGGCGGTGCCCCAACTCCCCCATCTGCCCTGCTCTGAGCCAGACCAGGGGCTGCACCTAGGGATTGGGCCTGCCCTCTGCCTCCTGGGAGCAGGCCTAAGCCAGCAGGTTGTTATCTCCCGAGGGGTCCCAGACTGCGAGAGGGCACAGGCTGGGCTGAGGGACCCCCTCCTCCCCCCCGAGTGCACAAATTTTTGTGCACTGGGCCTCTAGTTTATTATAATCCTAGAGCATAGTATGTGTTTGGCACACTTTGGGTGGTGAATATATATATATATATATATATATATATATATATAGAGAGAGAGAGAGAGAGAGAGAGAGAGAGAGAGAGAGAGAGAGAGTGAATCAATGTATAAATTGCTACTATGTAACATATTTGCAAACTAGGTTCTATCTTCTACTATACCAGTAAATTTACTACTTCTAAATTTGATGCATATCTGTTAAGATGTGATCTGATGTCAATAACATTCATTAAACAATATGAGGCTTAATGTGCCGCATTACAAGAAAGCCAGAGGTAGAGGCGTCTCAGCAGGTTGGCCTCTGAATCAAGTAGATGGGGTCACAAATGAAAGTTCATCACTTATCAGCTGTGTGAGCACAGTTCTATATTTACAGATTATTAAAATATCTTTTGAACTCAGTCTTAGCAATAAGAATATGGGGATGATAATATCACCTTTCACACAGAGGTTCTTTGAGAATTACTGAATGAAAGCATTCGAATGATTCTTTGAGTACTGTTCAAGCACTTCGGCATTACCAATTTTTCCAATTTCCTCCAGTATCTGAAATGTTATTCACTTGGACCTATAGAGTGGTAACCATTCAACAGACATCACTGATCTCCTCAGTTGCTGGTAACAGAAATTATTACAGTGGTGGCTTAAGTACAGAACATTCATTTGTCTTGAGCAACAACTCCAGGGTAGGCAGTCAGGGTCAATGACAGAAAGGAAACACAACCCCTGTAACTCTCAGTAATGGCAACCCCAGCCAGGAAAACCAAAATGGAGGGAAAGAGACCTCAGTTTCCTTTGGCTTACCCAAGGAGGAGGAAAAATGAAGCTTCTAGCCTTCATAGTCTCTATAGCACAGGCAGACAAGGCAGCAGGAAAGGAAAGCGGAGTTAGGTCCATCAACTCATAGTATCTGTCACAGATATCCTGGGCTTGGGTATTTGCTTTACCTAGAAGAGATGACCTAGCCAGTCATTCATTAGATTGTGTCATTAGCTCTTCATCTCTGTGACTTGTAGGACATTAACTTAACCTTAATTGTTATTACTACATCATTGAAAATCATCATCTTGAAAAGTTTTGTGAAAAGAGCATTATTTCCTTTCAGTATAAGGTCAGTCCTTCAGAATGATTGAGACACACCCATTCGGATAAATACCAATTCAAAACTAATGTGAAGTAAGCATTTTCAAAAGAAAAAAAGAAAGACCCTCATTTTTTAACTGCATAGGCAACTATTCATTTATTTTTTTGAATTCCAAAACAGTAATTTGAAAGAGAGAAAAATATTTTCTTTTCTGAAGGCTGCCAAGAATAAAGGCTATTCTCATTTGTTAAAATGAGAAGGGGGTAATAAGTTAAAATAAGAATACTCTGAACCTATTCTTGAGACCAAATGCCTCTATAAAAACACTTCTTTTAAAGTGAAGGCATTATAGTTATTTTTGTACTCATTGATTTTTGTACTTTTTGAATCTATTTATCTTTCCAGTTTTATTTATAATAGAACTTATTAGTTGCAAGGGCAACTTTTGAAATCTATAATTGAATATATAGTAATCTTTATCTTTCAGCATTCTTTATGTGAATTGCTTTATGCATTTAAGCCATTTGGGGTGTAGACCTTTCCACTGTATCAGTTACACATGTGGTTGTATGAAGATCACTATATACTATTTTCACAGAAAAATGTGGACCATAGTGATTTAATAGCTACACTGTTACATGGAATAAGCTTCCACTGTAATCACTTTCACTACCTCACCAATCTGTTTTCAGAACCCATGATATTCCATTCCAAAAATCACTATATTATTTTCTTTTTGCGATAACACAATGTGAAGGGCAGACTCTCTAAACAACCAAATAACTGGGACAACACAGTCCAAAATATTTATTATGAATATGTAGTGTCACGTTTGACTCAATATGCCACTGTAAATAAACCAAAATCATGTGTTCCATGTTGATACTCCTTCAAGCCTCAATATTTCTTGTACCTTCTGATTGAATGTCCATGACTATCTTCATAAGACTGACATATGAGGAAAAATTACAAAAATAATCCCATTCTTTTGTTCTTTTTCATTAATAATTTTGGCCTTTCACAGTTATATAACTTTCTTTATTTTTGTTTTTATTTTGACTTTAGAAAAATAATCATTTAAGTTTAGAGTAGTTTTATATTTATAGAAAATCATAGAAAGAATATAGACATCTGCCACACCCCAACACAACTTCCCCTGTCATTAGTATTTTATATTAGTATGGTACATTTATTACAATTACTGAACCAACAATAATATTAACATTTAACATTTTAACAATTATTTTAACATTTATAATTTACATTAAAATATCAAAGTCCTGCCGAAACCGGTTTGGCTCAGTGGATAGAGCGTCGGCCTGCGGACTGAAGGGTCCCGGGTTCGATTCCGGTCAAGGGCATGTACCTGGGTTGCGGGCATATCCCCAGTGGGGGGTGTGCAGGAGGCGGCTGATCGATGTTTCTCTCTCATCGATGTTTCTGACTCTCTATCTCTCTCCCTTCCTCTCTGTAAAAAATCAATAAAATATATTTAAAAAATAAATAAATAAAATATCAAAGTCCGCGTTTTATTTAGATGTCCTTAAGTTTTTACCGAGTATTCTTTTTTTCTTTCTTATTCTAAGATTCCACCCAGGATACCACATAACTTTTTGCTTTTTAGGAAAAAATTAAAATCATTTTGTGTCTTTAGGCTCTTTGTCGCCCTGTCCATTTCTGTGACTTCTCATATTTTTATAACCTTGACATTTGAGGAGTATTGGTCAGGTATTTTGTAAACTGTCCTTGTCTTGAAATTTTTCTTATATTTTTGCCATTACTAGCTTGAGCTAAAGGTTTTGGGGAGGATGGTCTCACAGGTAAAGTACTGTTTTTATCACAACACATCATAGTTGCATTCTCAACATGGCTTACTGATCACCTGGTTGCGGTGATATTTGTCATGTGTCCTATAATTATTTTTCCCATTTCCATTTTGAGTTTTTGGAATTAAATCACTATAAGCACTCATGTTTAAGGAGTAGAAAATTATGCTCTGTATCCTTTAGAACAAAGCAATAATATGATAATTTGGAATTCATCTTAATGAGAGATTTATCCATTTCCCCAATTGATTAATTCAATCATTTACTTTGGGATATAATCTGATCCTACTTTATCTATCTTTGTTCAGGTTATTCCAGCTTTGGCCATTTGGCACTTTAAATTGGCTGATGTGTCCTTTTGACCTTATTGTGGATGGGAGGGCGTGCACTTTTTTTACCTTTTGACATTTCAAGATGCTTCAGACTCATCTTCTGTGCTACTGAACCCAGCCAGTTCTCAAAGTTTGCAACAAATGTATCCTTGCATCCTGCAATCTTACTATACTTACATATTATTCCAGGTAAGGAGATCTTGGCTGTGTCTGTCTGGATGAGGTGGCATTTTATCCTGTAACCTCATTTCTCTGTTGCGTACCAGAAAATTCACTGATTTCTCAGTTTGCCTAACTCATCCTTGTTAGTATAGGAGTGAGGAAGCCCAAGCCTTCATATGTCACAGTACAACCCAAAAGTCCTCAAAAACCTTGATTATTTACATTTCTTATTATTTTCTTTTCCTAGTCACATATGTTTATCCTTGAGATTTGAATTGTTAATTTCTGTGTAATGTAAAATTCACAGAGGAAGACAATTAGCTAATATAAACAACAATTATCAAAGTTCTAAAGATAGTTGTGAACGTACCCAACAACAACAACAACAAAAATCAATGTCAACAATTTGGAGGCAACTTTTCATGTAAACAATTATGGACCTTCCCCTTTTATCCCTCCCCACCACCGCCCACACACACACCATGAAACCCTGTATGAAGTTCTTTGAACACCAGCAAAATATTTCCTTCCTGTCAAGTTCTGTGCTATTGCTGCTTTTAGAAGGGAAACAGCAGGGAACCAATGGAAGCTATATTTGAGGAGAAAAGCAGCCAGTTGTTAGCCACATTGATTGAGGACACTCAGGCATGCACACATGCATACTAAAGGGATTAGAACGTGGAGATCACATAAAAAGCCAGCACTGAGAGAATGAGATAGTGGCAGGCCTCTACTCTTTCTGCCCTTGGTATTTTCCTTCCTTTTGGCTTGAAATGTCAAGTTCTGTTGAAAAGAAAAGCCCAATTGCATGCAAGCAGCATTACTAAAACACATGCATTGCCACTTAGAATGTCCTTAGTCACACATGCTACGGGACAGTAAGAATGATCGACTTCAACATGAAAACACATGGGCGGATATTTAAAGCCTGTAAGCCATGCACCAGTTTCCCCTTGAAGTTTCATTAAGGCTGTCTTAATGTTTTGCTGGCTTTGTGTCCATGTTAGCACTTGAGAGAGAAGGAACATCAAAACATGTGTATGTGGGGCAAGGATGTGGGTGTTTGTGTGTGTTATGTTAAAATTAAGCAATATAATTTGGTAACTTAATAACTATAATAAAATGTGCCATACCCCTCATAATTTTTATGTGTGTATGACTTCCCCTATTGTATTCACAGCTACTTTATTCAATCCTAGTTATATTGTTTTTAGCATACCAAAGAAATCAATAGACAACCACCAATAATATAAAATCAGATAATTTTACAACAATAAAGTAACTAACTAGAACTACTCTAATTTAGTTACCTATTCTAAAGCAATGAATCGATTGCAGTTATAAATCCCGCGAGGAACAAAGATTTTTTTCTTCATACACTATATAAATAAAGCATATCCATAAGACATCGCCGTGATTTATTCCATGAATATTTCATAGATCCCACTGCATAAGAGATTTTTTTTTTTACCTCTTCTCCTATTAACCATGAAATGTTATGTCATGCTGGGGGCCTGAGCTCCGAAGCAGTGAAAGGGAACATCTGCAAAATGTCAAACGCTGCCTGTTACCCAGTGCCATGGTTGCAAAATTACTTTTATATATGGATTATTCATATTTACAGCAAAATAACGGGCTGGCTTATCGTTTTTCAAGAAGAAGGCAACTGTAATGTCCTAAAGAAAACTCTTGATCTGGGATCGGAGGAGCTAGGTTTAATTGTGCCTTCGCTTTTAGACACTATGGTATTATCTATTGCTGCATAGCAAGGTATGCAAAATTTAGTGCCTTAAAAAAACAAATATTTGTTATCTCTTATAGGTTCTAGGGTTCAGGGATTGGGGCATGGCTTGGCTGGGCCATGCTGGCTTGAAGGTTTTCATGAGGTTACAGTGCAGCTGTCAGCCAGGGCCGCAATCATCTGAAGGTTTAACTGGGTTAGGGCAGCAGCTTCCGGGATGTCTCATTCATTACAAGGTTGTTGGTAGGAGGAATCCATTCTTCACTGCCTGCTTGACTGTCATCACCCCTGAATGAATGATCCAAGAAACAGAGAACAAGAAAAAAAAAATCACGATCAATGCCTTTTATGACCTAGCCTTAGAAGTCTCATATCATCATTCCCACAGATTCCATTCACTGGAAGGAGTCATGGAGGTGAACTCACACCCCAGGGCAGGAGAATTAGGCCCCATCAGTTGAAGTGAGGAGTGACAAAGATTTTGTGGGCATATTTTAAAACCACCACAGGAGCTGTCTGATCTTGAGAAATTTAACCTCCCCGAAAATCAGTGTCTTTTACAAATGAAAATAATCAATGTCTACCTCGAAGAAATTTTGAAGCTATTTCATAAGATGATGCATGGGGCGTATTTTGTACAATGTCAACTGCTACATAAATGTAAGATGTGATCAGATAATAGGATCAATGCACAGTCAGTGCTGCTTCATCATGGAATTAATCAATGCCGAAGACATCCATTTAGTGACCTTCAGGTTGGGCAGACATCAGTACTAGGCAACCTCTTCCGGAGAAAGAAACTTGCAAATCCTGGGTGTTCACGTACACAATACTTGGGCAGTTGTAACCATATGGAACCATCACTTGATAATGAAAACTTCGAATTTACAAAGATCGAAGGACAGTTAAAAATCAGGTGGGCAGTGCAAGAGTGATGAAGCATTTGCAGGTGCACGAGCTTCCAGGGAGCAAGGCCCTGCCTGTTCCTGCACAGTCATCCTTGTCTTGTCCTTGTAACCTTATCCCTGGTCCACTTGTGGCAGTGAGCCTGCATTTCGGGCAGATGGAAGAAGAGCAAAGAACGGAAAGTATGTGCTAAATATGCCCTGATATTTTAAAAAGCTTTTTACCTTGAAATCAATTTAGACTTATGGAAAAGTTGTAAAAATAGTACAGATTTCCGGTATACTCTTTCCCCAGGTCCACTTGATGCTAACATCATCTATAACAATAGTATCTATTAAAATCAGGAAATTAGTATAAATTATTTGCTATTATAACCTATAACTAATTACTATATCTAATAACTGTTACTAGTAGTGTGGTGGCATTGATAGTAATATAAAATAATATATGATAACATAGAATATATAATGTACAATATAGTCATATAGGATATGAATAGTAATATTGTTACTAGTTTTTAGTTAATAATACTACGACCTAATTTATAGACTGTATTAAACATTTTCCAGTTTTAACACCTTTTTTTGGCTCCAGTTTCCATGATGGGTTTATTCCTCACATCTCCCTTGTTGCCTTTAATCTATGATGGTCCTTCACTCTTTTCTTGCCTCTGTGACCTGGAAATTCTTTGAGATTCATGGTCAGTTATTCTGCAGAATGCTCCTTAATTTGGGTTTCTCTGTTTTCCCATGGGTAGATTGATGTTATGCGTTTTCTTGCAAAAATGCTACAGAGTTGATATGCTATCCTTGTTACCTTGTTTCTGGGGGCACGTGGATTGTGAAGCTGGATTATTTGGTTTTGACGATGTCTGCCGATTTACTTCCATGTACCCCCAGATACCATGGGATAAGGAAAGCACAACTATTTTAAACTTTGTAATTTATGACATTTTTTCTGGGGAGATATTTTGAGGGTAGGGAAATACCCTGTTTTTCATCATACATACGCCCACTAATTATAGCATAAATTCTTTAGCCTGCAACAACTAGTTCTGTTGTGTTAGTTTAATTTAATGATTCTTATGGGAACATACAAATGAATGAATGAGAAACCAGATAAATCAAATTCATAGCCTAATATTGAAATGTGACTATCTAGTTGGCCAATAAAAAAAAAGTTGGGGTAATTTAATCAGGAAACCAAAGAAAAAGTGAGTAGTTTGAATTTGGGGTCATAAGGACAGTATTCTTGGATAGTCTTCTAAATACGGAAATAACTAAGTACATTTACAATAGGAAGGATAGATATACTTGCGAAATCCAAAGAAGATATCCAAACAACATAGGTAAATTCTCATCTCAGTTCCAGTAGATCCACTGTAAAAATGACATTGCTATAGGCACATACTTTCTAAATTGGGGATTGATAGGAAGAGGAGTGGGCATGCACAATGACCATGCCATGTTGAGTCAGTTCTGCTTCTTGTTTCTATGATGAGACAAGGCTGTGGTTCTTTATTTCTTCTAAATCACCATCACATTTTTAAAAAGTTAGATTAGGACTTTTCTTACTTACTGGCAGATAAGTTTAAGTAGAGAAAGGGGTTTGCAAATTAAGACGCTTTGGCAGCTGTTAAAGTCAGTAACCCACTCGGCGGCCCCAGTATAGAGTTTCTGGATTGGCTGCCTATGCAAGAAGTTTGTCAGCATTTGGGAATCAACCAAGCAGCATAAATAAAGAATGTTTAAACAAACCAATTTGGAAGTCCAAAGGTTGTGTGTGGTGAGGGCTGGAGGCGTTAATTCTACATGGATTAACACCACAGCTATTTCCTAAAATAGGAAAGAGGTGACACAAATGTGTGAGCCCAGAGACCTTGCTTGTGAAAACTTTAGATCTGACATTTATCTTTTTCTTTGAACTGGTGAAGGGATCTTTCATCAGTGAGATGGGTGAGACTAAATGAACAGCTTCTGAATCAATTAATGAGAGAGGAACTTCTGCTGGACTCCATATTGCAGAGCCTGTTCTGACACCCCTATGGGCAATCACCCCACCCTCCACCACAGAGCAGGTTGGAGGCTGAATATCTGTGGGCCAAGGGAACATGTGCAGAATCAGTTTGTGCTGGCTTTTACACAGTACTCCTGGGTTTCTCACTCATAGTCTGGACCTCACTGGTGAAAGAGCAAGCTGGCCTCTTTCACGGATTTCTGTTCTGGAGGTCAGACCACAGTCACCCGTGTGTGCCTAGAGGTTAAAGAGGTAGCTTGGTCATGCTTCTGAGCTGCTTATACATGATCACAGGGCCACCCAACGTGTGGGAGGGGCCATGGTAAAAAGAGCAGAGAATCTATAATAATAAAAGCATAATATGTTAATTAGACCAGATAGCTGAACCACCTTCTAGACGTCCTTCTGGACGATTCCGCAGAGGTGGGGGCCAAGGCAGAGGTGGTTAGGGGTGATGAGGCAGGCAGGTGAGTGGTTAGGGTCGATGAGGCAGGCAGGCGAAGTGGTTAGGGACTATCAGGCAGGCAGGCAGGCAAGCGGTTAGGAACCAGTGGTCCCGGATTGAGAGAGGGATGTCTGACTGCCAGTTTAGGCCAATCCCACAGCGGGATTGGACCTAAACTGGCAGTCAAGCATCACCCAAGGAGTCCTGGATTGCGAGATGTTGAGGCTAGGTTGAGGGACTCCCCTCCGCCCCCACCCCTCACTCTGTGGACGAATTTCGTGCAACCTCTAGTTGCTTATAACTATTGTGTGTGTGTGTGTGTGTGTGTGTGTGTGTGTGTTAGGGAGGGTAGTACAGGGTAGAAAGCTGTCCTGTCTACACTACCATATTTCAGGAGCAAGAAAAAAATCCACCAAACCTAAATTTGAATTACACAGAAATTTAAAGTAAGAGTGTAGGATATACCTTATTTAACAGATTGGTATTTTAATAATATATTTTTGGTGTTTTAATATATAATAATATATAATTGGTATATTAATAATATATAATCTATTTAACAGATTGATATTCTAATAATATATTTTTATATAATAAAATATACATAAGTATAAATGTATGTAAAATTTTCACTGTAATTGTTTTTAAGTGTGCAGTTCAGTGACATTCACTATTTTCACCATGTTGTACAACCATCACCACTATCTATTTTCAGAATTTTTTTTTTATCATCTCAAATTAAATGCTCTCCCCATTCTGTCAGTCTTGGTTATTCCCTGATAGTTTTTATTATTTAAGCTTTTAGGAATTTTCCTGTTCTAAGCACCTCAAATAACTGAAATCACACAATATTTTTTTCTTTCTTCTAGGCTTCTTTCACTTAGTGTTTTTAATGCTCATCCAGGTTATATTGTGTAGCAGAACTTCATTCCTTTCTTGGCTGAATAAGGTACTATTGTATGTATACGCCACATTGTGTTTATCCATTCACCAGACAGAGATTAGTCCCATCTTTATTATGAACCATTCCTCTATGGATATAATGGACTTGGTATACAAGTGTCTGCTTGAGTCTCCATTTTTAATTCTTTTGGGTATATACTTAGGAGTGGAATTGCTGGATCATATGGTAATCGTAGGGTGAACATTTTGAGAAACTGGCAAAATGTTTCCTTGGCTTTAACTTATATTCTTTACATATATGATATGTGGACCTCCATGGTAGCCCTGTGTCCTGCAAATTTTAGAAGTAGGGCCTATTGTTCTGTAGATATAGAATGTCTGTCCATCTTTATAAATGTTTGTCCATCCTTATGGATGTTATTCTATTACTTTTTCTCTTTTGTTTCCTGTATTACATCGGTGAGAAATCTGAGTTTCCATCACTGTTCAAGTTTGGAAATGTTTTGGCAATGTAAAAAAAAAAAAAATTCTAAGTCAAGCTGTTTTGTGGTATTTCAGATCTGTCTGATACCAGGAAGTAATGCGAATATAAAATGAAAACTTGATCTTCTGAGGTTTTTCTGCACGAAGGTAGCTTGGATAAAAATTAAGCCTTTAAAATTTTTTTGAGGTTCATATATCAAGGCCACTGATTTTTAAAAATGTTTTATGGCTAGCTTCTTTGGAAAGTTTACTCAGGTCCCCTCCAAGGCTTTGTAGAAATTCTTTGTCTTAAATAGTATGGCTTTAAAAATGAGTCTTTTAAAAGCATGAAGGATGTAAGAAAGAAATGTGAAGAATGAAGACAAGCAGAAATTAAAGGAAAGAACGAGCGTTTCACTCTCAGTGAGGCGCAATTCAAACTGTTTGGGTCTAGCCAGAGCCTCTTGAATCTTTTGAAGCTCATACAGTATTCTGATCCCTAACAACCCATATTCTTGAAAAATTAACCAGAAAACTAGCATGAGCTAAATGTCTTTATGTTTGAATTAGAGAACAGGGACAGGGCTTGCTGCCTTCAGGGAAGGCTTTTAATCACAATGTCTGCGCACCCTGGCTTTTGACCTTTACTAACATTCAATTGTTTTTTTCACACTGGTCTTGAAAAAGCCTATGTCTCTCTAAGAAAGGAAGGGTGGATATCTCCATCTCTCTCAGCATGGTTAATGTCAAGATGTTGCCCTTGTGGAAGCACCTGAGTGTGCTGCTGACAGACAGAGAGCAATGATGGTTACAAAGTAGTTTCTGCTTTTGTTAAACTTTCATTTCAAAACAACTGGAAGCATATCCCATCACTGCTATAAAAAATTCTCCCTTAAAATTTCATGAGTAATTCTTTGGAAATTGTATTTTTGATAAAAACACATATTTCTCCAAATGGTTTCCTTCCTTATTTCTAGTAATGACACCATGCATTTTGCACCCCCAAATAAATGTTCTGCCCTCCCCAGATGTCTATGACTATCAAGTGGTATTTTCCAAAGGCTAATCCATTTTACCTGCAAATTATCCTGTTTTTCACCTAGAGAGAAATTGATGAACGTTAAATTCTGCATAACATCTTCGGGTAGTCGTTAGCACCCAGGAAGCCATCCCACCTCCCTGAACTCTGTGATCCTCAGCTTGCTCGTTTCCTAACAGCAGCATTCATGATTATCCAAGTAAATCTTTTATGTGCCTATGATTAATCCAGGTAAATCTTTTATTCTCACTCAACTTGAAGAATCTTAAAGGTAAGACTAGTATCAATCTAATCTTTTTAACCTGTTCTGTTTTTGATATTTCATCCTTTGGTATTCAAAAAGTTTTTAATAGGTGACCCCATGAGAGAAAGTGTGGGCAGTGGGAAGAAGGGGATCTTTGGGGAAAGGGATACAGAGGTTCAAATTTTAGCCATTCACTAACTGAGAACTAGGACAATTATGTATTAGATTTCTTATTGATCTTTGCAGTGGATCTATAATTACTGAGACAAAAATATCAATAATTATACTAAGATACTGAATGTAGTTTTTATTTACAATGTGATGCCTAAGGAATTGATAAAACTAAGAAATAAGGAGATTTGAGAGATACACATGCCTAGAAGCAGAAACTATACATTGCATATCAAATGTAAATACCAATTAGTCTGAAAAACTCTGCAACTAAAGGGAACATTTATTGTTTTCTATTGTTTCCACATTTTAGAAAACTGTTTTATTCTCATTCTTAAACATTATATTTTCCATATATTTAATATTATTTTAAATTCAATGATATTTGACTAACATATGTTAATCTCCTATTATATGTCAGTAATATATATATATTTTATATATTTTATGTATAATATATAATATATATATATATATATATAATATATATATATATATATTTTCACACACATACATATACAAACATCCTCCTGCTACTCATGTATGGAACTAAGTGAAATTTTTAAGTCTGATAGGGTTAACAGATAATCTGCTAAGTTTCTGACATAAAATTACTTTACATGAAAGCACTGTGGAGAATTAGAACAATTGAAAACTCATTTGGGGGCATCCTGAAAATTGTGACTTCTTTTGGATGGAAGAAGCCATTGGCCTGGGATAATTTGCAGAGAGGTTGTCATGTTTCCCCCATTCCCTGGTCCCATGTTTTATGCAACTAATACATTATGAATTGTAGCACGTGTCTTACAGAAAAGTAAATTTATCAGGGGCATACATTTTACATCAGATTTGCCTTTCTCGCCTCTATCACACCATGCTCTTTTCTCACCTTTTCTGGTATCACTTTGCTCTTCCACTAGTTCTTCCCATCTCCCCTAAAACTCCCTATCTTTGAACCTCCCACTGAGGCTGATATTTTGTTTGCATATGCATGACCACAGCCTCATCAGGGGAAAAAATATAGCTGAGAACTTCAGATATATTAAGACCGAAGCCTGTTCCATAATTTCAGAGGCAAAGTGAGGTAGGGTCTTGTAGGGAGCAGCTCTAGAGTTAAGCCTCGGATTGACCTGTGGCAGAGCCAAAAATAAGTCCCTGCTTAGGGGCCAGAACCCTCTTAGCATAATTAAGCTTAACCTTATGACGCTCCCTGGATCCTTCCTGGGTAGCTAAGGGCTGTGGGAGGTGCAGCAAGTGCTGCCAAAACAAGTGAAATTCACAAGAACATTCTAATTATGTTGACCACTACCTTGTTTACCTCTGGCTATAAAATAAAGGCTCAGCTTGCTGGCTGGATCCCTCTCTATGGCCTCATCCAGGCACAGGAGATCTACTGAGCCCCAGCTATATTCTCTTTGTCTGTCTTTTCTTTACTCCTTCGCTGCCCCCCACCTCCCCGCCTCAAGCTCACAGAATCCTTGGCTGTGCTGGCAAGGCACAGGGTCTGAGATGTCTGCTGATTGTCTTTCCCTTGGGTAGATTGACCTGGCCTCCCAGTGGACATCAAGTGGGTTTTCTGTAAACTTTTGAGCAAGTTGGAGTTTTCTGGGAAGATACATAGATGCATATCAATCCTCAGAATGTGAGTTAAATATATATATATATATATATATATATATATATATATATGTATAAAATGTTGTGATTTTAGCACTTTGCCACTGTGGGATGCTGGGATGCATGCCATGAGATTTTTTGTGTAGTTCTAAGAATTGTTTTATTGGATAGTACCCAAAGCAGAACACATGCACACTATATCAAGCTTACATGGTAGCTTTCCTACATCTGTATATATGTATAATATTATTTATAAACTTATATAAAAATCCATGTTTATATCTCTATCTGTATCTAGCTAAAAACAAATAACCATATATATATATTAGCATTTGGTGGTTTCTATTATGATGCTATGAGTTAAAAAATATATGCACAACAGAAATTATTTTTCTTAAGGCAATAAGCATGCATTGGGAGAAAATGTTGATTCTTAGAAGGATCTCTAGGAATAGAAATAATTAATTTTTGTCGAGGACCATGTATTTAGATACAGATCATTAATATTGCTTTGTTTAATATTTATTAAGTGAACGGTACATGCCAACTATGCAAACTATTTAAATTCATAATTATAATATGAAACACTTCTTTTTACTTAAATTTTTAATATGGCCAAAACCAGTTTGGCTCAGTGGATAGAGCGTCGGCCTGCAGACTGAAAGGTCCCAGGTTCGATTCCGGCCAAGGGCATGTACCTGGGTTGCGGGCATATCCCCAGTGGGAGATGTGCAGGAGGCAGCTGATTGATGTTTCTCTCTCATCGATGTTTCTAACTCTCTATCTCTCTACCTTCTTCTCTGTAAAAAATCAATAAAATATATTTTAAAAAAAATTAATATGAACGTGGCTAGCATTAGATATATTTCATGTGATATGCAAGCTCAGGAAACACCTTTTATAAAGAGCTTTTCATGTAGAAGGCATTTTTCAATGTCTTAACTTATCTCTAGTTATCCTTGGTTATTAAGTACTAGGGGTCTGGTGCATGAATCTGTGCACCTTGAAAGGAACTGTGGGCCACGAGGCTGCAGTGGGCACAGGGGCGGTTCTTGGCCCATTCTCCACAACCCGCCCAGCCCCCCCATTGCTGCCCTCAGTCCCCTGTCTGCCAGCAGTGCGGCTTCTGCCACTGCTGCTCCCATGCACTGACAGCACTGGCCTGCTCACACCCACACCCGCTGACAGCATGGAGCTATTGGGGTCAGTGCCAGAAGTAGGTGTGAGCAGTGGCTGCTGCCCTGATTGCCCCTCAGGAGCAGGGGGAGGTGGAGAAGCCCTCAGGGACAATCAGGCCAGTAGCCGGCACTCGCATCCGCTAAGGGTGCCAAGTGATTGGGGCTAGCGCTGGGCACCGGCAGCAGGTGTGAGTGGGGCTGGCGCTGGCGCTGGCAGCAGGTGCAAGCACCCAAAATGACCAAGGCATGTAGGAGCAAAGAATTTTCAATAAGCACCAAAGGCTCTCCCCGATGACAGTAACAAGCACCCTGCCTTGGTCTGGCACCTCCGCTCACCTGCCTCACCATCCTGCTGCAGCCAACCCGCACCATATTCCATGCTCTGCTGCTTGCTGCTGACGCCTGCCAGGTTCCGCATGGCCCCCTGGTGGTCAGCACACATCATAGCAATCAGTTGTTTGGTTGTTCCACCATTCGGTCTATTTGCATATTAGCCTTTTATTATATAGGATTGCGCTAATCATAAAATTTAAACCATCATAATTATAAAATGAACGTTCTGTGTTTGGGGAAAATTATATTTTAAAATATTTGTAATTCTTTTTATATACTTTAGAGAAATAGTATATAGCATCATGTGTGGTTTCAGAGTAAGACACTAGAATTTCTTCAAGAATTGGAAGATTATGCATTCTGAAACTCTGATTATGTTATTTCAGATTTAATGAACAAATAGCATTAACATGTTTATCTCTTGATAATTTGATTATTATATACCATGTGCCTCTTTGATGCTGTCATCTTTATTAATCAGGATGTACTGAGTTATTCTGTGGTCACAAGTAACCTTAAATGTTAATACCATTTAGTGAAGGCTCATTTCTCACTTACTGTATGTGTTTATTACCAGTTGGCTTCTTCTCTGCCTTACACTACCTTCACTCCAGGACTTAAGCCAAGTGAGCAACTACTCTTTAAAGGATTGCTGATATTCAAAGAGAAAAATACTTCTGTGCTGTGTCTCAAAAGTTCTCCTTGTAGAGGTTAATGTTACTTCTGCTCTCATCTCATTGGCCAAAACAAGTGATAAGTCTTATGTTACTGATGTCACCACATAATTAGTAATCATATATATATACACACACACACACATATATGTGTGCTTGTGTGTTCATTTATTCTTACTATTCCTTATACTCTTTTGTTGGCAAATATATTCTGTAATGCAGTGTAAATTAAATTGTTTTCTCATATTCAAAATCAATGTCCTAAATTCCACTGACTTTAATCAGTATAAAAAATATCATCTGTCAGGTTTTTAACAGACTAGCATTTTTTGCCTAATTATTTATTATTGTTTACCGTGACCACATTATATATATGAGAAATAGCTTCCTCACACCGTCCAGCACACACACACACACACACACACACACACACACACACCACACCTTACAGAAGTTACTCTGATTTAAAAGTTTATCTCAGAGAGCTGTGTTTCAATCTGTGGTTGGGGAAAATCACTGGACTGCCACAATTCATTCTGCTAGCAGCTTCTTCAACAATCTCTCTATATAAAAGCCTAAGTGACTGTTGCAACTGAAACAACTGAATGGATGACTGAACAGGCTGTGTGGGGCAACCAGGCTGGCAGGGGAGTTAGTGAGGGCCAACCAAATAACTGAGTAGCAGGCTGCGTGGGGCGACCAGATTGGCAGGAGGGCTGTGAAGGTTGACCAAATGACTGAACAGCAGGCTGCTTGGAGACCAGGCTGGCGGGGGGGGGGGGGGGCAGTTGGCGGTGAGCAGTCTGGCAGAGGGGGGCAGTGAGGGGAGACCAGGCTGGCGGGGAGGCAGTTAAGTGTGATCAGGAAGGCAGACAGGTGAGCAGTTAGGAGCCAGTGGTCCTGTATTGTGAGAGGGATGTCTGATTGTCAGTTTAGGCCCAATCCTGGACATCCCCGAGGGGTCCTAGATTGGAGAGGGTGCAGGCTGGGCTGAGGGGAACCCCCATGCATGAATTTTGTGCACTGGGCTCTCATCTCTTATAATGTTCTGGCCATCACTTTTTTCAGAGGAATAAGCTCATCAAATATCTGTGTAGTTGTATGTCTCATAGGAGAGGAAAATAATAAACCTCTCCTACTGATTACAGATTACAGTTTCCTAAAATGTCCTGCAAATTTAGTAAATTTTGACATTTTGGGAAGAAAAACTTTGTTGGTAGTGGTTGGCCTCCCTAATACTCTTTAATCATCAGAAAACATATTAT
Source organism: Myotis nattereri (assembly GCF_964212035.1). Classification (NCBI taxonomy): domain Eukaryota; kingdom Metazoa; phylum Chordata; class Mammalia; order Chiroptera; family Vespertilionidae; genus Myotis; species Myotis nattereri. Next base: position 35,032,563 of record NC_138076.1, read on the forward strand.
TTACATTTATATCTGAATTTAAGAATCTCCCTACTATTGACATTTTAAAATATTTTATGCTAGAATTAAAAATATGTTATATTTATTATTTTTTAAAATACATTTTATTGATTTTTTACAGAGAGGAAGGGAGAGGGATAGAGAGTTAGAAACTTTGATGAGAGAGAAACATCGATCAGCTACCTCCTGCGCACCCCCTACTAGGGATGTGCCCGCAACCAAGGTACATGCCCTTGACAGGAATCAAACCTGGGACCCTTCAGTCCGCAGGTTGATGCTCTATCCACTGAGCCAAACTGGTTAGGGCATAAGTTATATTTTTAAAAGTAATTCTAGTTCAAGGATGTTTTTCCTCTAGCAGTCTCACCTCAGTATGCCTGAAGTTTCTCCAATTTTTTTATGGAATCATATTTAAAAATACAGTTGTAATAAAAAATTATTTAACTTGAAATATATTTAATGGTTCTAGTTTTACAACTATAACATGAAAGGTTTATTCCATCATTTCCAGAGTCATCAATTTCTTTGTCAGGAGATAAGAATTTCTTTTTACTTTTTTTAGTCTTTCTATAATGTGTAATAAGCAAAACACAAAGATTTTTCATGATACGGTTATGTGTGATGTGGTTTCCTCTATGTAATGTATCACATACACTATCTTATTCCAGCTGAAGATAATTATTTTTAAAGCAACTAAAGAATAAGAAATAGGGATGCGTTGACACAGATAGAGTAGTAAATTTAGAATTCAAAGTATTCAGATTAAAGCAAATGTTTCCATGCCCAATTAGCTAATTTGTAATTGCAACTATTCATTGCACTTGATTCTTCTCTTCAACTTCTTCCTTTCCCTCCCCCAAGTCCTCCCTCCCAGTTTTTGTATGACAGCTTAGTAATACTAGGAAACCCAGAATGCTTAGCTATTTCCTCCCCAATATACTCCAGCTTCTGAGTCTCATGCTATAAAGATACTTTCTTTACTTTTTTTTGTTGTTCATCCTTACCAGAGGCTATTTTTTCATTGATTTTTACAGAATGAAAGGGAGGGAAGGAGAGGGGAGGGGGAGGGAGAGGAGAGAGAGAGAGAGAGAGAGAGAGAGAGAGAGAGAGAGAGAGAGAGAATCGATGTGAGCCTGCCAGGGATTGAACCTGCCACCCAGTTATGTGCCCTTGACCCTGAATTGAACCCATGACTCTTCAGTGTTTGGGCCGATATCACTCTAATCACTAAGACACACTAGCCAGGGCTAAAGATGCTTTCAATAAGAAATTAGAATCTTTATAACCTCACATTTCTCCTTAGAGTTTTTTAATGTGAACAACTATGTCAACTATAAGCAGAACAAACATTTCTCTGCTACAGGGCTCTCAGTTTATATTGACTGAAATTATATATAATTTACTGTCCAAACCTTCCCTAGGATGTTGCAAGCCTTCATAGATTCCAGAGTTCCAAAACTTATATCAGACAGATTTTTGTCTATGCACAGAGACAGATTTCTGGTACTTTCTACTCCATATCTTTCCCAATTCCTCTCTCTTCAAACTGTTTACATCATATTGGACGGTAGTCCAGTAATCTATACTGAAACAGTTTATATACTAGTAGGTGACTCTTTGCCTGCTTTAAGTTTGCAAGCCAGAGATAGCTATTTAAGCTTTTCTCTATCCTCAGTGTGAAGAGAAGGCACCATGAAAATGTTTGGATCTGAGTATAGTTGCCACATCATTTATAACCCAATCAGAACAAAATTGAGAGTAAAAAGAGATGGTATTAATAATTCTCCTATAATAGTAGTGGGACTGTTTGAGGAACGCTTAAATAAAAGTGAGCTCTGGGAAATTTCTTTAAGGGATGTCACTAATATGCTTTGTCCAAACTTTGCATCAAAATCATTCATAGTGAGGTGACAGCCACAAAGTCCAGATATGCATATGTATCTGAAGGCATTTCTTTGCTAAGGATTTTATATAGATCACAAATGAATAACTTTAGACATATTGAATCCATATTAAGTCATATGAGTTCCAAACACTTTATTATTTTGTTTTAATATGTTGACTGTATATTACATAGAATGAGTTTCTGATACTAACTTCCAGATTTTCTTCCTCAGTGAGTTGGTGAAATCTCTTAGCCAGGGTCCAGTGTCTTCTAACTTCACTCAATTCCAATAATTTACCTTTTACGGGTCACTTATTATTCATGTTCCGTACAATTATGCATGGGATGGATCGCTTCCTTGTGTTAGAATCAATATCATTATTTTCAGAAAATCTTGGTTCTATTGACAAATGATCAAACCAAACCTAAAAACAAAGTCTTTATACAACTCTGTTGTCTTTGCCTTTTCTAAAAAGTACAATTACTATGAGAAAATTGTGCAGAGAGATAAATGTATGAGAGAGAGAGAGAGAGAGAGAGAGAGAGAGAGAGAGAGAGAGAGAGAGAGGAGAATAGCATTTTAAATGCTTTTTGAAAAAGAATAACTAGGCTGAATGGAGTTGAAGACTAAAGTGGCGTTCCATTTAGGAAACATTCAGATGTTACGGCAATTCTTGTATAAGAGCATTAAACATTTCACCCTAAATAAAGCACCTCAGGGGATGCCATGATAGCTATGCTTATGGAGGAAATATTTACTCTTGGTAAACTTGGGTCCTGCAAGAACTTGGACAAAGGAATGACAACATCTATCCAACTGTACCTCAGCAGGAGAAATGCAGGTATGTGCCTGGGTCACTGGGCTCTTGTTATGGATTGGATTATCCAAACAATATAAATCACCGTAAATAAGCACAATCAGAGCTTTGCAAAATATGATTGTTCTATTCGAATTCAGCTTGTAAACAATAACTCCAAATGGATTTGTTATCAAATCAATATTGTATTAAGTTACTAGCCTTGAAATTACTTAAACGTTGGTAATCTATTTTTCCCCAACCTAGCAGGAACTAGTCGTTAGCTCATTCTTGCTCCAAATACACTTTTGCTGGCTGTGTCTGCTATTCCTTTCTTATTTTTAGGCTATGCCTGGTGCACTTTCTCTGCTTCCTTTTATTAGATGGGCTGAAATCACTCTTGTGGTCCTAAAGCTGATTCTGACTGGCTGCCGTCCCATGCCCACATAGGTGCCCAGCATTATGGTGCTGCTTTTTACTGAGACACAGATAGATATTTTTTGTCATTACTTTCCAAGGTCCCTACTCATGTTTCTCAAGCATGAACATTTCCTCCATAGACTTAGCTATTATGACATCCCATAGCTTTATTTAGGGTAGATGTCTAATGCTGTCATATGAGAAATGCTATAACTCTATTTTTTTTTTCCAAGTGGAAAGTCACCTGAGCTTTATTTCAATCCAGACTGGTAACTCTTCTCTGCAAGGTCCTGATTAAGTGTCCCATGTCACTTCAAAAATTGGCAAACCCTTGCCCTCTGTGGGAAAGAAAGTGAGTTCCAATATTGCGATTTTCTTCACTGTCCTGTGCCTGAGATGAGAGTTCTTCATTACTAGGCACTGTGGCATTTTCAAATCACCTTTCTTGCTTAATAAAAATTTATTAATGGATATAAAGGTTCTTGGGGGGGCTGATTACATGCCAAAATTTCACTTACTTGCTCCTGCTTTGATGAATTATTTAATATTGTGTTTGACAGGTAGTAGAAAAGAGATTTGCTTGGACAAATACAAGAAGACACGCTTGCACCAACGTGAAAGGAAAAGAAAAAAGAAATGTGTCTGATAACAGATAGTACCTGCAAGAACATTACACAATTCTGGGCACCACTCAGAACATGTGCTTTATTCATATGATGTCAGTGAAGTGGGTGTTTTTTACTTAATTTCCATTTTGTTGTTTGTTTTGATTAAATATAGCTTTTGACCATCTCTGTAGAATTTTACAAAATTTTAAGAAAATGGATAGCTAGCACTGCAAAAAATTCTAAAATTAATTAACCATGATGTATTTTAAAGCCCATGTGATCCCTGATGACAGTATGTTTTTGTAGTTATATCTTGAGAGAGGCAGCAAGGAGATCTGAATTTCCTGCAAAGTGATCTTACTATGTACATGCTTATGGGTTTGTCATTTAACCTCTGAGTTCTAAATTTCCCTTTTAGCAGAATGTGAAGCTTGGCATTTTCTGTTCTGATAGAAGAAAGTATTTTCATCCAATTATGACTGTGAAAATGAATGAAGACAGCTTCAAACATGTCCTTTATAGAGATTTTACCTTTGGTTTTAGAGTTATGTATAATGAAATTAAATTTGGGTAATAAATATAAATTCAAACTTATACAAATACTAGAGGCCCAGTGCACAAAATCATGCACTGGTAGGGTCCCTAGGCCTGTCCAGAGATCAGGGCCAATCTATGGGGCAACCAGTGGGGTGACCAGGGGGCCCCCCGCTGCCACCCACCATGGCTAACCTGGCGCTGCCCACTCACCAGCCCTGCCCCCTCTGCCACAGCTGGTCACTTCCCACTGCGGGACAACTGGCAGGGTGAATGGGAGACTCTGATGGCATCCACCTTAGCCAGCCTGGGGCCGGCGGGGTGGGGGACAGCTCCTGCATTGAGTGTCTTCCTAGTGGTCAGTGCGCATCATAGCGACAGGTCGCTCCGCTGGTTGTTCTGTTGTTCGGTCAATTTGCATTTAAGGCTTTTATTATATAGGATCTTTAATTAATTCAAAGGTATCAAAGAGTCAAGTATATAAAATATCACTCTAATCCTTATGATGAGGAAGAGCAAACTGGCCCTCGTGAATGGCTGAGTGGCAATGCAACTCTAAGGCTAGATTTCTATGAAGCTAAACATTGTGATGAAAACTTGAAAGGTACTCAAGTTTTTCTTGATGTCATTTTCTTGATATCATTCTCCTATATGCTGTCCATAATTAAATGTATTTTTTTTTTCTTACAATGATTAACCATGTAAGACTATCACTTTAGGAACTCCTACCATTTGCAACAGCATGGATGGAACTGGAGAGCATTATGCTAAGTGAAATAAGCCAGTCAATGAAGGAAAAATACCACATCATCTCACTCATTCAGAAAGACTAACTCTTGTTTATTTGTTTATTTGTTTGTTTTTCTCAGTGAATCACATTTCTATGGTGGAAATAGAGCTTTAAAAAATAGTGGAGCCCTAACTGGTTTGGCTTGGTGGATAGAGTGTTGGCCTGCAGACTGAAGGGTCCTGGGTTTGATTCCGATCAAGGGAGTGTACCTTGGTTATGGGCACATCCCCAGGAGGGGGTGTGCAGGAGGCAGCTGATCGATGTTTCTGGCTCTCTATCTCTCTCCCTTTCTCTCTGTAAAAAAAAAAATGAATAAAATATATATTTTTTAAAAAAACATAGTGGAAATAATTGGTTTTATTTTAAAGTGCTTACTGAAAATTAGGGAAATATAGATAATACAAACTAATGATATCAAGGTACAGATAATTCTATTCTGCATTAGCAGTATGCCTTTTTTGACTAAATAAGGCTGAGCATTCATTAGTATAAAGGACTTAAATGGATAAACTCAGACACTAAGATCAGGACATAACAATGCAACAGTATGATTTTTTTAAATAGTTGAACCACTTTGAAGGGGTTACTACACAGGATTGCATTTCTTTTTATTTTGATATATATGCAGTCTCACTGACTAGAAAGAAAGAAAAATAAAAGAAAAAAGCAAGGAAGGAAAGATCAAGAAGGTAAGAAGAAAGCAAAGAAGGCAGGGAGGGAGAGGGACAGGGAGGGTAAAAGGAAAAGAAACAGAAAGAAGGAGAGAGAAAGAAAGAAAAAGAAAAAAGGAAGGAAGGAAAGAGGAAGGAAGGAAGGAAGGAAGGAAGGAAGGAAGGAAGGAAGGAAGGAAGGAAAGAAAGATAGAAGTAAGGAAGGAGACAATCTTTCAGCAGAATTGTTGATTCAGCATCATGAAGATATTATTATATTGAGCTTGACCCTGATCTGTAGCTCAAGAAAATACTAGTATGTACTTTACTTTTTCTTGGCAAATATTCTCAGAGATAGAAATCCAACTTCTACTGTAAGGATATGCAGGCATACAGTTGAGCATAATATGCTTATTTCCATAGTATCAGTAGGTGAAAAGGCCCTTTTCTGCATGCATCATTCCTTAGACGTTTTGTTTGACAATTCCATTCCCATTTACATGTGTGCATTAAACTAGTGCAAGCATGTATGTTGAACTAGTGCAAACATGTATGCACTTAGCTAGTGCAAGCATATGTGCATTGAACTAGTACAAGCATTTTATGCATTAAACTAGCTTGCACGGTGTTGCCATTCATCAGCATTTCTCTGTAACGTTTTTCCTCCTCCTAAGTTGCCTGATGTTAGAGAAAAAAAAAGTTAACAGTGTGAAACTCCGAGGGAGTCTTTGTTAGGACCCAGATAATTATTTTAAATCCACATTCTGTTCCCTTTCTTTGCTTCAGTAATCCTTGAAGAGAACTGATTTAAACCTTGTATTTTAATTAGGATTTTTCTATGCTTCTGGCCTTGAGAAGCAAAAGTGAAAAATAAATTCTGTGCATGTGTGTGAAAGAAGGGAGCGCCAAGGCTGCTTTCTTTGTGGATAGAATTTATATTGTCTAAGAGTAAATGACAAACTTGAGATTAGGTTTGTAATATGGAAACATACATTCAAATTAGAGATATTAAATCAATACTTCATTAATATGACCCAGTTCATAGTGAAAATATATATAAGATGGTAAAAAATACAAACAGAAATAACATTTCTTAACTAATTGAAACATTTGCACACAGGCTCCTCATATGCTATCACTTAAATATTAGTCAAGTCTAAGTTGTAAGCACGTAATTTTCATTTTCAGGGTTCTTGGCAAACAGGGAGAACTTGCAAATAAATGAATGGGCTGGCCTTCTAAAAGTCTTTACTAATTACTATAATTGTAAATTTCCCATCACCATGCAATGAATTATTAGAATATTGGCATTTGCTATACATTTTAATTATCTTTAAAACATATTTCATAATGGAAATACACTAATTAAACTTTTGTTAAGCAAATTTTTAACTTGGTTACATTTTTAAGTCAATGCTCATTTAAGTTAGGGGTTAATTTATTTATTTTTATTTCTTGAACTCAATGTTCACATGATTCCTTGTACATAAAAGTGTTATATCCCCCAAATAAGAATGAACAGTCTGCAATTTTAATATCACCTAAATTATTTTAATCTCTTTATTGGTATATATTTTAAATTGAATTACATGTATAGATACAGGCTTATTGATGTATCTACATATATATACATGTACATTAAAAATGTATTCATCTCTAAAGACCTATAGAAGTATATATACTAAATGTGTAAAGTATATTAAAACTACCAGACCACAAAAGATATCCTTTATTTACAGACCTACTTATGTCCCTAGGTCTGCCAAATTTCCACTTCTTGTTGCTGTTATTTGTTTAATAAGGCTAAAAGGAAATTTAAAGTATTTAGAGCATCCTCTTTAGGATCCATGTGGAATGCTATAAAAGACATGAAATATGGATATTGGACTTCTGTACATGTTTGAGGTATTTTAAATTTTAAATTGTTTTATTCCCATTGAATCTCAGACTGTACATAAAGTATGTTGCCTTGTAGAAGATAATACAATAACTCTTGTACAAGACCATTTTTGTAACTAGTGTCAAGGTGACTCTTCACTAAACTGCCAGCAGCAGTAGTGGGAAGTTGACCCACTTCCCTTTGCATAGGTCTAACATTCCACCCAAAGAATGTTTACCCAGTTTCTATTGATCCTAAATTTTTAGTTTCTTTGTAATAAGTTTCCCTCTAAACTTAATTTATTCAGGGTTGATTATGCTGCATAAAGCTGAATAACCCTAGCTGTTGCAACAGGGTACGCTATGCATTATGGCAAATATCTTATGTGAATGAAGGTCACACCATCCCTCCACACTCACAGCAGGAATCATTAACAAAGGATGGCATACTTTTCCAGTAAGAACAGGTGTAAGCTAGGGAGTTTGCTCAGCACGGTGCTCCAAGAAGCATTACCATTAATCTTCATTGGCATAGGAAGAGGGAACTATTTCGCCTGGCTAACAGAGCTTATTGTCTTTTGTCACTTATCAAGGTTTTTATTTTATTTTTTAAATAAAACTATTGTCAACCGATGAGTTGTGAAGGTGCTTATTTGTGATGCTATTTTTTTAAGTTCCTACTCCCCAGCTAAAGACAACGACAACAATGATAATAAGATATAGAATACAAGGACAACATGAACATGTCAATGAGACAGAAATCAAAAAGAAAAGGCAGCGATGAACAGAGGTAAAGCCACAGGGGCACCAGGCCCCAGGTTCTGAAAACAGACATTAGCAGTGGCACATTTGTCTCCTCTGAGCTACTGGGGAGCATAAGTATCACATACAAGGTGAGGAACAGTTTACTGCTTAAAATAATAAACTAGGTTTGTGCTACCCAACGAGAGACATGATGCTTGAAGAAAATGCTTCTGTGCTGATCATTGCTTGGGACTAAGGCTTAAGTAGTGAGGTTTACCCAAGGAAAGAAGAAAGCTGACATTGTTGTATAGCCACGAGGGGGCTAAGTTGACTGTTGGATATATTAGAGGACCAGAGCTATTCTGATATCACACTGAAAAGGTCGGCAATGCCCTAATAATTCTGGACCAGAGACCTTAGGCGGGCAGGATGGAGGCAGAATCAAAACTGTAAGATTCGTATTTTTAATAAGAAAGAGTAGGAGTGAGGGAAAAGGAGGTGAAATAAATATAATAGAACAATACATAAAGATTCTAAATATGTTAAGTATCTTTATAAAAAATCAGTAAAGACATACCATCAATACGCATTTTCTGCTGCTGCTGCTGTAGCAAACTTAATAGCTTAAAACAACACAGATTTATTAGAAGTCCAACATAGGACTTTCTGGGCTAAGATCAAGATGCCAGGAGGGCTGCTTTCTTCCCCTTTCCAGCTTCTAGATCTAGAGGCTACCCAAATCCCTTGGCTTGTGGCTTCTTCTATCTTCAAAACGCATCACTCCAACTTCTGTTTCTCCTCTTTATCACATTTACCCTTCATCTCTCATTTTCCCACTTACCTCATAAAGATTCTAAATAGATTGGACCCACCTAGATCATCCAGGTTAATCTTTCTATCTTAAGATTCGTCATCTCATCACATCTGCAAAGTCCCTGTGCAATGCAGGATAACATATTTTTAAGTTCTGGGTACTATGGCTTGTACATCTTTGGGTGTTGGAATGGACAGAAGGGGTTTTGATTTGTCTACTACAGAAAACATAAAAAGAAAACAAAGTATTAAAAATAAACATATGCAGGAATAAATTTGTGGCTGTTAGAAAAATATAAAGTAAATATGTTAGAAATGAAATATAAGTTATAGCCATAAAACTTTGTAGTAAATAGAGTTCCTAGGCTAGACACAGTCAGGATAGATTCACCCAGAATGTAGTATAGAGATTATGCTAAGGATTATACAAAGGAATTATGTGCACATGCATGTACACATACAGGTATAAACACATATTGTACAGAAAGAGAAATTCAGAGATATTGAGGCAGATAAGAAACTACAGCATATACTCAATGAAGTTCAAAATGAAGAGGGGAAATTATTGGGGAAGCAATATATTTTTTTAATGTGGGAAAATTTTCACAAATGAACAAAACATTAGTCTTCAGATTGAATGTGCATTCCTAATTCTGAGAAAAATAAATGAAAGTAATCCACACAAAAGTACAAACTATTAAAATTGAAGGCATCAAAGATATATAATAGGAAAAACTATGATACAAAAAAATATTGCCCCAAAAGAAATAACAATTAGACTTATTTCCTGAATCATATTTTTTTTAAAAAAGTTTTAATTTGCTTTGGTTTAAAAAAGAGAAGAAAAAACTTGTGAACCTAGAATTCTATATTCCCATATTATGTCAATTAAAGTGGGATACAAAATAAAGTATAATGCATTTTACAGCTCAATTTTCCCATCTGGATTCACTTTTCTAGTGCAACATTTTATTCTTTGCATTTCTGAAAGAATACATATTTCTCTCGTAACTAATCTGAAGTACAAAAGAAATAAAAATATTAGTGATAGAAATATGGGCAGGAGATCACGCCATGAGAAGAAAGAAATACCCATCTTCTCCTATTCGTTGTCATGGAGTTTGTGAGCTGACTACACAATATGAGATTCTAAGAAATCTCTTTACCAAAAAAACTGCATTTACAAGAATCAAACGAAGTGTATAATGTTAAATAACTAAGGTCATACTCCCAGGAACTTCCATGTTGTTGGAATGGATTTATTTTAGAACTGCTAGAGGAAAGTCATTGCCAGATAGGCTAAGAAAATGCAAAAAACTTGATTTCTTGAATCTGAAAGCCCTATGGAAGACCCTCTGGTTCTTTATGAAATTAAAATACCTTGGATATTATTAAGAAGATAAAACAGAGAAGTTTCCTTTGGATCAAGGTCAAGAATCTTTGTTCTACTGACTACATAGATATTCATTTTTTATCCAATAAAGTTCGTGCCTCTTGTAAATATTGTAGATCTATTAAAATATCAAGCAGGCCTTGGTTTAGGAGCCAACTTTAATCACCTATTAGTGGCAACCTGGAGTCTTGCATTTAGAAAGATTTTTATGCAGGCAAAGTCTAATGGAGTCTGGGATTAATTATAGATATCTGTCATCAACTACCTGGAATGGAAGCAATGGCCATAAGGAACTCTTGCATCTGTGGCCTGTGCAGTGATGGTTGGTTAGGAAAGCCTGATTTATAGCATTTGCCAATTTCTCTGGTTTAAATATTCCTACTGTGGCTGATTTAAAGTTACTCACATTTACATCATTAAATTCTGAGCACAATTGGTTTGTGTTAGCAGTATGTGCCCTCTTTAGTACATCACTGAGCCAGTGACTTAATTCTAAAATTCCACGTCTACAGTAGTTACGTGTTGGTAACCCACAGGTTATCATTAGTGAGTAAAGTATGAGGATGAGAAGAGTCTAAATTCATGAAAATAGTTTATGGTTTGCATAATCCAGACCATAAAGCGTGATTGCAGATATAGATGGACTTTCTCCTGGAGACAAGGCAGCTGAATGATTATTTAATGATTTTTGTGTTTATGGAGGTTTTTGTTTTGTTTTTTTTTGCAGAGGGGGGTTTCCAGTTGCATTTCATCCCTTCAGATCATATCCAGGTAAACATAGTCTGAAACATTCCCCTTTGCTACCCAATGATTTGTGCATTGTTTTAAATTAAAACAAACAAACAAACACACAAACACACATTCTTTTTTAAAATGCTTTTTTTGATTGTCAGTTGATCCAGTTTTTACACTTTAAATCCTGCTAACTCTTTACAGAATATGGGGGAATAGCCAGTAAAGATAGGGAAGGTCCAAAGAGAAAACTTTTGAGGCCAAATAATTCAACAGAGTTTGGAAATATGGGAAAGCAGTAATTTAACCCAACTGCCTGCCCTCAAAACTTCATAACTGACCCTTCCTGCTTCTTGACATGAATTCATAATACTGTTGTATGAATTCTAACTCCAGAAGTTCTCTTGAATTTTCCCTAGTCCTTTCTCTCAAATCACTGGCCCAGTTCAAGCCTTTCTCTATAATATTGCATTCTGTTCTTATTTCAGTAGAATTAAGAGGTTGTAGAATTGTTGGCCAGGTGTATAAAAATTTGATCACCAAATCAATCTGACAATTTTCCCCCAAACTAGCGTTCTATCTGTTCTATCTTACCCTATGCTTCTGGGGGGAGGTATTTTAAGTTAATTTATGATGTCATAAATGCAAAATTGAATATCTTCTGCACCTGTTTCTATTGTTTTATTGTGAAAAAATATACTATTTTCAAGAGGTTACCAAAAATATGAAATTGACATTGAAATTCTAGTGTTGCAATGCTTTTCGGTTTAGTTATGCTCATCCTTTTGCATCAAATACAGGTATTATTTCCTATGAAAAATTTTGAATTGATGCAAAAAGTCTCAATTCTTCTTTGAAAATTTTTTCTCTAAATCTTGCAATTAATTCATACTCATTAAACACTTATGGAAATCCCTAGTGAGAAAAATAATATTTATAGTTCAGAGATTAGGTTGAACCAACAACCATCTGTTCAACAATAGCATTTTATCTCAAATAATAAATTAGTTCACAAATGATGATGAATTAAGTAACAACATTAATACATTTATTAATACAGCTTTTTAAAAGGCATTACTTTGTGTGAAGCATATATGTGAAGGGTATACTAAGAAAGAAACTAACATTTGATAATATCTAATACTAAAGGCCTGGTGCATGAATTCATACATGGGTGGGGTCCCACAGACCTGGCAAGCCAGGGGGAAGGGCAGTGGAAAGTTGGCTAGCAGGCCCACCCCAGATTGGGGTGGGGGGTGGGGTGGCAATCAGAGGCTGGGATGGCTAGGGGAAGGGGCCTCAGGCGGTTGGCCAGCTGGCCTCACCCCCTTGTTGAACTCCTGGTTGAACTCCTGGTGGAGGGGACAATTTGCATATTAGCCTCTTATTATATATAGGATGTGCCATGTGCTTTACATTATACTTAAACAAATATTAGGAGTTACCTCAAAAAATTAAAAATGGAACTGCCTTATGACCCAGTCATTCCACTTCTGGGAATTTATCTGAAGAAACCCAAAATGCTGATTCGAAAGAATACATGCACCCCTATGTTCACAGCAGCACTATTTACAATAGCCAAGATTTTAAAGCAGCCTGAGTATCCATCAGTAGATTAGTGGATAAAACAGCTATGGTACATTTACACAATGGAATACTACTCGGCCATAAGAAAGAAGAAAAATTTACCCATTACAACAGTGTGGGTGAACCTGGAGACATTGTGCTCAGTAAAATAAGCCAGTCAGAGAAAGAAAAGTACCATATGATTTCACTCATATGTGGAATTTAATTAACAAACTTGACAAACAAGCAAAATAGGGACAGACTCAAAGAGAGCAGACTGACAGTTCTGGTGTTGGAGTGTTGGGGAGGGTATGGAGAGATTGAGCAAAAAGGAAATAATAAAGAGAAAGAATTCATGGAAAACAAACAAACAAACAAACAAAATATTTAGGACAAATATTTCCTATCTTTTAGATGAGGAAATTGAGGCTTAAGTTAAATAATTTAATTCTACGATTTAAATATGCCACAAAATACAAGTGTGGAATAACAATAATTTGAATCCAATTCTTACCGGTTTCAAATGCTTTACTCTTTCTCTGATGCCATGTAGTTTCTTTCAGGGAAGTATAACATAAATATATAGTACATAGTTCTTGTTTTCCAAATTTTTAGTCTAGATGATAAAAAAGATAATACCCAATTACTAATGCTGCTTAAAAACAATGTCTTTGATTTAAAATAGGATTAAAATTTAAATAATAAAACTACATATGTCTTTCAAGTTCAAAGGACAGAGAGATATCCTTTGTAAGCTAAGGAGTCTCAGATATTTAGTTTTATTTACTTAATACATATAATGAAATAGCCAGTATCCTGTCAGCCCATCCATCCATCCATCCATCCATCCATCCATCCATCCATCCATCTTTCTGTACATATTTCTGTTCATGCTTTCACCCATCCATATATCTTTCTATCCATTTTTCATCCACCATTCATACATAGCTATTTATGAAAAAAAGGCATATTCTAAGGCTGGTTTAGATTTGCTACATGCACACAAGAATAAATTATTTTAAAATCTTAACAAAATAAAGGAGGATTGGATCAGTTGGACTAGAAAAAGATTAGTTAAGTTGCAATAAAAACCAAACAAACACACCATCAGAGTCTTAATAAAACAAAAATAATTTTGGTTCACATACTATCCATTTTGTGTTCTAGAGACATAGGGAACTAATTGTAGTGTACATGTCAGCACAGATAAGCTGGATGCTATAATAAGTGGCATCTTCATTTTACACAATGCTTTAGGAATCATGGGGAAGGAGCTAGATGATCAAGTACTGGCTCTAAAATACCTCCTCTTAGAGATGACACACATCACCTCTGCTGACATTTTATTGGCCAAAACATGTATTGGTGACATCTAAGTCTATCCTTGTGAAGGGAACAAAGTAGAATTCACCCATCTGTCCAAGAAATAGAGATTTACAAATATTGATGAGCACTAATAATGTCAACCATGCCCAAAATAATGTAGAATAATTGTTAATGTTTAAGATCCAAAGAAATATTTACTTGGTTAAAAAATATTAAAGACAAAAAAAAATATTTATCAGGAAAATTAATATAAATCTGCGAGTTTTTAAATAGAATTTATTTTTTACCTTTTCTGATACCAACATTTCTACATTTCTGAAGTAAAACCCTCCCTTCAGTACTTAAAGTGTGTTTTAGAGAACAGGAAAAAAAACATATCACATACATGTGTGTATAGGTAATGTTTGTATATATGTACGTATATGTACAAACATGTATTATATAATACTAGTGCAACTATTATACATACTACTACATCTACTGTTTCTATGCTATTGCATATTTATTATAGTTTTGCCTTTAACTCATAGTGAGAGGATTTTAAAAAAATCAGTTGTTAATAACATGTATTTTTTTAAAAGCACTAAATTCTCTGATTTTTTCTTTAAAATAAAAGTAGAATGGAAAGATTTTGACTGTTAACAATTGTGCCCTCAAGTGTTAACATTATTCACAAGTGTTTAAGGTGATAATGCGCATCATTTCATTCTATCATACTTGTACTATAACTATAATATAACCTTTGTTCTATTTATAGAAAGAAGTAGTAGATTCTAATAGGATTTTTGTGAAGAAGAAACACTTTGTAACACCCTAATTCCCTCACAATATTAGACAATAGATCATAAATGACCCTACTTTGGAAGAAAAGTTAAATGAAAGACACCTGCATTAGAGATCAATTTTTTGATGTTCAGTTTAAACTCATCAAGCTGAGCTATCCAAGGACACCTTTTTTTGCCCTATCAACTGATGGAAATGCTTTCCATGTGTTTTGTGATTCAACTCCATTCTGCCTTAGATAATACAGAGCCATCAAACATATCAAGTCTACAATTGAATGGCTGACTATGCCTTGTAAAAATTACTTTTTGTTGTGAGAGTACTCTAAATCGTAGATAAGAAGTAGAAAATAAATTGGGGGCAATAATAGTAGCTCTCACATTTCAGAGCGATTTCACATTTTAATATTATTTACAAATATGACATTAAATATTAGTGGTTTTATTTCATTGTTATATCAGAAGGTTTCTAAATATGATGTGACAAGGTTAACTCTAAATTTTCCTTTTTTTGTCAGTTTTATCCAGATCTTTGCCATGCAGATCTGAAAACTGCCATGCTTCTAACTTTTAAACAAGAAACAGGTGGTTAAATGCATACATGCATACATACAACTCTGACAACTTGAGTGTAGCTTTGAGTGCAATATTTGGGTAACAGCTAAATATGTTTGTAATCGTCCAGAAGCATCATATTGTCCCTTTACCAGCTCCATTAAATGGTATATTAATAGGAAATTAAGTAAAGCTGAATAGTAATAAAAATCTTGATCCATTTACCAATTTTTCTTATAGGAAAATATTTTGATCTGTTATTGCGTTGGTGTCAGCCACATCTGGGTTTGTTGAGCAGCTATTTGTAGAATATGTTGAGATTCACATTTTCTTGAAACACCTCAATTTGTACTGGAATCATTAATGCATGATCTGAAATTGTAATTTTTGCAATTAATGGGATACAAATGCTACCCTGTGTGATCTGCATTAACACTTCAGGCTCCATCAGAGGTGAGGAACTTACAGCCTGCAGGATATATAAGGCCTGCAAAATCATTTGGTCTGGCACCGCCAAGGCACTAGGGGTGAGTTCATTCAACCTTTGACCAAATATAGCAGGCCAATTTTTAAATTGATAATTTTGTATGGCCCAGGAATAAAGTTATAAATATCTAAATGACCCTTGGCAGAAAAATGTTTCCCCACCCCAGCTCCTGATAATTGACTGGCAGTTCAGAAGTCACCAAAAGAGTGTTCTACTGCCTTCAAAGTATAATGTCAGTCTTGTGGGGATGGCTTACCTTGACAATTTCATTTTTCACATTCTGAATTACCACATAGTAGATTCTAAACCCAGTGTTTTCTAAACCCAGTTCAATTGCAATTCCACCACACAAATGTAAAATGGAGATGATTTTAAAAGAATATATATATATATATATATATATATATATATATATATATATCCTATCTAATAATTGACAAACATGGTAATATATATCCTATCTAATAATTGACAAACATGGTAATTGACCATACCTCCGCTATGCTTCCCATGGGCTAATCAGCAGGATATGCAAAGTAACTGCCAACCAAGATGGCGGCCGACAGCCACGCAGCTGAAGCGAACATGAGGCTTGCTTGCTCCAGTGATGGAGGAAGCCAAGGTTCCCTGCCTGCAGTGGCCCAGCTCTGAGCTACACCCTAAGCAACAATGTTTCAATTATAGAGGCTAAACAAATCCCAGATACCTGCTTTCAGCTGGCCGCGGCCTCAGAGCTTAGAGGACCAGTGATGGCAACAGAGTTTCAATTATAGAAGCTAAACAAACCCCAGATACCTGCTTTCAGCCAGCCGGCCTCAGAGCTGGAGCCGGGCCTCAGAGCTGGAGCCGACTCTCAGCTCCAGTGACAGCTATAGAAGGTAAATAAATCCCAGGATAAAAAAAAAAAAAAAAAGAGAGAGAGAGAGAGGCTGGGAGCTTCAGTCACTGGCCATCCTGAAAATGGCCTTCAGCCCCTCACCCAGACTGGCCAGGCACCCCAGTGGGGACCCACACCCTGAAGGGAGTGTGACCAGCTGCAAACAGCCATCAGCCCGTCATCCAGGCTGGCCAGGCACCCAAGTGGGACCCCCAGCCTGATCCGGGGCACCCTTCAGGGCAAACCAGCCGGCCCCCACCAATGCATCAGGCCTCTATCTTGTATAGTAAAAGGGTAATATGCAAACTGACCCTAACAGCAGAAAGACTGGGAATGACTGGTCGCTATGACACACACTGACCACCAGGGGGCAGACGCTCAATGCAAGAGCTGCCCTCTGGTGGTCAGTGCGCTTTCACATAAGGGAGCTCTGCTCAGGCACAAGCCAGGCTGATGGCTGCCAGTACAGCGGTGGTGGTTGGAGCCTCGCCTGCCTCCTCAGCAGCGCTAAGATTGTCCGACTGCAGCTTAGGTCTCCCCCCACTGGTAAGTGGGCATGCCCCGAGGGCTGCCCGGCTGCCAGAGGGATGTCTGATTGCCAACTTAGGCTCAATCCCCCTGGGAGCAGGCCTAAGCCAGTAAGTGCTCATCCCCTGAGGGGTCCCAGACTGGGAGAGGGCACAGGCCAGGCTGAGGGGTCCCCCTCCCCCGAGTGCACAAATTTTTGTGCACCGAGCTTCTAGTACATATATAATATATTATGTAGGCAGTCATAGTAACTGCAAGCTCTCATAATTACTAGACTGGTTCAATGTTGACATCATTAATTAAATCTTGACCCTTCCCTGCTTTTCATGTTTTCGTAGTTATCAGCAGCTTGAAGCTGGTAAGGGTTCTAATAAAGCCCTTAGCCTCACCTTATAGTAAATTTCTATGTCCTTTTTCCTGACTCTCTCCTCCTCTATACTTTATGCAATGAGTGAGTTTACGAACTCAGAGATTGTAGAGGAAAGCAGAAGTAGATTTATGCAAGGCAATATCAATAAAGTTAGGATGAAGGACCAAGACAAAGAAGGGCAAAACATTTCAGGACATAAGACTACCTGACTTATCTACTGCTGAAATGTATATAATTTTATTGAATTTATTGGGGTTACATTGGTTAATAAAATTATATAGGTTTCAAGTGTACAATTCTATAATACATCATCTGTATGTTGTATTGTGTGTTCACCATCCAAAGTCAAGTCTCCTTCTGTCACCATTTATCCTCTTCTACCTACCCCACCCCCCTTTCCCTCTGGTCATCACCATACTGTTATTTGTGTCTATAAATTTTGTGTTTTGTTTTTTTCTTAATTCCTTCACCTATTTTAGCCAGCCTATCAACCCACTTTCTCTCTGACAGTTTTCAGTTTGTTTTCTGTATTTATGAGTCTGTTTCTATTTTGTTTGTTTATTTTGTTCATTGGATTCTACATATATGTAAAATCATATAGTATTTGTCTTTCTCTGAATGGCTTATTTCACTTAGCATAATACCCGCTGGAGTCTTTTCTCTTCTTTTGAATTTAGAACATCTGAAGAAAGAATAATGAAGATCAAAAACACCAGTCTTGTTATTGATAAAGCTGAATTGGGGAATATAGCATACCACTGTAATCATATAATTGGAATTCCTTTTTTTTTTTTTTTCAGTTAAATGAACCAATATTTTTAAATTAGCAGGCTTTTTTCCCTAATGACTATGAAACGTTGGTCTTTTAAAGTTTATGTTCTTTATTGGTAAAAAATGTGAATGTTCAATGAAAAGAATGTTTCAAAAGACAGTGACACCCAGGTGGAACTGAATCAAGTAGGCTCCATTTTGTTTTTCAACAAAGGAAGTAAACTCTTAGCTTCAAAAGTTGTGAGGTGGGGGCAAGAAGCCTGTTTTTATCCTGGAGAGCTGAAGTTCTGTCCACTCTGCGGAAATAAGAGAAGTATTGGACAAGCAGCACACCCCATACACTAACTCTTCACAGTAGACTCCTATGGTAGTTTCTGAATGTACTGACTTAAATTTGCTCATAACATCCCATTATTTGTTTTTTTTATTTTATTTTACTAATTTCCACCATTATCATTGCCTTCCTTTTATTATTTTACTTTACTATGTGTTTTTCCCCTTATGATAAAATTGTTGGTCATTAAGTTTAAATTTTTAATATTATCTAATACTAGAGGCCCAGTGCACATGCACTGGAGGGGTCCCTTGGCCTGGGCTGAGCCCTCTTGCAATCCAGGACCCCTCAGGGGATGTCAGACTGCAGGTTTTGGCCCATCCCCACTGGCCAGGCTGAGGGACCCCACTGGTGCACCAATCCATGCACCGGGGTTCTAGTATGCATATAAGATCTTCGGTTGATCTCTTCCCACCCTCCCCCCATTTCCCTCTGAGATTCATCAGTCTGTTCCATGTTTCCATGCCTGTGTGTTGAGCATCTGCCCTCTGGTGGTCAGTGCATGTGATAGCTATTGGTCAAATGGTCGAACAGTAACTTAGGCTTTTATATATATACTAGAGGCACGGTGCACAAAAGTTTGTGCACTCAGGGGGGGGGGTGGGTAGAGGGGTCCCTCAGCCAGGTCTGTGTCCTCTCGCAGTCTGGGACCCCTCAGGGGATGGCCACCTGCTGGCTTAGGCCCGCTCCCCAGGGGATTGGGCCTAAGATGGCAATCAGACATCCCTCTGGCAGCCTGGTAGCCCTCGGGGGATGTCCACTTGCCCGCGGGAAGCAGGCCTAAACTGCAGTCGGACATCCTTAGCGCTGCTGAGGAAGCAGGAGAGGCTCCCACCACCACCACTTGTACTGGCAGCCATCAGCCTGGCTTGTGGCTGAGCAGAGCTCCAACCATGTGAGAGCACCCTGACCACCAAAGGGCAGCTTCTGCATTAAGCGTCTGCCCCCTGGTGGTCAGTGTGTGTCATAGCGACCAGTCATTCCCAGTCTTTCTGCTGTTAGGGTCAGTTTCCATATTACCCGTTTACTATATAGGACAGAGGCCTGGTGCACGGGTTGGGGCCAGCTGCTTTGCCCTGAAGGGTGTCCCGGATCAGGGTGGGGGTCCCCACTGGGGTGCCTGGCCAGCCTGGATGAGGGGATGATGGCTGTTTGCAGCTGGTCACACCCCCTTCAGGGTGGGGGTCCCCAATGGGGTGTCTGGCCAGCCTGGATGATGGGATGATGGCTGTTTGCAGCTGGTCACACCCCCTTCAGGGTGGAGGTCCCCACTGGGGTGCCTGGGCAGTCTGGGTGAGGGGCTGAGGGCTGTTTTCAGGCTGGTGGGCAACTGAAGCTCCCAGCCTCTTCCTTTTCCTTTTTTCTTTTTATTCTGGGATTTATTTACCTTCTATAGCTGTCACTGGAGCTGACAGCAGGCTCCAGCTCTGAGGCCATTGCTGGCTGAAAGCAGGTTTCTGGGGTTTGTTTAGATTCTATAATTGAAACTCTGTTGCCATCACTGGCTGCTCTGAGCTCTGAGGCCACGCTGGCTGAAAGCAGGTTTCTGGGGTTTGTTTAGGTTCTATAATTGCAACATTGTTTCATCCAGAGCTCAGAGCTGAGCTGCGGCAGGCGGGGACGTTGACTTCCTTTATCACTGGAGTAAGCAAGCCTCCTGTTCATGTTCGCTTCAGCTGCCTGGCTGCCGGCTGCCATCTTGGCTGACAGTTAATTTGCATATCTCGCTGATTAGCTAATGGGAAGGGTAGCGAAGTTATGGCTAATTACCATGTTTCTCTATTATTAGATAGGATATCTACAATAATAAAAGAGAAAAGTGGTAATTGGCGTACAGTGCTACCGTTTTCATTGCCTAATCAGGGCTATACGCAAATTAACTGCCAACTAAGATTGGCAGTTAATTTGGATATGTAGGCACAATGCAGGGAGGCGAAAGGGAAAGCAGGAAGAAGCCCCCTGCCACTGACAGTGATCGGAAACCCAGGGAGGAGCTAAGAGCTGGGGGGCACCCCAGCCATGATCAGAGAATCAGGTGCCTTTGCCGCCCTGGCCAGTGATAGCAGGAAGTAGGGGTGGAGCCAGCGATGGGAGCTGGGCACCGTCGAAGCTGGCAGTCCCAGGAGCTAGGGGTCCCTTGCCTGGGCCTAAAGCGGAGCCCACGATCGCGGGGCCGCTGCAGCTGTGGGTCCCTGCTGCCCGGGCCGGACAACCAGGACAAAGGCGTTAGGCTTGGGCAGGGGCGGAGCCTGCAACCGCGGGGAGGTGGGGGGGGCGGAGCCGGGGATTGGGGGGATATGATGGTCCCCTTGCCCAGGCCTGAAGCCTGGGTCAGAGGCGTCAGGCTTGGGCGGGGGGTGGAGCAAGTGATCAGAGGGAGATGGGGGTCCCCTGCCCAGGCATGATTCCTGGGCCAGAGGCCTCAGGCCTGGGCGGGGGCCAGAGCCAGTGATCTGGGGGAGATGGGGGTCCCCTGTCCAAGCCTGACACCTCTGGCGGAGGCGTCAGGCCTGGGCAAGGGGCCGATCAGGCGATCGGAGGGTGATGGGGGTCTATGCCTCTGGCCGAGGCATCAGGCCTGGGCAAGGGGCAGAGCCAGCAATCGGAGGGGTCTGGGGGTCTCCTGCCCAGGACTGACACCTGGGCCAGAGGCATCAGGCCTGGGCTGGGGGCAGAACCAGTGATGGGGGGAAATGAGGGTCCCTTGCCCAGGCCTGACACCTCTGTCAGAGGCGTCAGGCCTGGGCAAGGGGCCGATCCTGCAATTGGAGGGTGATGGGGGTCAATGCCGAGGGCTCCCAGTATGTGAGAGGGGGCAGGCTGGGCTGAGGGACACTTCCACCCCACACACCCAGTGCACGAATTTTGTGCACCGGGCCCCTAGTATATATATATATATATTAGATAGATATAGACATATATAGATATATAGATAGATATATATATAGATAGGCATTTAAAAATACAAATTTTCCTATTATGACTGATTTAGCTGGTCTACATGTTTCATGGGAAGTTCAGGTAAATGCATGACTGATAAAACAAACAAGGAAAAGGCCCAAGAAAAGAAATATCTATCAAGAGCAGCAGTTAAAATAATGATTAATGTCCATATAGAACGGGGGTGTCAAGAGTAACTATTTGGGAAAAATCTACACAATGATGGTAGAAGTTAAACTGGAAATCACTGAGTAAATTAGTGTCATAAATAGATAAATATATACAAATGTAAACAAATTTGTATTCCTCCAGCCTAGAAATCCCTTAGTATTTCCAGCCATCTATGATAAGCCTTCCATTTCATATAAAAATATAGAAAAAACAACTGCCTCCTTTCTAACACCATGCACTACAGGAAGCCAAAGCCTCTTTCCAAATTTGCATTGCCACACCTCCCACCAAGGTATTTGCCAAAGGCTCATGTTCTCATGGGCACTTCCTTTTCCTGCTCCTTAGATATCTACTCTTGCCGGGGTCCAACCCCAGCAGGTCCAGGGGTTCCCAAAGGTGTAGACGGAGTCGGCGAAGAAGGAATGACACGGAGACAGCGTTCAGTTGATCAGCAGCCTAGCCAGGATCTCCAGCCAAGTTCTGGTCTCGATCTCCAGAGAGGTTCTGCTTCGGATCTCCAGCCAGGTTCTGTGTCCATGGTCTCTTGCTAGGTTCTCCAGCCAGGTTCTCCAGGTTCTCCAGCCAGGTTCTGTAGCCATGTTCCCTCACTTGGTTCTCCAGTCAGGTTCTGTCCAGGTTCTCCAGCCAGGTTCAGTCACCAGGTTCTAGTCAGGTTCTCTTGCCAATTTCTGTAGTCAGGTTCAGTCCAGGATCTTTTGCCATGTTCTCTCCAGCGAAGTTCTTCTGTCTCTAGAGAACGTTCTGTGTAGGTTCTGTGCCAATTTCTGTCTCTCTCTATATATCCTGCTGTCTTGTTACATCTGTATTTATACCAGTTGATTCAATCCTATCAATCTCTATTACAAAGGTTAGGGCGTTTCTTATCTCCATTCCAGGGAGTAAAGATTATGTAGCTTAAGCATGATTGTTCATAGTTAAAGTGATTAATTACCCGCCTGGCACTTAGTTGAGGGGTTTTATTCCCTCCCTAACTTCAGGGGAAAATCCCTACCTGGGGAAACAACCTTTCTCAGAGACCTTGGTTAAAACATATAGTGCCAAGAAGGTGAGCAAACATATTAAGAACAGTATGCCATATATGCCAGGTCCTTTGAAACAGCAAGGATGGACCGGCTCCCGGCATACTCAATTTCTTGATATTGTTTTTTTTATTATATTGTCTATGTTTGCTTCATCTGTAGAGGCTCGGTTGTTATCTATTTCTAAACAACCCTCCCTTCCTTCTTATTTTCCCCTCTCTTGTCAACACCATTCCTTCAACAAATCCATTTACTTTACCTAGGCTTTGCACAGACTGCGTCTCCATCATAAATGAGTATGCCTGTAAGTCTGTTTTGTCTAATGAAAAGAGGTCTGTTTCTTTTTCTTTCTGTTTTATAATCCGCACACAAGGATATTTTCCCATTGGTTTTTAGAGAGAGTGGAAAAGAGAGGGAAGACAAAGAGAAATATAGATGTGAGAGAAACACATTAATTGGTTGTCTCCTGCAGGAACCCCAACCAGGGCCCAGGCCAGGGAGGAGCCTGCAACTGAGGTATGTGCCCTTGATTGGAATCAAACCCTGGACCCTTCAGTCTGCAAGCCAATGCTCTATCCACTGAGCCAAACCAGCTAAGAAGAGCTCTGTTTCTAAAAGGACTCTAGTCTTCCTTTTAACTTGATCAGTTCAAAATACTTTCTGCTCTTTAAAATAGCTGTCTTTTTTATTGTCTTACTAATTATTAATATAATAGTCATTGTTCTAAATACTATACACATTTAATACCCCCAAACATTTAAAGTAGTTTCTTGTACTTTTATTCCATGCTTACAGTAAAATGAGACCCGGAGAGGCAAATTCCTTGCCTAAGGTCACATGAATAAAAGTCTAATTCCTGAGCCTAACCCTTGACCACTTTCCTATGTCACCTCTTAATCATAAATAAATCATTAAGCGGTCAGTGGGTTACTGGTCTCTCCAAGAAATTGTGTAATTTGCATTTTATTAAGTATTAACAATATCTTACATTTTTCCCTAAATATTTGTTATGCAAATGCCAGAGGCAGTATTCTAGGCTTAGAGAAAATTGTGTTAGACAAGGTGACAATTTTAAAATTTCTTAGTTTCATCAAAGATTAAAAAGCCTTCCAGAAAATGTGCCTTCTAGTAATGAAAACACCATGTGGTCTGTTTTCAGGAAATAATCAAAATGATACAATAAAAGTCAAATATGAAATTATCCTATCTAATAAAAGAGAAACATGGTAATTAGCATATGACCGCTACCCTTCCCATTGACTAATCAGGGCAATATGCAAATTAACTTCCAGCCAAGATGGCGGCCGGCAGCCAGGCAGCTTAAAGTGAACATGAGGCTTGCTTGCTTCAGTGACGGAGGACTCCAACGTTCCCTGCCTGCCGCTGCAGGCCTCTGAGCTGCAACTCTAAGCAACTATATTACAAATATAGAAGCTAAACAAAACCCCAGAAACCTGCTTTAGTCCGCCGGGCTTCAGCCAGCAGGATCGCAACATTGTTTCAAATACGGAAGGTAAAAAAAGGCCAGAAACCTGCTATCAGCAGCAGAGGCCTAAGAGCTGGAGCCAAGCCTCAAAGCTAAAGCTGGCCAGAATAAAAAAAAAAGAAAGAAAAAAGTGGTTGGGAGCTTCAGTCACCCGCCAGCCTGAAAACAACCCTCAGCCCCTCACCCAGACTGGCCAAACACCCCAGTGAGGAACCCCAACCTGAAGGGTGTGTGACTAGCTGCAAACAGCCATCATCCCCTCACTCAGGCTGGCCAGGCACCCCAGTGGGGATCCCCACCCTGATCCAGGACACCCTTCAGGGCAAACCAGCTGGCCCCAACCCGTGCACCAGGCCTCTATCCTATATAGTAAAAGGGTAATATGCCTCCCAGCACCGGGATCAGTGTGACAGGGGGCAGCGCCCAAACCCCCTGATTGCTCTGTGGCTCTGTGTGTGACAGGGGGTGGGGCCACAACCTCCCTATCTGCCCTGCTCTATTTCTGACAGGGGAAGGCGACCCAACCCCCTGATCAGCCCTGCTCTGTGCCTGATAGGGGAAGCTCCCCAACCCCATGATAGCCCTGTGGCTCTGTGTGTGACAGGGTGTGGCGCCCCAAACCCCTGATCGGCCCTGCTCTGTATGTGACAGGGGGCGGTGTCCCAACTCCCCTATCGGCCCTACTCTGTGAGTGACAGGGGTGAGCTCCCCAACCCCCTGATGTGCCCTGCTCTGTGTGTGACAGGGTATGGAGCCCCAGCCCCCCTGATGGGTCCTGCTCTGCACGTGACAGGGGCCAGCGCCCCAACTCACTGATTGGCCCTGCTCTGTGCGTGACATGGGTGGCGCCACAACCTCCCCATCGACCCTGCCTTGAGTGTGACAGGGGTCGGTGCCCCAACTCCCCAATTGGCCCTGCTCTGAGCCCGACCAGGGGCTGCACCTAGGGATTGGGCCTGCCCTCTGTCACCCGGGAGCAGGCCTAAGCCAGCAGGTCGTTATCTCCTGAGGCGTCCCAGACTGCAAGAGGGCACAGGCTGGGCTGAGGGACCCCTCCCCCCCCCCCCGAGTGCACAAATTTTTTTGCACCAGGCCTCTAGTTATTTTTTAAATAACTTGGTGATGAGGTTAAATAAACTCACTTATAACTAGTTTTTCTGTGTTTCAAGACTCAATATTAGGAGGGTCAGTTTGCCTGTGAGTATATTCAAAATAAATATCAATTCTAATTTGATCTGTGATGATTATATCTACATTTTTTCAAATAACTAGATGAATGCACAATGCTTCTTGTATTTTTATAACTATACTAGGGGCCCGGTGCACGAAATTCGTGTACTGGGTGGGGGTGGGGGGGAGAGTGTCCCTCAGCCCAGCCTGCCCCCTCTCACATACTGGGAGCCCTCAGGCGTTGACCCCCATCACCCTCCGATCGCCTGATCGGCCCCTTGCCCAGGCCTGACGCCTCCGCCAGAGGTGTCAGGCTTGGACAGGGGACCCCCATCTCCCCCAGATCACTGGCTCTGGCCCCCGCCCAGGCCTGAGGCCTCTGGCCCAGGAATCATGCCTGGGCAGGGGACCCCCATCTCCCTCTGATCACTTGCTCCACCCCCCGCCCAAGCCTGACGCCTCTGACCCAGGCTTCAGGCCTGGGCAAGGGGACCATCATATCCCCCCAATCCCCGGCTCCGCCCCCCACCCAGGCCTGATGCCTCGCCCAGAGGAGTTGACCCTCATCACCCTCCGATCACCAATCACCGGATCGGCCCCTTGACCAGGCCTGAGGCCTCCGGCAGAGGTGTCAGGCCTGGGCAGGGGACCCCCAGCTCCCCGCGGTTGCAGGCTCCGCCCCTGCCCAGGCCTAACGCCTCTGGCCTAGGCGTCCGGCCCGGGCAGCGGGGACCTGCAGTGGCAGCGGGGACCTGCAGTGGCAGCGGGGGGCGCTGCAATCGTGGGCTTCGCTTTAGGCCCAGGCAAGGGACCCCTAGCTCCTGGGACTGCTAGCTTCGACCTTGCCCAGCTCCCATCGCTGGCCCCACCCCTACTTCCTGCTATCACTGGCCAGAGCGGCAAAGGCGCCTGATTCTCTGATCATGGCTGGGGGGCAGGGCAAAGGCGGCCCCAGCTCTTAGCTCCCCCCTGGGTTTCTGATCACTGTCAGTGGCAGGGGGCTTCTTCCTGCTTTCCCTTTCGCCTCCCTGCATTGTGCCTACATATGCAAATTAGCCGCCATCTTGTTGGCAGTTAACTGCCAATCTTAGTTGGCAGTTAACTGCCAATCTTAGTTGGCAGTTAATTTGCATATAGCCCTGATTAGCCAATGAAAAAGGTATCGCCGTACGCCAATTACCATTTTTCTCTTTTATTAGTGTAGATAGTTATAACTATTTGTATCAGTTAGGAAAACTTTCAGCTACAAGGAAAAGGAAATGTGATTCACAGTTTTTTTGTTTTAACTTTTAGTAAATAAGGTTCAATTTTTTCCCCTGAATGTAAGCAGACTTTGGCGTTTATGATTAGTGACTACATTGTCAAAACCACCATACCTTATTTTCTTGTTCTTTTCCCTATGACTGAAATGCAAAGGTTGCTGTTGCTTTAGACATCATACCCAAATTGCAAAGAAGAGCGAAAGAGAAATGGCCAGAAGTTCTGCTTCATCAGAAAAGCAAAAAGCCTTTCTAGAAACCCTCTTGAACGTCATCCTTTTATATTTCATTTCCATCTTGTTGGCAAACATGGGTCATTTGGCCAGGCCTACATGAAAAAGGCTCGGGAAGTGGGAACATGAGCGCCATGTTTGGCTAATTGTATTCCATCAATTGAGTAGGGTGGACTGAATTAAGTAGAAAATAAATAGTCATTGACACTCTGCCTAAGTGCTCCTCTGAATTGTATTACCTGATTCTGGAACTTTGCTATGATAAGTTATTTGATATCAATGGTTACACTGGTAATTCAATCATATATTAATTTAATATCTATAGCAACCTTTTCTCTATATATGATAGTAATATTGGTTACTCTATCACTTTAAGTCTACTTTTAATTCTGTTGTATTTTTCTCAGTTTAGTTAAAAACAAGTGTCTATTTATTTCCCAACCACAAATGTAAGTATCAGGTTGTAGTAAAATCATCAAAGTTCCATTCTTGATCCACCCTACACCGCCATGCATATTCAGGAATGAGAGTAGTGTTGAAATCCATGGAACTTAGAGCAAACTATCATGCCAATCACATGTAAAATATAAACACGTTTCAAATTTATTTGAATTTTAAACAATCTGTTTTCTTTGGCTTATAGAAAAATTACTAAATAGCATATTGCATTAAGAACAAAATGTTCTTTAATCAGAATCAAATTACAATCTTATAGTAACACATAGTTATATGGATGAAATATTAAAATTTGTAAACATATTGTTTAGACAAAATATCCAAAAACATCAAAGTTTTCTTTATTAAAAACTATTTTCCAGTTTAGTGAATATTTAACATTAAGAGTTTTGTTTTATTAAGATTAAACTTTAAGGTGTTTTTTGTTTTTTATGTGCGGTTTTTTGTTTTTGTTTTTTTTTACTTCTATGCAAAGCATAGAAAAAATGGTAACTACATCTTGGTGTGATCTTTTGAAAAGTCTGGCATAATTTAAAAGCAAGTTTCCATCTGGCTGGTACAGTAAGCAAATGGAATTAGGAGAGATTTGGTCTGTTTCTTGATGTAAATGATTACGATTAGTATAATTTCTTTGGTTTGCCTTTATTACTGCTTTCACTTTTTTAGTATATGTGTGGATATACATAAATATGACATTTCTATCGTATTTTGGCTTAACAAATAAAACAGAAAAATATGTGTATTTTGGATGTTTTCTCATTGCCTACTCAACAGTCTCCTTTTTATTTCCTGGCACCCTCCTCTGTATAACCATGTGTTTATGGTAGGTGATGCTATCCCATGCCCAGGAGTAAATCCGGACTATGCAAAGATAGTCAGGATAATCCCAGTGCACTAGACAGGGCACTCACCTTGTTCTGACCAATGAGAGGGGAAGGACTTCTCAGAAAAAGTTCTTTTTGGAAAATAGAAGATCAGGGCAAAAATAGTCCTTTTTCTTTTGCTGGAAAGAATCGTGGGTGCATGGAATAGCTGGAGAGCTAGAGCCGCTCCAGAGCATGAGAAGAGCCAACCTCTGGGGTGGCAGAGTGAGAACAGACAACCCCGAACCAACCTACCCGAGGAGCCTTAGTGATGACACACTTCCTTCTTTGCTAAATTATTTTCTATCATTTGTAGCTTGGTGCATGCTAACCAATACAGTTGACCATATGTAGATATTCTGAAATGTATACTCATTCAAAAAAACTTCAAGTTTTGGTTGTCCGGTGAATAAAATACAGTTTCTCAAGCAATATTGTGTGTGTAATATTCTTAAGTAATATTTGGAAAAAATTAATTTAGATTCTAATGGTAGCCTTTTATGCTATTTTACATTTTGAAGGATTTAATAATGTCACAATAAATTCATCTATCAATAAATATTTTGCTCATATGGACCTAACTTTCTCCATACAGTATAATTGCTAAGTTACATAGTCCTTTTGATATTAATATTTTATATTAGATGTTTTGAGTTCTCAAACATGAAGGAAATAATATTCTAAATTATCAGCTCCCTACAGGGTTTATAGATTTCCTTCATCATTTGGTTGTTTCCATGTTGTCTCATGCCTTATAATAACCAAAAGTTAATAGTGGTTTTTTTTTGTTTGTTTGTTTTTGTTTTTTTTTTACCAGTTACTCTCTTTTTTCCAGAGAGCTCATAAAGCATTCCCTACCAATGGTACAGTTCTAGATCATTGACTCCTACTTTCAAATATTTCTAAAATAAAATGTCTAAAAACCTCAAGCAAAAGTAGTTTTAAAATATTAATTCATATAGTAATTTTAGCTAATGCGAAAGTTTGGAAGAGGAGTGACTTTAATAGAATTTTTTAATGTCTACGTTTATACATCTGAAATTAATAAAATTAGTGCAATTCATAACATGGTCAGTCTTATGATACACAGAAACATAGAAATATAAGAGCACATTAAAGTCATGTCTAGTGGGTTCTAGCTGCACCCCATAAACTCTTAGGTAACTTTTAACAAATGCAAAATAATGAGCTTCAACCCAGAGCTTTGTGGGTCCAGCTAAATCACCATGTTCCCTGGGGATTCTTTTGAAGAAATCATAGAGCTGTAACTTGTCCTAAAGGCTGGTGTTGAGGAAGACAGAAAGAGAAAAAAAATACAGGTGCACTCTCTCCTGCCTATTAAAGGATTCACCACAACCTTGAGTTGAGTGCTAGTTAAGAAAGTGAACTGACTGCGTTTTCCTCGTTTCTTATGTCCTAGCTTTTGACGTACCTTTGGTGTCAGGAAATTCTTCCCTCAAAGCACCAATCGCTCATGTTCAAATTTAAACACATTTCCTCCTCTGTAATCAGTGAGGAGAGAGAGCAGCTGGTCACCATCTTCTATACACTAAACCTTCAAGCCTTTTCTTCAGAATAAATGATCCTGCTTCTTAGACTCATAAAATTAGAAGGGACCTTGAAGTCATCCCATCTTTCCTCTGCCTTTAGACAAGACTATTCTTTAACTGTCCCAAACAGATGAGCAAATTTAACCTATTTTTAAAAGAGATCAAGAGAATCTAATCAAAAGCCTCCAACAGTCACACATCCCTCTGATGAAAAACCCCCACTCTCAGGAAATCATCATCATTATCATCAAATAGCATTTTCTAAACACCCACATGTGCAAAATATGTTTGAATATTCAGACCCTAAAGAGGGCCTGAGAGACCCAGAAGAAATGGTTGAAGGAAACTGCAAAGATACATAATTCACACTAGCTCTATTCAAGGCTCTGGGGGAATCTAGCTTACAGCCATAAATTGATCTATAGCAGCGGTTCTCAACCTGTGGGTCGCGACCCCTTTGGGGATTGAACGACCCTTTCACAGGGGTCACCTAAGACCATGGAAAAACACATATATAATAACATATTGTTTTTGTGATTAATCACTATGCTTTAATTATGTTCAATTTATAACAATGAAAATACATCCTGCATATCAGATATTTACATTACAATTCATAACAGTAGCAACATTACAGTTATGAAGTAGCAACGAAAATAATTTTATGGTTGGGGTCACCACAACATGAGGAACTGTATTAAAGGGTTGCAGCATTAGGAAGGTTGAGAACCACTGATCTATAGCAAACCCATCAGAACCAAATTATTTTTAAGAGACATTTCAGAAACTCCAGAAGATTTTCATTTTTCATTCAAGGAAATTTCCTTATAATTAAAAAAAGTATATATCCATTGAGTTTTTTCTGTTTAAATATTAGAACTTATTGATTATGTCAAACTCATGTGTAATAACCTAAGAATGAGGAAAAAATGCAGTGTATTTAATCTGAAATAAATCTGTATCAAGTTAAGAACCAGAGCTTCAAGGCTGCCTCCAGAGGCTGGAGACTCCCCACCCAAGGCTGGAATGTCTCTATGTTCTCCAACTTCTCTTCCAGTCAACGAATTTCCATTGTCTGATTCCTACTTGGTTTTAATTGAATAGAACAATTTGCCTCATGGTAAATCTCAGCATATAAAAACATTTGATTAAAGGAAAACTTGTTGACTCATATTTGCCAGTCAAATGGGCTGGCCATTGAGGTGGGATGGCGTTTAACCAGGGTGGTCCTCCAGGTTTGTCTCCACCACACCTTTAAGCATTCTGCCAGGGACTGGAGCACGCGGGCTGGAATCACACATCATTCATATTCTCCTCCCTCACCTTTGTGGCTGGCTCAGCTACACCCCATTGCTCACCTTTTGAGAAGCCCTGTGTCACTGGGAAAGTAATCACAGTGCTCAGTGTTCAGGAGCTGGCAAAGAGCCCGTGGAGGCTTGAAGGAGCCCTGAAAGGATGTGTATTGCACCACAACAGGCTTCAAACTGTTTGCTGTACAAGCACAAGGGATTGTTTTGATTAGAGTTGCTATTCAATTTTCATTTGTGCCCCTAAAGTGCAGCAGCCTATTCAGTATATTATTGTATAATCTCTGTATGATGGGCAGCAGGTATTATGTAGCAATGCTTTACCATAAGCATATAAATATATTAATAGGATATATAACTTAGCATATAATTTATTTTATTATTTTATTCTATTTTATGATAGCTATGCCCATTCTACTCTCTGAACTTATTCAGAGCTTCAGATTTCACTACCATGAACAAAATGCATAAATATTTTAGGGGAATACTAAACTTTTCTATTAATTATTGGATGTCTCCTATATTTGAAAGAAGAAAATAACAGTGGGCATTTTCATATATTATCACAGTTAAACCTAGTCATTTCATTTCAAGGTAAAATATATTTATTCTCACTTATTTTCTGATAAAGAAACTTAGCCTAAAAGAAGATTCTTTTATGAAAAACTGGATTCAAATATAGGCATCTCTGGTCCTGAAGTGTATATGGGTACAAGTGTTTAATTAATTTGGTCTAAGACTCAACTAAACTAATGAATGCTAGGCTTCTATAATTGATCTAAAAGTAAAACCGCTGGTGATTAACTATTGATTATTTATTTTCTAATTACAATATGCAGAATATACATTTTTATTTCAGCATAAGATCAGTACATTTTCTATATTTGATCTGGTGTTTCCACAA
This sequence comes from Myotis nattereri, assembly GCF_964212035.1. Classification (NCBI taxonomy): domain Eukaryota; kingdom Metazoa; phylum Chordata; class Mammalia; order Chiroptera; family Vespertilionidae; genus Myotis; species Myotis nattereri. The sequence goes on from NC_138076.1 coordinate 35,064,782, forward strand.
AAGTCAATCTGTCATTAAATGGCCTTAAATTATTCACCATGGCCAGGAAATGTTTTCCACTGTTCATCTGTTCTCTTTATTAGTCTCAGTCACTCCCTTCACTCTTTAAGAGCTGTACTTATCAGTGGTCATCACATTAGTAACCTGTGAAGTTCTGCATCACTGTATGTCAGTACTACTTCCCTCTGAGCCATAAACAGCACTTCAATCCCATGATGCAATCCTGCAGCAGCCTACAGACACCATGGATCAGGGGTGGGCAAACTTTTTGACTCGAGGGCCACAATGGGTTCTTAAACTGGACCGGAGGGCCGGAACAAAAGCATGGATGGAGTGTTTGTGTGAACTAATATAAATTCAAAGTAAACATCATTACATAAAAGGGTACGGTCTTTTTTTTTTTTAGTTTAATTCATTTCAAACGCATCCGGCCCGCCGTAGTTTGCCCACGGCTGCCATAGATACTGCTTTCAGTGCTTCACATAGAGCTGAGAATCTTCATTATTGTCAGCTGGGCCTGAGCCTCAGGGCTGGCGCATTAACAATATTAGAAGTCCCTGGTACAGGCGGCAAGGGAACCACCCCGGTCTCTGACTGAACCCTACCAGAGACTGTCACTTCGTATTTCAGAGAGATTCTTGTTTGTTTGTTTGTTCATTCGTTTTGTTTTTGTTTGTTCTGTAGTATAAAAAAATCAAATTACAACTTCTTTTTAACTTCTTTAGGATCCGAAAGGTTAAGCCTGTATGTATCAGTGAAGAGACTTACATAAAAAAAAGGGCTTTATAACAGGGCATCTGCAAAGCCAATTCACTCTTCTTTGTATACATAGTCTATTTTCCATACCTTACTATACCTCAATTACTATTCTTTACTAGTATCATCAACCTCTATCTCAAACAAAAATCATGATATTGCACCGATATCGGACATAAGACCCATTTGAAATTTTTGAAATGATGTCCCTTAATCAGATACAATTCTATAAAAGCAGGACGGTAGTTAGTCTAGATATTATTATTAATCAATATTGTTGATTGTCATGAATTATTGTTTAGATCAGACTTTGGTTCCACAAACCTGAAAAGTACTTTGAGTAATTCAGAGCTAAGTCGATTTAATTCAGTTCAGGTCCTATAATTCATAATTAGGCATTTGGGGGGAAAAAAAAATAGAAAGTGTTCTCTCCTAAGGGAACTGGTAAGTTCATGGGTGCCATTGTCCCATTAAATTCTCTAACTTAATAAAATATAAGGAGAATAAATGGGTTAAGAGAATTCAATTATCCATATTATCATCAGTTTGTGTGTCAATTTTATGTGCAAAGACAGTGCATGTGCTCCTTAAAACAATTTCTCAAAGTAAGAATTTTAACCAAACTTTTACCTCCTTTTTACATAAATGTATCTGTGTGATGTAAATTTAATCCTCACCTATCTTTTGTTATTTTATCTCATCCTGTTAATTATCATAAATAGCTCCCAAAGTATAAATATAAGGAGAATTTTACAAAAAAAAAGAAAAAAAATATGGAGAATATTAGGTCATTATAAATTCAGGTGGTCTCTACAATTGATGGTAGAATGATACTAAGAACCTTCTCTCACTCAATGTCAATCAAATTAACCAGCATGCAACTTTTACAGATAGAAACAGTCACTCCCATTTCATTGTTATGTAGATTGACTCTGGACCTCAGTTTAAAGAGCAGCTGAAACCATCCTTTGAACAGATAGAGTGAACGGATTTTTTTATACACAATTCTGAAAAGAGAGCCCTATGTTCTACAGTTCTTAAATATTTGTACTCAGCCACTAGAAGTAACACAGAAAATGTGTGGTCAGTCAGTATAATCTTTCTTTGCAAGCTGTGTAGGCTATTCTTGTGCTCACACCAACAAAAATGTATCTGGACAACTGATATTTTACCAAGGAAGAATCTAGGTTTTACAGCTTTTCAGTGCATTAGTCCCCTTAAGTTGTATCAGCCAGTGTCTTAAAAGCTGCCTTTATTCCTTTTACCATCACCCCTTTCTTGTAAAAACTGAATTTGAGCTAGATATATTTAGCTAATCAAATGCACGAGGCAGTCAAGACATTACTTCTCTTGGAATGAAAAGGAAAGGACGGTATCACCAGCAGATGAAAATGACATATGTAACTCTATTTTTCCGAGTGGGCTCTGGTACAAGCTTAATCTTGAATTTCCCCATTTTGAGAGGCTTTCCCAGTCAGCTCTCAGACATTTCATGGAACATGTTGCTGTGAAGCTACATCAAACACTAGTCTAGTTTTTGACAGCTTATTCTATACAATCGCACATACCTGGCCTTCCAAATAGGGTAAACTAAAACCCACTGAAGAAGAATAAAAAGATAATTATTATAATCCTTGAGGATTTCAAAAATCAATGATCCTGCAGGAAAAGAATAGGCCATTTGTCATTGCTCTGTCTCTTTGATGTCAAGGAAAGAAAATGTTCTTAAAATCTCAGCTGATATTAGTAGCTTTAGAATTTACCAAGTACTTCATTTATTCCCTATTTCAATTAATTCTCACAATGTCATTTGCAGTCCATATTAATATCGCATATGGTAATTGTCCCTTTGAAAGCTGATAAGTTGAGAGTTAAGGAATGTATGTCAGTTCTCCAAGGTCATAAAGCTACTTAGAGGTGATTCTAAGATTTAATCTCCAAAAGATTGAGAGTTAAACCATGGATTTTTCATCCCATTGCAATGCGCACCTTACTAATGGGACATCTAATTAGGAATAGGAAAATAACCTTTACCTAAATGATTACATTCAGATTATATATAAAAATATTTCTAAAAGTGACTTGTAATTGTTATTTTATTTGAGTAAAATAAAATGTATATTTTTATTTGCTCACTAGAAACAAATGCACATCCTCTTGGTCAACACTTCTCCAATGATCATATAGTCTAAACAACATTATTCCAGATTATTTGAAATTAGGTAAAATTATTGAGAGGAGAACAGTGTATGTTAAGGTTTTTTCATTTTGGCACTATTGACTTTTGGGATGACTATTTCTTTGTTGTAGGAAACTATTTTGTACATTGTAGGGTTAGGGTATTTTCATCTTCTACTTATTGATGTCAGTAGCATTCTCAGTTGTGACAAACGCAGATATTTTGAGACATTGAAAACTCATCCCCAATTGAGAATCACTGGCCTACCTTAACTTAAATGCCAGGACAGGTGCACTCTCTTAATATTACATTGGACAATTGAAAAGATTTGCCATAAATTAGCAGAGGCATTCATCTTCTCATTATAGCGTTACAGTGGATGATTAGTATGCTTCATAATTTTCCAATATAATTCTATCTGCCATAGGATGAAATTAACACAATTCCAGGTATCTCTTCTTAACTTCTTTTGACTTTTCGCCTGTGAAGTGAAGATCTTTAGTTTGACCTCCTGTTATATCACTATTGGGAGACAATTGGTCCCTCACACTTTTGTACATCTTGCAAGTTAGACACTGACTGCCCTTTTGTTCTGGACTATCTTTTCAAGGAGATTTATATAGTGAGCAGCTTTAGAAAAGAGAAATTATGTCTCCATGTGGAGCAAAGGGCAGATGCTTGCTTACTTCCCATTATAAAAATGTAGGTTCCCTGAGCTCAGATTCCTCTCCTATAATGTAACCCTCATGACTGCTGGTTCCTTCTGTTCCTCTAAATGTTGTTCTGTGGAAATTAGAGCTGGAAAACCAGCACAAAATATTGATACTGTGGCCACTGCTCTTGCTGGGAGTAGTAAATGGTCCTTTATCTTTGACCCAGAAGTCTCATTGTCTCCAAACAACATCCATGTAACTATGGCAGCCTGAATTTTTATTTTGCCAGTAAGGCAAAATGTTCAACCCTTCACATTTCTTGATAATGTATTTTTTGACAAGGATGGATAATTAAAGGCTGCTTATTTTTCAATATGTTAATTTCTTCATATGTCATTTCAGTATACTCTTATTGATTATATCACATAAAATTTATTTTTGTACCTATTCAGTAGGCATTCTCAAGAATGTAATCCACTATATCACATACATTTTTCTCTTTATATAAGCAAATTGTTTTTATAAAGAAGAAACTGCTCTTTGCCCAAACAATGGTTTTGTTTCATCTTATGGATATCATAAAAGTTATGATTTACTGCCTTTTCATCCTTGCTACATCTTTTTGGAAATGAAGACTTCCTTTTTTAGTCAACCTTTAGCAGCTGTGTAGTATCATTTAGTAATAACATTTGGTATGAGCCTTATCAATGATTTATTATTTTTCTATGTTTAAATAACTGGACATCTGGGCAAATAGAGTATTTAAAAAAATATGCCAGCTATTTAAAAGTTTTATATAGCTACAGATTAGAACAGACTCTTCTTATTAATGTGAAAAAGAGAGAGAAAGAGAAAGAGAGAGGTTTACTTGAGTGATCTCCCTTATATTTTGGTCCTGCATTGAGATCACAAGATCTTTTCTCTTTTTCCTTGGGGCACTGGGTTAGGAGATAATGCACTTATTTGCACAAGGATCCCAGGGGTTTTCTAGGAGTAAAATGATTGTGATCCAATCCAAAGTTTGGGAAAGTAGTAGAATGGACTGGACTATCACTTGGCAGAAGTACTCCAAGAGTATGACCCAGAGGCGTCAGGAGGACTCACCAGGAGCATAACAATAGTCTAGGTTGATACTTGTTTTCCACATGAGGTCTGATGGTGCTTAGGAGAGGCTAATTCTGGTCTACAGTGTTGCTGACTTTGAAAAGCTGAGCACCAGTCGCTCAGGTATATCTTTCTTTGAGGGGAAAATGCATAAGCATTGGAATGTAAATTTAAAGAGTTTTAACTATGGAGCCAAAGTATATGGCAACTCTTAATCTGTAGGGTCTAACTCAGAAAAGACAAGTGAACCTTCACACTGGGGGCAACTCCTGGTTCAACAGCAACATTACCTTGCAGCACTAGAAGCCATTGTTCGAGGAAAACACAAACAACAACAATCCACTTCCTTTGTGCTCTCTCTCATTTAAAGATGAAGGATTACCAGGAAATGAGTTAACACTAGGGTTCTTGGATATTGTGGGTCTTTGGTCAATTGATTGGTTGTTTGAGGGGAAATGAAAATCATGTCAGAGTAGGGAAATAAATTAATCACAATTTGTTCAAAGTAATAAAAAAGATAATACCATGAAGACTACTTTTTAAATTTCTACCCGATTCTCTCAGCACTTTAGCACATATTTTCATGTGAGATTTTAAACTACTTCAGGATTTTATAGATCAAGTTGGTTAATTAATAAATTGCATTTACTACTTACTAATATCTACTAATTTATTTTTATATATTTGCTATTATTTTTACATTTTTGGTTGGCAACACTATAAGAATGTATATTATGTCTATTCTAAAGGTTGACTGTTATAATTTACTAGCGGCCCGGTGAACAAAATTTGTGCACGGGAGCGGGATGTCCCTCAGCCCAGCCTGCACCCTCTCCAATCTGGGGTCCCTTGGGGGATGTCTGACTGCTGGTTTAGGCCCGATCCCTGTGGGACTGCTGGCTCCTAACTGCTCGCCTGCCTGCCTGCCTGATTGCTCCTAATCATTTCTGCCTGACAGCCTGATCGCCCCCTAACTGCTCCATTGCTGGCCTGATTGATGCCTAACTGCTCCCCTGAAGGCCTGATCACCCCCAACTGCCCTCTCCTGCCAGCCATCTTATGGTGGCCATTTTGTGGTGGCCATCTTGTGATGACATCACTCAAGGGAGTCACACAATGGCGTGACGCCACCTAGGCTTTTATTATATAGGATGATTGCATTGTTGCCTGACTGAAGATATGGGAAACAATCATAATTGTAATGTTATCTTTTCAGAATTGATTATTTGGTAAAGCACATTATGGGCTATGATCTCAGTGTTGGATGATGCTTCTAAAACACAATGCAGAAAATTTGTCAATATTGGCAATTGTTAATGATTGCCAGTGATATGAAACAACAACAAAAAAAGAATGAAAAATGACCATATTTAATTGGTGCTGCTGGGAAATTCAGGTAGGTGTCTGAATGCACTTGAAAGACCTGGGCAAATTACCAGATGGTATAATCTATATCTCTTCATTTCTGTGAGCCTGAAATATATGGTATTTGAAATGCTTTATGTATTGAATTACATCAGGAAATAGTCTCTTGGCTTCGTGTTTGAGATGGAAGTGCAGAGACCATTTCAAGAGTGCTTTGGTGTTGTTGATCCCCATATATCTATGACAATGAGATACCAGATTCTGAGGAATACACAGATAAATTGTCATTTCAGAGAACATAACATTTTTTTAGAATCCTTTTTCTTTGATTTTCACTAATTGTCTGTGTCACCTATCTATTTTATCAGACGGAAGCTGATGAATACTTAAATTTCTAATGAGTATTCAATAATAGACAACTAGTTTTAAATAAGCATTGTAAATCAACTTGTATAAAATACAACATAAATAATAAGAACAAAACAAAACAAAGCAAAACTAAAAAGAGTTTTTAATGTTTGGATCTGGCCCAAAATGACCATTAAAGTTGTAAATTTTCCCATTAAATTGATAACAATGTAAGCTGTTCTCTCTATCAATAGAAATGCTGACAGACATATTTCTGAGTAATAACATCCCTTCCAAGTATGTTGATTCTAGCTTTTATGAGCCTGAGTATATTTTTGATTTTGAGGAATGTGTTGATAGATGGTGCTGAATTGCAGGGCTCCCCAAATCTAGAGGGATTCTTTGCTGCTTCTAGCTGTTATCATGCCTTTTTTGTTCAGCAGATTTGCTTACTTAAATAATAAACTTTCTCAGTAGGTGTACAACCTGAGTAAGCTCACTTTTCCCACATGCAGTTATAGTCATAAGGCTCTACCTTATGACTTGGTTGATGCCCTTCATGACCAGTAATGGTTGACACTCAATACATAACCCAGGATATTAGGAATAGAGCATTTTGTCTTGGTACAAATTGAAGCTAGTGACTGAGCTCCATTCTCTTTAAGTGCTGGAGGCTCCAGTCTGCTTACCAACTCCTACCCTCTCACTAGTGGCTCTGTTGGTGAGACTGAGAGGTGGGGGGAAAGCCTGGACAGAAAGACTTTGTTCTCTGAGTACTCCATGAGAAGCCCTTACCAAACTTCACACACAAAAACATGTGCTGGTTTCCTCACCCACACACGCAGAGGACTTTCAGAGAAATACTTTGGAGACTCCTCGGCCACTTTTTTCCTAAAATTATAAGTGAGATCACCAAGCAAAATTATGGTTTCTTCGTAAAAAGCTCATTTCTCTCCCTTTTATCTCAGTTTGGATGCATTGCCTCTTTATTTTTATTGCTTTCATGTTCATTATCTGTGTATCACACACACACTCACAAACAGCTGCATATTTTTTGAAACCCCTTAAATGTTTACTATAGGAATCGTGACATTTCTAAATACTTTGATGTTCATCTCCTAAGAATAAAGACATGCACTTAGATTACCAAAGTGCTCTAATCACATATATGAAAATAAATAGTAATTTAATAATATCATCTAATACACAAATTTCCTCATAGGAATTTGCTTCTTTTGGGATCCACAATGAAAATAAAGGTTTATACATTGCATTTTAAAAATTTCATTTAGCTCTCTTTCATCTCTTTCAATGGTTTTATTCGTGTGGTGGCTTGGTTTAGTTTGGTTTTACAGCACTGACTTTTTAAGAGTTTATAACAATTGTTTTTGTAATGCCCTACATTCTGGATTTACCTCATTGTGTCTTTATGTTTATAGTCAATAAAACATTTTTAGTAAGAACATTACATAGGTGATTTTGTGTACTTAAGGCATGTAATAAGAGACACATAATTTCATGTTACCCACTATTGGTGGGATTTGCTAAATTTGACTGGTGACAAAGTTTGATGACTTGGTTTTAATGGTGACTGCCAGGTTATCTCTACTTTAAAATATATTATTATTATTATTATTATTATTATTGTAAAAAAAAGTAAAATGTTGTTACATGTTGGCAATGTGAACGTCCTTTATCCCCAAAACTTTTGCCCAATGGTTTTCAACATCTAGTAGTCAGTTCTTGCCAAAGTAAGTTATTATTTTGGATTGAAAATGGTGATATTTCTAATTTTGTCATATTTATTAGCCATCATTCTTCTGTAAAACTTTCCTTTCACTTTTAAATTTTAAAAAATCTTTCTAAATTTAAATATTTTAAACATCTTGAAAAATTTAAAGAGATATATGCTAAAGTAGGATATTTCCTCTAATTTCTATGAAAATGTTTTAGTAACAGATAAAATGCATATTACATGCAATCATAATTTTTTGATTTATGACAATATAATTTTTCTTTGATTCCTTTGAAGTAAGTTTGGTTAAAAGTAGAAAGACATAAAATCTACTGTGTCGTGAGTGCCAATTTTCTGTTCACACTGAGAAATGCATGTCTACAGAAATAGATCATTCATTCAATCAGCCAACCTCTCCTGAGGACCTGTGATCATCGAGGCATGATGTTAGCTGTAAATTTCATAAAACTTGTGTTTGTACCTTCTCTCATAAAAGAGGAATTAAAATTATGTATATTATATATGATATATATATATATATATATATATATATATATATATATATATTTCTGTAAACAGATGGGCTGAAGGACAATAACATACAATTCTCTAGGTTGCAGGTAATCATGTCACTTGTATTTACTGTAATACATTTTTCATTTATGGAAGTTAAATAAAATATTAACATGAGAAAATCTGCTGGAGATCCAGATGATTGAAGATAGTACATAATACATCTAAAAGGATGATTTTTTTTCCCCCTTGAGGATTGATCATTTCCATGAAAAATGTTTCTTTCCAAAAAAGTTCAAACTGTAATTTTAACTAACACAATATAAAGGTAGTTTTACCCATTCTGCAGTCTAGCATCTTCTTTTCATTAGACTCACATAGAGTATTTCCTTAAAATAGCACTATAAATTTAGGGGGCGGGGGAGAGAAAGCACCTTATTTATTCATTTGATTTTGCTTGATCTTTTGGCATCTCTTGGTGAATTTCTTGAATGAATTACATTAATTTACATAGCCTAATGTAATAAAGGTTATTTATAGTATCTGTAAGAATAAAGATATATTCTTTGGGGACTTTTATAGAGATATAAACATTTGTTTAGTAAAATACTTATTACATGTAGCAGATGGAGAAAGCTTAGATTCTGGCAAAAAAAAAACAAAACCAAAAAAAAAAACAAAAAACAAAAACACATGGACTTAATTTCACTCCACAATTTATTTGCTCTATGATTTAGTTAAGTTGCTTAATTTCTCTAAGCATCAATTTTCTCAAATATCTTGACAGACCGTTAGAAAGTATGTGTATAAAGAGCCTAACACATAGTAGGGGGTTTAGACAGGGTTCTAGTTCATAGAAAAAGAACTGATAATATGCGTAGGAGGCGGGCAAATCTGAAATCTGCAGAGCATGTTGGTAGGCTGCAGACTCAGGGAAGAGCTGATAAGGCCGCTTGAGTCAGAAGGCAGACTGGAGGCAGGATTCCCTCTTCCTTGGGAGGTAATCTTTTTTTCCTATGGACTTCAACTGACTGGATGAGGCCCATCTACGTTTTGGAGGGCAATCTGCTTTCTTTGGCATCTACTGATTTAAATGTTCTCTTAAAAATAACTTCATAACAAAGTCTGAACTGGTGGGTTTGATCAACTTCCTGGGTACTGTGCTCTAGACAAACTGACACCAAATAAACCATCAGAGAAGGTCAGCATAGAAAGAGACCTACATTTGGTAAAACAACATAGAATTCGACTTAAACAACCTGAGGTGTGTCTGCAGGGCCTTGTGCACTGCAGATTCATCACCTCTTCCTGACAGTTGCTTGGAGAATGTTTCCCATAGGCTCCTCTTGCTTTCAGTCTCACTGTTATTCCTTTGTTATTTTCATATGAATAGCATTGGTCCTTAGGCCATGATTGCCACCGGTTGCCACATCCCAAAGCACCCCTGATCTGAGAAGTGACACCTGATCTCATACACAAGAGGGGAAAACACCGATTTCCTATACATTATGCCCTGTTTCATCACCTGTTCCTTAGAGCAGCACTTTTTCTTTTTCAGAGACTCATAAAAATCTATCACAAAAATAACCACTTCAACTCCCATTTTGGCCTTCCTCTCTATTCATGCTCAAAACAATCCCTCAAAAAAAGGAGAGTGATTGCTTCACTAGGCACCTCAATTGCTGCCATACCTCCCCAGTACATCAAACTCCTTTCTTTGTTTTCAAACAATTCTTCCCTCTCCCAACAAAAGGCCAACATATGGAACAATTCTTCCTATGAATCCATCAATGCATGCAAATAACTTGAGAGCTGAGTCCCAAATCCCACCCCCCCAAAAAAACCCTCAAATTGTAGTTGATGTCTTCTTAAAAATAATTCTATTAATTTCATAAATGCCATGTAAACTGAGAGCCAAATACTGGCATTATAATTCACTTTAAAGACCTGGTTTTGAGGTGCAAAGCAAATAAGACTGAATATCTATATCCATTAGTGTCAGAACCCACATTTTTTTCAAATTTTATCTCATTCCACTCAGGAAAATAGCTGAGTATCCTCATTGTTTTCTCCCCGTCAAATGTTTTTATTATCATGTTCAAAGGTTTTGATTAAGTTGGCATTGTAAAAAACCCTTTCCTCTTTTCTTTCATGTTATTCTTGACAAGCCTGAATCAGTAATTCTGGCTGGTATTACAGGCTCATGTTTTTGGGTATATTCATTTATCATGAAATGAGTCACTTTACTGTTTTTGTTTCCACTTTATTCTGAAAAGCACCCACAGAAACATTACAAGAATGCAGGGTTACAGCAAATAAATTCTTATGCTGGGTCTGCACTGTGTCTCCACAGTCAATCTATCCTACACAACCTCATCTTTGAACAATAGAAGGTAATGGCTGGGGATAAAAGTATGGACTCAGATAAAAAAAAAATTTCCACTACCATGAATATTCACCCCACATTTACTCTGAAGCCAAATAACTCTAACAAACTTATTTTATGGCCTCTATCCTGCTCCCCCAATAGTTCGGTTTTTGAGACTGCTACTTCTTTGGTTTTTGTTTATTTGCTTTTCCAATTTCCTTAATTTTAAATTCTAAGCCCCTGTGTGTTTTGTTTATAAAAAGAATTCTCAATTTCTACTTTTTCTGAACTTCTTTAACCATTTGTGGTTTTGCTGAGAGAACGAAACCTACAAGATGCTTTTGCAGGAAAGAAGAAACTCAAAAGTATGATAAAATAAAAATTAATTATCACCATACCAGATATAAATGGATCATTGTGATTCATTCACCAGGATATATTTGTACTCTTAAGCTAAGAGAAGACAGAAATTAGATGCCATTTCTGACTCAGGTTTCTTGATTTTAAATGATAATGAAGGACCTGTTATCTGGAAATGCTAAAGTTCTTCATAGGGAAATGCAGGAGCCATTCCAAATGTTTAAGGGAGCAACATAATTCTTCCAAATCACATTTTTCTTGGAAACTTAGCATATAAACAAAAGCATAAAAAGGGAGCTTTCTTATTTAACATTTGGGAAGAGGATAGCCAGTGCCAGATCCCACCTCATCAGCCTTCTTCCAGATGCTGAGACACCAAAACCCCTCCCCTCCTGCCCCTCCCATCTTCACTCCTGGTACAGTGCTGGCTCCTAGCAGTTCAGATTGAAAAACCTGCACTAGAAGGAACTAAGTATTTAAATCTTGAATGGATACATATAGAGAAAATGATTTATCAACTGTTCTCTCCTGTGTTACCTACCAAAATCATGAAGGGTGGTCTTTAAATCAGTTCCTTCAAGTTTGGGGGTCTATGTAGAGATTCTCTGGTGGCTGTTTACTCGCCTGTTGTTGGCAGTGAGTGGGCTATAGTAAAATACTAACCCAAACTGAGCATGCTAAAACCATGTGCTCATATTCCCAATATTGGTCTCCATCTGGGAGAGACGACTGCTTTTTGTCGCTTTTCATTAAAAAAAGAAAGTATCAATGTTCAAGTGTGGATTTGTTCTAATCTCACTTTCCTACACTTCGTAGATACTCAAATGCTTAATAACAAAATTGATGACCCCCTTATTTAAAATCGTTTCTAATATGTTTTTATTAATTTTAGAGAGAGAAGAAGGGGGAGAGAGAGAAACATTGATGTGAGAGCAACATTGATCAGCTGCCTCCTGCCCCCTCTGGGGATCAAGCCTGAAACCCTGGCATGTGCCCTGACCTTAAATCTAATAGGTGACCTCACAGGACTACAGTCAACCAAATGAGACACATGGGCCAGGGACAAAATTGTTGATATTTGCTGTAAAGGGTTGATAGAAGTGATAATGTATATTTTTATTTCTGAAGGCAGATTTCATATATCCATGGGGAATAAGGCGCTTTATCTCATTTTCTCACTCTGTATGTATTTGAATGAGGATTACTTAAAACTTTCCTTACATCAATAAAAATCACTGAGCAAGAGATTACTTTTTGAAAATTTTATTGGTGTAATATATTTTTAAAAGAGTGATAATGATTTTTATTTTTGTGGAATAATGTAAAGGAATATATAAAAATAGATCTGTCGACTAATGAACCACAATGATTAATTTTTTTCAAGTGTAGTTTCTCATTACTGGAATTATGTAATGACTCAGTAACCAACAGTCTTTGATATGAACAAAAGGATTACAATATTGAGTGGGAACTTATTCAAGATGACCTTCAAGATCTTAGCTAAATTAATGATTGTGTGAAAAAATAAACAGACACCTGTTTGGGTTATTTTTGTTTTGTTTTGTTTTTAAATATATTTTATTGATTTTTCACAGAGAGGAAGGGAGAGGGATAGAGAGTTAGAAACATCGATGAGAGAGAAACATCGATCAGCTGCCTCCTGCACACTCCCCACTGAAGATGTGCCCGCAACCAAGGTACATGCCATTGACCGGAATCGAACCTGGGACCCTTGAGTCTGCAGGCCGACACTCTATCCGCTGAGCCAAACCAGTTAAGGCTGTTTGTTTGTTTTTTATCAAAAAGGGCATGAAGCATCAGATTTACTTACCTGCAGTCAAAATTTTGATAATTTTTATCTAGCATTTTGCTGTAAATTTAATATAATAATGATTATTGCATTTTGCAAATTAAATTCAAGTCTGTATTATGGGATATTATGAGTTAAATAAACACTAGAATTGGCATCTGTATCAAACAGCTACAAAAAAGAAAAGTGTCACATTTTGATGATTTTATATAAAATTGAAAGGACATAGAATAATCATTGTGTTTAAAATTTTTATCAGTCATAAATACACAGAATACAAAATAAAACTTTTTTCAATAATATTCAATAAGAAACCTTTTTCTCAAATAGTTTGGAAAAAATCTAAATATTTGGCACTGATTTAAATTTATAAATTTCCTAGTGCACTTTATATTTAACTGGAGGCCTGGTGCATGAATTTGTGCATGGTTGGGGGGCAGATTGGGAGTGGGGGATCTAATTTGGGGCAGGGCCAACTGCTGGGAAGGGCTGAAGGCAGTTGGCCAGCTGGCCTCAACCCCTGATCAAACTCCCAGTCAAGGGGGCAATTTGAATATTAGCCTTTTATTATATAGGACTAGGGGCCCGGTGCACAAAATTCGTGCACTGGGGGGCAGTGTCCCTCAGCCCAGCCTGCCCCCTCTCACATACTGGGAGCCCTCAGGGGATGTCCTATTGACGGCTTAGGCCCACTCCCAGCTCCCCTTGGGGAGCGGGCCTAAGCCGCAGTCTGGCCTCCCTTTGTGGGAGGTGACCGGGCTGATCAGGGGAAGGCACCAGCCCCATCACCCCTCTGCTGCAGCCACTGCCAGTCACCACAGCCACCAAGGTTTTTTCATCAACACGGACTCTAGTCCCATCACCATGAAAAAATGACAACTTTTTTAGGCATTTTCAAGATGTGTCTTTCATGTAATAATGATTTCTTTATTATTTTTTTATCCTCACCTGAGGATATGTTTCCATTGATTTTTAGAGAATGTGAAAGAGAAAGGGAAAGACAGAGAGAAACATCAAAATGAGAGGAACACTTTGATTGGTTGCCACCTGAATGAGCCCTGACCTGGGCCTCGGCCAGGGAGGAGCCTGCAACCTAGGTACATGCCCTTGGTCAGAATTGAACCCAGACCCTGCCATCGGCAGGCCAAGGCATTATCCACTGAGCCAAAGTGGCTAGGGCAGGATATGACATTTCTTAGCCCTCCAGCAGCGGATCTTCGTTTTTTTCACCAGGATTGTGGTGAAAAACCCTAGATCACCATTTTGGATTCTTATTACCCAAGTTACTAAGAATATTACCAGTGGCATACAGGGAGCTTAACCAATGAGTGGTCAGAAAAGGTGCTTCCTCTGTAGTTCACACCAATCTGCGGCTTGGCACCCCACCCACCCCCGCCCCAGGCTTGAAGCCTCTGGCCCAGGCTTCAGGCCTGGGCAGGGGAACCCCATCTCCCCCAATCACGGGCTCCACCCTTGCCCAGGCCTGACCCCTTGGCCAGAGGTGTTGACCCCCATCACCCTCCGATTGACAGATTGGCCCCTTCCCCAGGCCTGATGCCTCTGCCAGAGGTATAAGGCCTGGGCAGGGGACCCCCATCTCCCTTTCATAGCTGGCTCCGCCCCCCTGCCCAGGCCCGATGCCTCTGGCCCAGGTATCAGGCCTGAGCAGGGGACCCGCACACGCCTCCGAATGACGGCTCCACCCCCCGCCCAGGACTGACGCCTGGGCCAAAGGCGTTGACTCCCATCACCCTCCAATTGCAGTATCAGCCCCTTGCCCAGGCCTGAAGCCTCTGCAAGAGGCCTGGACAGGAAACCCTCATTTCCCCCATCACTGGCTCTGCCCCCCAGCCCAGGCCTGATGCCTCTGGCCGAGGTGTCAGGCCTGGGCAGGGGACCCCCAGACGCCTCCAATTGCCGGCTCCGCCCCTGGCCCAGGCCTGATGCCTCTGGCCCAGGATTCAGGCCTGGGCAGGGGACTCCCAGCCCCCTCTGATTGCTGGCTCTGCCCTCCGCCCAGGCCTGATGCCTCAGCCATAGGAGTTGACCCTCATTACCCTCCGATCCCCGGATTGGCCCTTTGCCCAAGCCTGAGGCCTCCGGCAGAGATGTCAGGCCTGGGCAGGGGACCCCCAGCTCCCACCATCCCTGGCTCCACACCTGCTACCCACGATCTCTGGCACCACCCCTGCCCAGACCTAAGGCCTCTGGTGGAGGCATTAGTCCTAGGCAGGAGACCCCCAGCTCCCCGGGATCTCCTGCTCTGCCCCGACCTAGACCTAATGCCTCTGGCCAAGGCATTAGGCCTGGGCAGGGGACCCCCAGCTGCCCAGGATCGCTGACTCCGCCCCACGATGGCTGGTCCTGCCCCTGCCCAGGCCTAACGCCTCTGGCTGAGGCGTTAGTCCTGGGCAGGGTACCCCCAGCTCCCTGCAATTGCAGGCTCTGCCCCTGCCCAGGTCTAATGCCTCTGGCCAAGGCATTAGGCCTGGACAGGGGACCCCCAGCTCCCCACAATCTCCCGCCCTGCCCCTGCCTAGACCTAATGCCTCTGGCCAAGGCATTAGGCCTGGGCAGGGGAACCCCAGCTGCCCAGGATCGCTGACTCCGCCTCTGCTCCCTGCAATGGCTGGTTCCACCCCTGCCCAGGCCTAACACCTCTGGCCAAGGTGGTAGGTCTGTGCAGGGGACCCCCAACTCCCCAGATTGCAGGCTCCACCCCTGCCCAGGCCTAACGTCTTTGACCAAGGCTTTAGGCCCGGGCAAGGGATCCCTAGCTCCCCGGACTGCCGAGAGAGTGGGTGGGGGGCGTGACTGCAGGCGGATGCCGCAGCTGCCCCAATAGCCCGGGTCTGCTGGCGAAAGCGGGTCGGGGCAACTTCCCTCACTCACGCCCCAACCCGTTCTTGTGGGTTGGGGCGTGAGTGCGGGCGGACGCTGCAGCCTCCCCGCCAGCCCTAGTCTGCCGGCTGGAGAGCCGGTTGGGGTCTTGGCCAGTAGGGGACAGCTGCAGTCATGCCCCGCCAGCCCTGGGTTGGGTTGCCCGCCATCCAGGTCACAGATAGCAGGCCTGGATGGTGGAGGGGCAGGCACGATGGCGCTGTCCCATCCTGCCTGCAGTATGCAAATTAGCCGCCATCTTTGTTGGCGGTTAACTGTCATCTTAGTTGGCAGTTAAATTGCATATCGCCGTTATTAGCCAATGGGAAGGGTAGCGGTTGTACGCCAATTACCATGTTTCTCTTTTATTAGATAGGATGTTAGCTTGATTTTTATTTTAGTGGAGAGTTGCTCCATTTCTCATTGATGTAAAGCTATTTAAACAATAACATATCTATGTAGAATCAATTTTGATTAATGGGGCAGATGCACCTTTTGTTTAGATTCTCCAAATTTTGGGTAAATAAATTTGGTTGCTGAATTAGCTCTTTTGGACTCTTGAGGGCCTACTTAGTGAATTAAGTGGTATCCTAATAAATAAAAAGAACTCATGTGACTTCCAATGAATCTAATTTATAATTGGAAGCTATGAGAAACCACTTAAACCAGAATTATTATCTTTGAGTGAATTAGCATAGAACTCATAGTTTAAAATCTTCTAATAACATGCAATTTTTATATTTTCTAATTTTGTTACATTTTAATTTAAATATTTTCCCGAAATATTTTTTGAACACAGTCATTTGATTCTTTAAAAAGATTAGACTAAAATATGCAGAAGTCCCTCTAGAAATATATTTTTAAACTGGAATCGTGATTAGTCATAAGGGTAAAATCATTTTAGTGGAAAATAAAATTCAAAAGCTAAACATTAACTGCTGATTTTTTTTTTTTTTTGGCCTTTGCAAATTCTTTCTACATGATATCATTGTCTATATATTTTTGAATGCATATTTCCAAAGAAATTACGTTTTTGCTTAATATAAAATTCTAGGCAATTAGATACTAAAGCGTAGTAAAGCAACATTAAAGTTGCCAATTTAAACATAGGGAAGAAAAACAGTCCAGGAGTTGAAGTTCTGACAGCTATGCTAACTAGCACACTCGGCATTGCCCATGAGGTAGACAGACACACAGAGCTATTTTCATAGTCACTGAGGAGCTCTAAGTGAAACAGTTAAACTTACCTTTGGTGGAAAAAACAAAATAATTCCCAGATAAATTTCTGCCTCCTCACACCTAAAATACTTTGCCAAAATGATGAAAAAATTGAAATGTCCTCAGTCAGATTGTCAAAGGTAGTTTATGTTGCTGCATTAAGGCATTCTTAGGCATGCAGACTTGAGAGTGACATTTGATAGTGCCATTTTCAAGACTAGAGAAGGTTGATGTAAACAAGTACATCAATAATAAAAGAAGTTTAATATATAAACAAATTGATAAATTACCAGACACACCATATTGTCTAGCGAGGTTACTTCTTGCAGCAACCTTTTTAAACTACCCAGCAAAGCCTAGAAGAAGCTGAAATATATGTGCATTTGGCAATGATATATTTTCCTAAGCAAACATTCTAATGTGTTTTTTTTTTTTTAATTTTCAAATTATGAGTGCAATATAGACAGATAAAAGTTCAAATTCTGGCTTGCAGCTGGATACTGTAGGGCACGTTGTTTCTGATCTCCAGTTTCCTCATCTATAAAATAATAAATAATAAATCCTACATTATCATGTTCTAGTGAAGAGTGGAGAATTATCGGGAGCATGAGATGAAGTTTGAAGTCTACAGATGGGAGACAAGGAAGGGAAAAAGAAAGGGGAGGAGAGAATAATCACAGGCCCAGGTGCTGCCTGATTTTAGAGCTTCTATCTGATTAAGAATAATATTATAATATTCCATATGATCAACTTAAAATCAACTGATTGAGACTTCAGTCTTATCTGCAAATCCCTTCCCAGCAGCATCCAGATTAGCATTTAACCAAATAGCCAGGAGAAAGTATGTGCTACACATGGTGGCTACTTTTCTTTATCTCATATCTCCCCAAGAAAATCTCCCTGAAAAAATCTCCACCCTGACTGGAAACATATGAGAAAGGCAATTCTGGGAACTAAAGTTCAGCTGAATCAGTTTGGTACATAACAAGTGCATCCTAACATTCATTTTAAGAAATTGTAAGATAAGAACAAAATAAATCAAAAGATGTGGAAAGAAGAAATATTAGATACAAAAGCAGTATTTAATAAAGTTAAAAATAAAAAAATGAAAAATTGCTTTTTTGAATAGACTGAGAAAATTGGCAAAAATAGGGTGATTTAGAATAAAGAGAGGAGAGAGACACAAATATCTGTAAAAATAAGGATCTAAATGTTGTGCATGCTAAAAAAAAAAGTAGAAAATTTTCTAAAAATCATCTATAATAATAAAGGTGTAAAATGCTAATTAGAGCGGATGTCTTTCCGGCCAACCTTCTGGACAAAGCCGGGGTTGTGAGGGCTGAGGCAACCTGCTGCAGCTGTGAGGGCCAAGCCCCTTGCACAAATTTCATGCATCGGGCCTCTAGTATGTCAATAAACTTGGAATTTTAGATTACACAAATGAATTTCTAAGTACATTTTACTCAAATCAGGTTCAAAACAGTATAGTGCTGTCATTTCAAACAATTGAATCAGTAATAAAAATTGTTTTGTGGGAAAAAATAATTTCCTATGGCTTCTAGGAATACTTATATCAAGCATTATATATACTATAGTATACATATACACATACATACACTTCACTTTTAAAAACACTAATAAATACAGAAGTCACAGACTTTATCTCACTCATGAGGCTGGCACAACATGATTCTAACTCTTAACAAGACAATAGAAGAAAGAAAAATTATACACCAATATTAGTCACAACCATGTATACAAAAATTAGTAAATTAAATCAATGGTACATCTTACAACAAATTAAACAACCAATCAACTTTGAGTTATTCCAGGAAAGCCTGTAGATGAACATTATATATTTAATTACTATACTTCATCACACTAATAGACTAATGATGAAAAGTGTGCATATTTTAGTAGATGATGGGAAAAATTTGATAAAATTTATTATCCATTTATGTTTTTATAAAAGTCACTTGGAAAACTAAATAGATCATTTCTACTCTGTAGATAAAGCTGCAAAAAATCTACAGCAAGCATTATAACTCTAATACAGTGAAAGCTTTCTTTGAATTCAAGAAAAGGGAGGATGTCTGCTTTTCTCATTCACATGCAGTATTATAATGTGCTAGCTAGTATACTAAGGTAAAAAATAAGAAACTATAAGTATGGGAAGTATGAAGTAAAATTGTTCTTGTTCACAAAGTACATAATTGTGTTGGTAGAAAATGCAAATAGATTTATATTTATTTTTTTAAAGAATAAGCAAAAATTTTCACAAAAGAGTTAAGGAAAAAAGAAAAAAAAAGTAAGTCCCCAAAATGTGGAAAATATAGAGAGACTTATAAGAGTAAGATAACCTTACTAGATATTATTGCATTTTATAAGGTTACTAGAGGCCTGGTGCACAAAATTTGTTCCTGGGGGTGCTGAGGGTTGTCCCTCAGCCCAGCCTGCACCCTATCCAATCTGGGACCCCTTGAGGGATGTCTGACTGCCTGTTTAGACCCGATCCCCTAACTGCCCTCCCCTGCTGGCCTGGTCACCCCCAACTGCCCTCCCCTGCAGGCCTGGTCCCCTCCAACTGCCTTCCCCTGCAGGCCTGGTTGCCCCCAACTGCTGTCCCCTGCAGGCCTGGTCACCCCCAGTTGCCCTTCTCTGCCAGCCTGGTCAACCCTAACTGCCCTGCCTTGCATGTCTGGTCCCTCCCAACTGCCCTTCTCTCCCGGCCATTTGTGTCCACAAGGGGTGGCCATCTTTGACCACATGGGGGCAGCCCTCTTGTGTTGGAGTGATGGTCAATTTGCATATTACCTCTTTATTATATAGGATAATAAGTAAAACTATGAGGTTCAAGTGAATGAATACATAAAAAATGAAGAGATCCATACATAAAATCCAGATATGTACTTAAATACATAAAGTAATTTGCTAAAAGCTAATTGTGACATTTTATATAGTAGGAAAATGATTATTCAATCAATGGTAAAAGAACACTATGTAGCATCTGAAAAATGAATCTTGAATTCTACTTCATACCTTTTATTCAATACACTAGAGGCCCGGTGCACGAAATTCATGCACGGGGGGGGGGGGTGTGTGTGTCCCTCAGCCCAGCCTTCAACCTCTCCAATCTGGGACCCCTAGAGGGATGTCTGACTGCCTGTTTAGGCCCGATTCCAGTGGGATTGGGCCTAAACGGGCAGTCGGACATCCCTCTCACAATCCAGGACTGCTGGCTCCCAACCGCTCACCTGCCTGCCTAATTGCTCCTAATTGCTTCTGCCTTCCAGCCTGATCACCCCCTAACCACTCCCCTGCCAGCCTGATCAATGCCTAACTACTCAGCTGCTGATCTGGTCACCCCCAACTGCCCTCCCTGGCTGGCCCAATTGCCCCTAACTTCCCTCCCTTGCCAGGCTGGTATCCCCTAACTGTCCTCCCCTGCTGGCCCGATTGCCCCTAACAGCCCTCTCCTGCTGGCCTGGTCACCCCCAACTGCTCTCCCCTGCAGGCCTGATTCCCCCACAACTTCCCTCCCAACTGCCCAACCCTGCTGGCCTGATTGCCTACACCTGCCCTCCCCTGCTGGCCATCTTGTGTCCACATGGGCTCGGCCATCTTGTGTGTTGGAGTGATGGTCAATTTGCATATTACTCTTTTATTAGATAGTATTTCTCAAACATCAAAGTATCAATATAAACAAAAATACTAGAGGAAAACATGAGAGTTGCTGTTTTTGCTTTTTGTCTGTGTGTTTTTTAATGATCATGTATGTAGTAAGAAAAGGCATTTTGAGTATAATATAAAACAGAAAATCCATGAAAAAAACTGATATTTGGCTACCTAAAGTTACAAATGTCTGTAGTGAAAAAACATAAAATGTTAAAACAAATGACAAACTGGGAGAATCTTAGACATTCATTAAACAAATGCCTAATTCCCATAATACTTTAAAATATTAAATAAATTATAAAAATCTAGTAAAAGAAAAATAATTCACTAGAATCATGGGCAAATGATATGCACAAAAAGTTTCTAGAAAAGTTTTTCAAATATGTAAAATGGTTCTCAAGCTTTCTCATATCAAGAGAAGTGTGAAAATCAAGGCAACAGTAATTCACATATTAGAATGGCAAAAAGTGAAGCCTTTAGTGATATTCCTTGTCCCAAGTTTGTGGGAAAACAGACTCTTACACATGAGTGTAAATATTCATAATCTATATGAAGGACTATAGGACAATATTCATCAAAACAAAATTCATAACTTTTTACCTACTGATTCTACCTTTTTGTGTGTAGTCTACAAGTATGTTTGCACACGTATCAAATTATGAGCAAGAAAAATTACTGAAGCCTTATTTGTACTAACGACATCATAGAAATATATTCATGGAAATATAGATGATTGCATAAATATATTCATGGAAATATAGATGATTGCATAAGAGTTATGAGACATCTGTTCAATAAAATATTAGGCATGCCTTAAAAAGAATAAGGCAGCTCTTACATATCCATATAGAGTAATCTATAATTTCAGTGCACACATTGCTATTTGTGTGGAAAAATATCTGTGTATACATGAACACACAGACATATGTGTCAAAGTCTGTGATTATCTCTGGAGAAATACTCAAAAAGTGATTGTCCATATGGAGAAAAACCAGATGTTTGGAAATAGCTACCAAGGAAGAGACTTGATTTTTTTTTATCACTTTGCATCTTTTAAATCTTGCCTCACATATATTAGTATTCCCAAAATAAATAGATTTTGGAAAAATTGTTGCAATACAATTTTTTAGTTGGTAACATAGTTAGAAGTAAAATATCTCCATAGTTAAGAAGTGCCCACATTAAAATACTGCCATAAAGAATCTCCATTTTATAGATAACTAGAGGCCCAGTGCATGAAATTTGTGCACTGGTAGGGTTCCTATGGCTGCCGGCTGCTGGCCAGGTACTCCTTCCCTCCTCCCAGGCAGCCCTACCCCCTGGTCAAACTCCTGGTCAAGAGAACAATTTGCATACTACACTTTTATTATACAGGATTATATTAAAGTACTGAGACCTAATTACCTTTTCCACACTATCTGAATATTGACCAAAAGCATGGGAATTTAAATCAAGATCTTTCTACAATATCCAGCCTCTTAGTTATATTATGTAATACCTCTATATCCTAGCTTTTAAAAAAAATTCTAGTCATTTAGGGCTCTATGAAATGTGGCAATAGGAGAACCCACCAGAAAAGAATTGGATGTAGTTGTTTTACTAAACTTGATATGAATCCTCCAAACTCAATACAGTGATTGTTATATGACATATGCTCAATAAATAGTTCTTAAATGAATAAATAAATAAAACAATGAATGAGTGAGTGAATGAATGATGCATGTTGCTTTTGAAGATTCTTAGTATGATAATGAATTCACTTGAGAATTATTTGTAGACTAGAGGCCTGGTGCATGAATCTGTGCACTGGTGGGTACCCTCGGGGTGGCCTGCAGGGATCAGGCTGAAATGGGCAGTACAATGCTGCCTGCTGCTCCTGCCTGCCACTCCCACTCATCCCAGCCCTGCTGGGCCTGCCAAGGGCTCATGCCCAGTCAGTCACGATTGGGAGAGGCTCGTGCTACAACAGTGACACTTGCCAGCTGTGAGCCCTGCATCTGGTGCCCTTCCCAAGGGTGGTAGGGAGGACCAGGATGGGATCAGCCCTCCAGGCGGGCGATGGGACACCCTTACCAGCCTAGGATCTGGATATGTCCCACTGATGTTCCCTCTGGTTGTCGGGAACCATCTGGTAGCTGCTTTTTTTTTTTTTATCATTTTTTCTTTGCAGACTGTCTAGGTAGGGGAAGCGGCCGTGGCGCCTAAGGCTGACTTCCAGGAGGCTGGCAGTGCTGTAGGCCAGTGGTGCAGGTCTGCAAGTGCCTGACCTGTTCTCCGGAGATTTGAACTGCAGGACTACTGAGGGAGTGAGTGGCTGCCACCAAGCTGGTGGGCTGCTGGTGCACAGGTCAGTCAGCTGAGCAGCACTCTTGCTGTGGAAGTACATTGACCACCAGGGGGCAGCTTCTGCATTGAGCGTTTGCCTCCTGTAGGTCAGTGTGCATCATAGCGACTGGTTGACCAGTTGTTCAGTCGTTCTGCTGCTTAGGCTATATATATATATATATATATATATATATATATATATATATATATATATATATATATTTGCACAGAAGCATTAGGTAATATAGCAGTATTTTTCAAAGTAACCAAAATTTGACACATATTGTATTTATTTTATGTAAATTTTCCAAATAAAAATACTTTTTCTCACTGTCAATGTAAATTAGTGAAATACCTCTATGTCAAATTATGGAGTAACACTTAACTGTATTAGACGATGTATTTGTTATTATGGACTCCAAAGTACAAGATAAATTATTGAGCTTTTATCCAGACCTTATTATTGAAATTGTCAATGATTTTTACTGTGAAGGTGTGACAATATGACATTACCTTCAGTGAGCTGCAAAGCAGCGAAAGCATGTCGCAGATCCAAATGCTGCTCCAAGTGCCAAGAATAGAGCTAATATACATGGGAACGCTTCCAAAAAATCCATATGGCAATGTGAGTTGAACATCTTTTACAGCAGCAATTCCATTTTAACTCAAGTTCTTTCCCTCAAATAGCACCTCTTTTATTTCCTACAGTCAAACTGGCTGTACGATCCTCACTCTTGCCAAAGCCCGTGTCTGGGATGTGCATCTCCAGGAACCAAAGTGCTAAACCTTTCTTTTCACTAGGCTGCTCTGCCAAAAATCCATCTTGACACACCTTAAATTATACTAGATCAAAGGCTGAAAATTATATGCCATCCCAAGTAGAGAGATAAAATGTTTATCTACCGCATTAGGGGTGTGCGATGTTTTTAAAGCACTTGATGTTTGAGTGAAACATTATTAAATGTCCCTGCAGTGTAGTGTGGCTTACCTCCTTGGAGTATTTGATGGATATATTGTAATAGTCTGGTGGCAAATTTCAAGTGGCATGTTCAGTATGTGTTTAGGATGTTTATGCGTGCCCTGATTCTTGCGGTACCTGGTCTAATTGGAAAGAAGGTTTACGTGGTGAGAGCAGTGATTCAATGACATGCAATACCATAAAAGTGAGTCCCGCCTGTAGCACACCATTGCTTTTAATGGATTTCTACATATTTGGAAAGTTTTATAATTTCTCCTTAAAAAATAAACCCATAAATGTCAGGAAGAATATTTTCCCTCCTAATGGAGTTTGCATGCCAAGTGGACGTCGTTGCAATGTCTGTAGGTGGGCTGGGGTAAAGGCCAGGGGAATTCAAATAATTTTCTGCAATAGGTTCCCTTTTTGTTTAAAGGGGCTATTTTCTTATATAACATATAAATAAGGAACTGTGTACTGATTTTTTAAAAGTGTAAACAAGGTTTCAAATAGTTAAATACATAATGTTCTCATAAAGTATATTTTGTTATAGGCTCTTTGATGAAAGTCACTGAAATGCATAAATTTAAATCATCTACTACCTACTCTCAAATGTGCAATGAGATAACAAAATTAACAATTTGCACTGCTGCCAAAATTAAACTTTTCTGGTGAAATGGACCTATTATATGCCCTTGGTGTTTTCGCAACCTTATATTTTTTAATTATTATGTAGATTTAAATATGTTAAACTTTGGGAATATTTTATGAAATTTAACATTTCATTTGTAAAATAATATGAGAAACTTATTTATTCAAAAACAGAATGAAATCCAAATACAGTGATCCCCACTATTCCAAAGTTGTCACTATAGCACTATTCTTTTACAAAAGACCTATGTTAGTATATGTTTTCGATAACCAAAAGAAATCAGAAGAGAATTTTCGCTTTTATGAGAAAAGGTAAAAAGCTGTTACACAAGCAACATGCACCCCCAACATCAAAAACTGGCACAGCCAACCAACCTCCTTTTCCAGGTAAAACACAACATCAAGCACCATAGATTTGAACTGTGTTTGTGCGTGTCTGTGCTTTATCTCCATTAGCACCAGTGAGGAAGATTAGCAAGGTGAGTGCTAAGGTATCAGAAAACCCTGAAAGTGCTCATAAGAGTGTTAAGCTTGGTCTAAATCTATATATAATTAAGCATATTTGATATGATTTGATAGGTTATTTTGGGGGCCTGGAAATGCTAAAACATGTTTCTATATAAATTAATGGTAATTGCATCTTTGCTTTATGCTGTTTGGGCTTATGAATGTTTTCATAGGAACACTACTTTTGAATAGAGGGGAAAACATGTACATGCTAAGTCCTGTATATGCATGAGGAATTTTTTTTTTTATAAAAAAAAAAGGTCATGGGTCAAACTCAATGAATACAAATAGCAAGGAGAGACTATTCCATTAAATTTGTTATATTGCTTAGAAGAAATAAAGTCCATTCATAATTGAATATTTCAACTTAAAAGAAAAGACACTATCACCATATTTGCATTGAACCTCCACAGTGAGAAGAATGCTACCTATTGTTGAGATGTTTGCAGCCTTGTGATGGTAAGATATATACAATGAAATCATTTCAGCATCATCGGATGAGTGCTCTGAGGTGTGTGATTAAAGTCCTATAGGAACATGAGAGATACCTACATAAAGCTAGAAAAAGCTTCAGGGAAGATAGGACTTTCTATTTGGAGTCTTGAAATTCTTTCTAAGCAAAGAAATTGCTTGAGTAAATGCATGGACATTTGTTAAATTCTGACATATTTTGATATTGGTGTGTTTGGAGGCAAAGTTTTATGGGAGAAGGGATGAGCGCAAAGAAGGTGGTTAGTGGCAGGTGTTAGAGGTTTTCCCACTGTATGCCAAGGATACTAAGCCTCACTTTTGAGCTGGAGGGTGGGTGGGGAAGCCAAAGTTGTTAGAGAAGCAACAGATTCCATTTTGGGTTAGAAATATATTTTGTTGGTAGTGAAAGAATAGATTGTAATAGGGACAAGCAAGACAAAATTGATTTCAATGGTCCTTGTGGAGATCACTTGTGATTATGTAATTGGAGAAAAAGATAAAAAGAACATCGAACAGACTATCAAACTACAGTGGGAAGGCTGGGGAGGGTTGGGGGACGGGAGGGGGGTAAGAGATCAACCGAAGGACTTGTATGCATGCATATAAGCATAACCAATGGACATAAGACATTGGGGGGTAGGGGAGGCTGGGGGAATGTCAAGGGGGGGGGGAAGGAGACATATGTAATACTCTTTGTAATACTTTAAGCAATAAAACAAAATTTTTTAAAAAAAGAACATAGGCAGGATTTGTTGGCCAATTGGTCATCAGTTGGACATACGAACAAAAGTCAGAAAGTAACTATCTGGGCAACAAGTCACTAGCCAAAATTTGGAAATGCCATTTTACAGAATGAATCTAAATGAAATTGACTATAAAAAAATTCAATTAAAAGAGCTATGATTGCCAAAACCGGTTTGGCTCAGTGGATAGAGAGTCGGCCTGCGGACTGAAAGGTCCCAGGTTTGATTCCGGTCAAGGGCATGTACCTGGGTTGCGGGCAGATCCCCAGTAGGAGATGTGCAGGAGGCGGCTGATCGATGTTTCTCTCTCATCAGTGTTTCTAACTCTCTATCCCTCTCCCTTCCTCTCTGTAAAAAATCAATAAAATATATTTTTTTAAAAAAGAGCTATGATTTCAGAAAACTAAGATTCTTAAATACCAAAGATAAGAGCTGAAAGTCATTATAATATTGGTTCTTCCCACAGAAACTGGTTTAAACAATAAAAGAACAATACTATATTTTTAAATTATTTTAACACACTATTGGCTCAATTTAAATAATTTATCCAGCAGATATTTATATTGGCTTTGATAAATTCCCAGTTAATTTTTTGGACAGCACAGCAAGGAGTTGTAATGCCTGAAGGAACAAAGTGTTGGACAGAGATGAAAACCTGGGAGAAGAAAAGGCTAGTGACAGAAACACTGAGTGGGCAGGGGCACTGCCTGAGATCAGAGGGACAGGAGGATGGGGAGTACGGCCAAGCTACTTACAGACTGTCATTAGATGTACAGTCAAGATGGGGAGGCTATCAAAGCCATAGTCCAGAAGTACCACTTGATTGGCACTAGAAAAATACCAACAAGATAGTGGGGAACCACCTGAGGGGAATGATAGGTGTATGCCTGTAAATCTTCAGCCTTTATCATAGAAAAAACTCTGAACACTGTCAACTGATGGTGGGTGGGAGCTGGTGTCTTCCTGTGAAATGTACTCCACCTACTAATGTTATGGCAAGATACCATGCTGGTGTATTCCCACTGCCTGGTAGGTCTTCAACTTGCCTTGCCAAGAGTTTGATTAAAACTAAGTGGATGATACGAAGTGGGTGTTCCTGCAATTACCTACTGAGTTTGCCTCCTGACAATCCCCCTGGTATTTGGACTGAAAGATAATGAAGGGACCATTCATCAGCTCAATTACAACTGCAGGGCAGAGAGGCTGACCCTCATTTAGGGCCTTCAAGAAACTGCATGCTGGGTTTTGTCCTGGGCACAGAAGAAACAGGATAGAATTGCAGAACCAAGGATATGTTTTTCATTTGAAGCCTATCTGTACTTCTAATTTCTTTGCTGGTTAGGAGAACTACATTTCCTAAGAGGCTCGGTCTTACTTCACAATTCTTAAATGTGGCAAACATATCAGTTGGTATCCTCTGAACTATCACTGTGGTCTCTTTGTGCCTCTGACAGTATAAAAATGGTATTCTAGAAATACACTGTCTGTAATATCAACCCAATTAAAAAAAACAAAACAAAGACAAACAACTAGACCAGATTTTTTCAAACTCTGAAACTAATATATATATATATATATATATGTATATATATATATATATATATATATATATATATATATTCTTTGACCTTTTACTGAATATAATCATTTAAATTGAAAATATTTATTTGCTGTTAAGTAAATTATTGGCCAATATAGAGACCCAGTGCATGAATTCATGCACCAGTGGGGTCCCTCAGCCGGGCATGTGGGATCAGGCCAAAACTTGCTCTCTGACATTGCCTGAAGAGTTACAGATTGCAAGAGGGCACAGGCAAGGCTGAGGGACCCCACCGGTGCATAATCAGGGCAGAGAGAGACATGGGATGTTGGCCAGCCAGGGAGGGACTGTGAGAGGGCTCCAGGGTGTGTCTGGCCCATCTCGCTCATTACTGATCAGCCAGACTCCAGCAGCACGCTAAC
Source organism: Myotis nattereri (assembly GCF_964212035.1). Taxonomy (NCBI): domain Eukaryota; kingdom Metazoa; phylum Chordata; class Mammalia; order Chiroptera; family Vespertilionidae; genus Myotis; species Myotis nattereri. Next base: position 35,093,360 of record NC_138076.1, read on the forward strand.
CTACCAGTCAGCTGTCTGCCCCCTGGTAGTCAGTGCCTGTCATAGTGAGGGGTTGAGCGGCCTTAGTATGTCATTAGCATATTACACTTTGATTCGTTGAATGGCCTACTGGTCGACTGGACACTTAGCATATTAGGCTTTTATTACATAGGATAATTTGGCTCCAAATGTAGTCATAATCCTATGCAGTTAACCCCGTGCCTCTCTGGAGTTCTGTCCTTTGATTTTATGAGTTCAAAGATGTTTATTTAGTTTACATTTTTATATCTTCCAGTTTACTTGTGTCCAGGAAGACTGAGACATAAAATTCACATTCAAGAAATTTTCTTGAGCTGTATAGGAAGATACCAACCTATATGTTTCAGAACTACTACAGAAACCATCTTTAAAAGATTTTACAGCAAGTTACAGTAAGTTCAATTTATGACTCACCCTAGTATTAAGAGTTCCTTAAAATAACTCCCTAAAATTGTAATGTCTTCCACACTCAGTGCTGTATAAAATGACAAATTCCTTTCTCTCTGATTTTTCTTTCTTTGTCCTAGTTTTTCAGTTTTCAAGTCTGCATAGGTGTCCTATATTGTTATTTAGACATCCTAATTTCATGATTTATTTCTACTAGGACCTTCTCAACCACACTGTTATACACTTTATTTTAAATTTCATATTTGAGTCCATTTACCACCTGGTGAATCAGTTATCTATTATTGTTTCACAAACTACCTCACAAACATAGTGGCTTTATACAACAAATATTTTATTATATTTCTTAATTTTATGGGTCAAGAACAGGACAGGACACAGTCAGGTGCCTCTTCTGTTCTATATGTATTCATGGAGGCCACTCAGAGACGTACAGGTGGTGGATAAGCTTGTCTGGATGGTGCAAGTAGCCCTTGAAAGAGATGCTAGAAGATTGGGCCCACCTGGTCATACATGCATGTGACCACCTGAGCATGGCAATTTTATGCTAATGGAACTTCTATATGCCAGCTTAGGATACCCAGTAAGGGTTTTCCAGGAAATCAGATGCAAAACTGCTTTTGACTAGTCCTGGAAGTCCCAGAACGTTTCTTCTGATGTATTTCATTGCATAAGCAAGTTACTAAGGCCAGTTCAATTCACTTTTCAACAGAAACTTCACCATCTCTAACCTAATGCACCTGTGTGACTTTTGCCTGGTATGATTTCTTCACTAATCTCATTTTCATGACTTCTTCAATGAGAGTAAAGCAGTAAATTCCAACATCATAGAGCTGTTATGAAGATTTAATAAAATTCATGAAATTACTTCTCAAGTTGTTATTTGCATCCTTTATTAATTTGTTCTTATTGAGATTAATTTTGTTTCTGGCCCCATTTTTAGTTATTCATTATTCTGAATTTGGATCCCATTTCAAATTGGAACCATTGCACCCCTTATGAATACTTGTATTATGTCTCAAATTTAATAAAATTATTTTTGATGATGTCTTTACTGAGAATGGTCTAGGATTCACTGGTGAATATTAGAGTTTTAATTATGTCTGCACATGAATTAGACTTCTGTCTTCACCACCCCCTTAAAAATTACATAATTTCTATTACCCAGTGGGTGGTTGATGGCCTTTGAGCATACTATGTTCTCTGGAAAAAATTATTTTATTTCCAATATCAAACCTCTCACTCAAGTCTCAGCTAAACATCATCTTACCTAAGAGGTCTTTCTTGAGCACCCTATTCAAAATAACATTGATCCCCACCACCATGCTCTGTTGGTTTACTCCACACACTTCTACCCTGCTTTACATTTTTGTTCAATGCACCTATCACTGACATAATATGGATGTGTTCATTTATTGTATGTCTTCACCAACTGAATGGACCTTCATGACAATGAGAATATGTTTTCTCATCTCTGAATCCTCAGGACATAGAACTGAGTCTGGCATAGAGTAAGAGTTCAATAAGCAAAATAGGTAACTGGTTGTAAAAGATTTTGAGGATGAAGGTCAAACACAAGAACCTAATAAAATTGCTAAAATTCCTTTTACCTAGGCCAAAATATATCAAATTGCTGTTTGCAAAGTTTAATTTTGTTGTATATAATTTATTTCTAAAAGAAATTTAGATGCATCTATAAGAATATAACTGAACCACAATTTGTAATTAAGATGTTCTTTTTGCTCTCTATCTCTCCATTTGATCCTTTATAATTTTAGCTACCCTTACCCCCCACTCTAGAGGTTAAATGCTTAGTTTGGGATGTGACACAGAGATACCCCTGGAAAGGTTGGTTTGGTGGTTGTTTGTTCATCTGGGTTATGATGTCAGCAGACTGTTGAATGCTATAGGACAATCCCATATTTGGCTAATAATGGCTCCATAGAAAGTAACATTCTTCAGAGCAGTCTGGCCATGTCCAACTTTGGAAGTGACCCCAGTTGGCTTGGCTAGGCCACATGCCCAGAAGAGCCATCAATCACTCTGGCCAATCACTGAGCAGGTATTTCTGGGAACTTAGGTGGGGAAACATTTGTCTGACTAGTTTTACCAACTTAAAGTCAGTTAAGTCTTCTGTTTGACAATAAAGTAAACAAAATTGAAAAAAAAAAAGAAGAAGGTAGAGCCAATGCATTTAATTAAGGTATGTTAATGATTAGTTGTCCTTAATAACAACCACATCAAGAATTCACCTCTTTCATTTTCAAATTGGTTTTTTGGTTGTCTGGTAGGCAAAGCCCCTCTGCCATAAATTAAAAGAAATGATAATTAACCACATGTTCTTTGTTATGCTGAGCGCTTTGAATGTTTCTCTCCACAGCTAATAGACATTTTAGCCACATGTAGAATAAGGAACTACAGGACTTTAGAATCTTTTTTTAATGAAAATGAGCAACAGAATTTTAGAGCAGAGTGTGAAATGTGAGTGATTGCAAATCTCACTCAAGTGGCAAGTGTGTGTGGGTATCTGATATTTGCTTTCTTTTATGCTTTTGATCTTAGAACACCTAACAGAGTTGGGGCGGAAGCTTTTTTGCTGACTTGTTGCATCAGTGCTAAAGATTAAAAAAAAAAAGTCTTCATATTCACCCTAGTGTTGATTGCCCTATAAATAGGAAACTACCCAGTTAACCTTGCCTGTTGTCATACAGAGAGTTTTATTAAAAATAAACAGTGCGTGTCAGGGTAGCAGAATGTGGGATTTCTGCTTAGATGCCCACAACTCTTTCAAATACTTCATTAAAATGTGCAAAAGGACTCTTCAGTGCTGTGAGCAAAAATATTGTTATGGAAACTGAGGTCTGTTATCATAGCTTCAGTGATTTGCAGCGATTTTTTAATAAGCGAGTTTACATTTGAAAACCAATGTGATAATAGGAATTTAGAGCCCCCATCTAGTTCTTCTATTTTGACACACATGAAAGATGCTGTTTTGTTTTGACACTCAAAGGAGATGCTCTATTTATTAAAAATCACTGAACAGTAATGAGTTTTCAGTTAATGATTTTACCAGATTTCCCTAACATGAGGGAACCTATACTGATGAGTCTACAATAAATAATCTTAAGTGTGTGTATAATTTCTAACAGAAGTACTCATTTTTCAAAGGGTTGGTATTTGATCTTAACAGGACTCATCATAAGACAACTTGGGTAAGCTCTGGTAGGGTGGCTCAGTTGCTTGGAGTGTTGGCCCATGCACTAAAAGGTTATGGGTTCAATACCAGTCAGGTCTCATAGCCAGGTTGCAAGTGGGATCTCCAGTCTGGGCACGTACGGGAGGTGAGGGATCAATGTTTCTCTCTCACATCAATGCCTTTCTCTTTCTCTCTCCCTCCCTTTCTCTTTCTGTAAAAATCAATAAAAACATATCCTTGGGTGAGGATTAAAAAACAAAACAAAAACACATCTTGGGTAGCTGTCATCTAGATACAAACTACATCCTATAATCCAGAGGAAGGTCCAGATCAGGTGGGAGGAGAGGCTGATGAGCTTCCACTACCTACATAACAGCTTCAACTTAGGAGCAGACTCCTTTCCAGGCACGCCCACACTAACTTGCAGTTCTTTCTCAGTCTGATTAAAATTAGTCTTTTTCCTAGGAGGGCTCAAAGATGAACTCAGCAAGAAATCTGACAAACACATGGTGTCCTGCAAAGAATGCTGGGCTATCCATCCAGAAGTCAGACCTAACTGCAAATGGCTGCTGCTAGGAGTGCCATTCTGTATCTCCAAAAGCCCCCTTATCAGGGGCACAGTGAAACGGCTGGGCCAAAGTGATGGAAAGACCCTCCCAACATTAAAGTCGAACAGACTGTCAAACTCAGAGGGAAGGCAGGGGAGGGTGGGCGGGTGGGAAGAGATCAACCAATGAACTTGTATGCATATATGCATAACCCATGGACACAGATAATAGTTTGATGAAGAGCTGGGATGGGGGATGTGGGTGGGATGGAAGAGGTCAATGGGGGGAAAAAGGACATATGTAATACTTTCAACAAAAAGCATTTAAAAAACACATTAAAGTGCTATAGATTTGGTTATTTTTATTATTTCATATTAGTCCTTGTTACGGGCACAGCAGTACCTATGCTGCCAGGTAGGAAGGGTACATACTTTTTCCTCCTTATCATAACTCAACTATGAAACAAGAAATCAACCTATTCAAAGTTCTACATTAGACATTTGATATTCAATATTTTCTAATCATCCTTACTCTTTAACTGGTCATATATTCTGTGTTAGTAAAGCAGAAACAATATCTCCTGTAGTCAGAGTGGTACGCTTTCAAATGTAACTCCATTATTTATGTGCTGTACAACCTCATGCAGATTCATATCTTTTCTGTGCTTCAGTGTTCTCAGCTATAAAATGGGAATAATAATGGCATTTACCTTTTAGGATTATGGGTTGAGTTTGAAAATGCTTAACACAGGAAGGAATCAAAGAATATTGGATCTTATTTCTTGAACATATTAGAAACTGGTGTGAAACTAAATTATTGGGAAGGAGCCCACTGAGATGACTGTGGTAATTATCACAATGATTAGTCAATCTCAGGTAAGACAAACTATTTTATTAGTGACTGTCTCAGTCAACTTGGGCTGACATAATAGAACGCCACAGATGGGGTGACTTAAACGACAATTACTTTCTCACAATTCTGGAGGCTGGAAGTCTAGGATCAGGTGCACTCAGGGTTGCTTTCTGGTGCAGCTTCTCTTCCTGGCTTGCAGTCACCTTCTCACTGTGACCTCACGTGGCCTTTTCTCTGTGCGTGGAGGTGGGGAGTGGGGAGAGGGATCTGTGGGGACTCTTCTTCTTATAAGAGCACCTGTCCTATCAGACCACGATCCCATTCTTGTGACCTAATTTAACCTTAATTATTACTTCCCTCCAGCCTCTATTTCCAAAAAGAGTAACATTGGCGGTATAGACTTTCACATGTGAATCTGGGCATGGAGGACACAATTTAGTCCCTAAAAATGACATTTCAATAAATATAAATTCAGTAAACAACTCTGCTTTTTTTTTAACCTGAAAGATTTCACTATGTCATAGATGGATAGTTTCTTCATTTTAATTGAAACCAGAGTTATATGGGAAGAAGGGTTGATAAATTTCAGGGTTTCAACATATTCCCTTTTGAACTGATCATGTCTTAGTATAAGACAGGAGTTTGCTCTCCCATAATAAAGTACCTAGAAGTTAACTAATATTTTTATTTTTATCTTTCTCAGGTATGTCAGTTTTAATGAAATGTATCTGTTCTTACCTGAAAGTACACAAGGAAGATAAATTGTAAATCATAGTTACATAGATACACGCGAATAAAAATGAAATCCTGTCCTAGTCCAGCAACCACAGGTAACTCGAGATTTTCTGTAGTCTTGTCCTTCATGGTAAATTGGGGGGTTGTATGGTCTACTAACAGGTGAGAATTCTAATAAAAGTATGAGCTGTTGAGTCATACTGCTGCACGCATTTGGTTTTTAGACACCTTGAGTGTGATATACCAATGAGACATTCAAGAGATGTTCAGAGGGCATTGGGCTTCTAGATAAGCAGATACTGACTTGCAGACAGACAACTGTGAGCATCTGTATATAGGTAGTAATTGCAGCCATGTATGCAGAGGAAGTTGGTGAAGAATACATATGTGAGAAGAGGACCTGTAGATTTATTCATCAGCACTGTAGGTACAGTTCCTTGGGCCCATGAAAATATTTGAATTTATTTTAAAATCAAAAGGATAAATAAATTGAGGGTCAGAAAAAAAAGTTTGAATTTTATTCACACATCAGAATAAAAAGCAATTTTCAGGGCCATAAAAATCAATTAAATTATACCTAAAATAGAAACAAAATGTATGTCTTAAAAAAGTTAATATTGATAATATTATCATGGTAAGGTCCAATGAAGGTAAATATTCCTAAGACCCACAAAAGTTATAATGTGACCCTGGTTGGAGGTTACTGACTGGGACATAAACCTGGAAATAACAGTCTTAAAAAGACCTAGGAAGAAATAAAAACTTACACAAATATTTTAAGATGTCCCAAGGCTCTACCACAATTCACTTTCTCATATTCTCTCGGCCCCCAAGGACCAGTCATGACATTTTCCTGCAGATTGTGCAGGTCCCAGAAGGCAGCATGAAGGAGGTCCCTCTGCTCGGAGATTATTTTCCTATTACACCTCAATTACATTTATGAAGTTCTTCCTTTCATGTCAGCCTAAGTGGTTTTTGGAGTTATTAATTTTAATGTTTAATAAACCAGTTGCTATAGCAGCAATCATATCACAGATGTTTTGCTAAAGCTTCTCTACAGCATACACCTTTGTCAATATGTTATTTTGAACATTTCAGAGGATAAATACTTGAAAAAGGCAGCACAACTTTCAGGTTTTAAGCGCACAATTTGCATTGCTAATTATACGCTCTTTCAGATTTTATAAAACATTAAATTTATAGTATTTAAGAAGGTTGATGAGCCCATTTCAAGAATATACTATAGGAGAAGGTCAAAAGAAAGCTTCTCACTTTTGAAAATGAAGTGTAAGGTCAAGAAATAAAAGTAGTAATAGTATATATATGGTTTTTATAAATTTTAATTACTTAATAATCAAAAGTGCTACAAATGATTATCTTTGTTAAAATCTATGGGCATTTTTCTCCATGGAGTGACACTGATTCTTATTTTATATTTAGAACACTAACTCCTGGCATATATGGGTCACTGACTGGGAAGTTATACAATCTTGATTCATTTTTTTTTTTCCTTCATTACTATGTTTTATCTGATCTTGAAGTTAAGGCATTGAAACTATCTAAAAAACTTGATCATTTTTTCAAAATTAAGATGACAATATTAGCCACATATTTTGATGACTAAATGACGTTGGCTCTGGTTTACTTTTATATTTTTAATTGAGGATTTTAAAAATTGTTGTTGTTTTTCTTAATTAAGGGAAAGTAATAACAAGTAAAATTTTCTAAAAGTCAATTCTGAACCCAGAAATACAATAACATATTTTTTTTTCCAATTTACATCTGCTTCTTTGGAAAAATGAAGGATAAACTCAAGGGTGATAAGGTATATAGGTACATACTGATCTCTAAATAAGACATCCTGTCACCAGGAGACAGTCATGAATAAACTCCTGATTTACCTTTCTCATTAGTGAAGTGGGTGAGGATTCCTTGTTTATATCAACAGATTCAATTTTGGACAAATGACCCTACGTTGTTCTATGGAGGAGCTGCAGACTTCCTCTTCTGAGCGGTCACATGGGCATGGACTTCAATTAAGGATGGTTAAGGATGGTTTTTATGGTCTATGTGGGAAGTTAATTTGTTTTGTTTTGTTTTGTTTTGGTGTGTGTGTGTGTGTGTTTAATTGATTTTTAGAGAGAAAGGAAGGGAGGAGAGGAGAGAGAGAGAGAGAGAGAGAGAGAGAGAGAGAGAGAGAGAGAGAGAGAGAGAGATTTTTTGTTCCACTTATTTATGTACTCATTGATTAATTCTTGTATGTGCCCCAATTGAGGACCAAACCCACAACTGAACTACCCTCTAACCAACTGTGCTACCCGGCCAGTGCAGGAAGTGAGTCTTTAATGAGTGCATGTGCTCAAGGGCAGAGGAAGTGGCTGATGTTTCTCATGAAGGCTTATGCACAGTTCTATGAGTTAAATATTGTTCTTCCTCTTTCCCTATGGTGGAAAGCCAGTGCACTCCATGTCTTATGTCTCCCAAGGGTTGGAACCTTTGGCTCCATCTAAATACCAGCCTGTTCTATGCTAACACGGGATAAACACTTTTCCACAACAGAAACCCCGCATCCATCTGTATAAGGATGCATGACAAATTTCATTTAGAGCAATGGTATGAGAGTCATACTCAAATGTGAAGAAAGAGTGAGCAGAAAGCTTTTATTTGTTCTTTAAGAAAAAATTATTTCTTTGTGAGTTTAAATCATCAAGCACATTCAGGAAGAAAAATGAATTTTAGCTTGGCCTTCTTGTAGTCTCTTTGTGACTCTGTGAAAGTGGGCCGTTAAGATCTCTTTGAAAGATTACAGACCCACTCATTAATTTTAAATCTCAGGCCTTTGAATTTGGAAAACATGAACAAAGGAATTTAAAAAAAATTAAATGGGTTCCCTATCATCTTTGAGAGCCCTTAGGCTATATGCAAACACAATATATAAAACTTTGCATTATTTACCTGGGAGAATGTTATGACTTATTAAGTTAGTCCTTTTAGATTACCAGTGAGTTAATGGGTTACTTTCCAGCCAATATTTGTAGAAAAGCAAAAAAAAAAAAAAAAGCGGGGGGTGGGATTTTAAAATTTTATACTTTGTGGTTGGGTTGGTTTCTGAGAGACCAAATGTTACATAGGTTATGACTCTGATTTGTTCTCCAGCAGGGCTGAGGTGGCATCCCTGTCAGCTACACACCAGCATTCTCCTACTGGCTCTTTTTGGGATTAAAGACACTTGTCTGTAAGATGAGGAGCAGGGATGACAAGACAGCTATGGTCTGTGATACAGAACATACTAAAGCTGATTGGCCAGCTCTAGGAATAAGAAACATGTGGCCATGTCTTGCATGATACATTCATTTTATTTCCTCACCCTAAATTTATCTGTGTATTGTACAAACCCCACTTCCAATTTTTTGGGTGTTTTTTTGGCTTTAAAAAATGTTTAAAGTATTCTCTCCAAGTGGCAATACGCTCAGTTAAAATATTTTTGAAAGAAAAAAAGAAAAATTAAGTCTTGTTTTAGGTTCATTTTTTAGAAAATGTATTTTATTCTTTTAAAAATAGGCACAACATAAGCTATTTTATTTTTGAAATCTTAGCTCTTTGTCTTAGAAAATAAGGGAAGAGGACTTTGTTCTACTTTTTATTACTGATGGTGATATGATTGATATTATTGTACGTGTTTTATTCTTTGTCAAACACACCATACACTTTCTGAGTGTATATTCCAAATTACTAACAAAACATGTTTTTCAGTTTGACTTGTTACTATAATTATAATTCAATAATTTATTCCCCCAAAATGTTTGTTTAGGCAGATTTCTGCATATTTGAAGTCCTAACAAAAGATTTCAATTAACTGTTTACTCAAAATAGACAATTTTGCCATATTGAGCAGTAGTTTGAAACCAAATAAATGAGTTTGCTATTTTGTAGAGAGAAAAAAATGGCCTGTCATGAACTTTATCAATATATGCACCAAGTTGAAGGTGATGACAGAGTGGTTTGTTGCTGTTTTAGAAATTTGCAGGTAGCTCTGAAACTGCTTTAAAATGGAAGATTCTCTATTTTAACCCTTGAGCATAAGTTTTCCTTCACACCACCTAGGATCCAAAGTTTGGGAATGTATCCTCTATGTCAGAACATGCTATGCTGCCATTTAAGTCTGATTATTAATTACTTTACTTTTACTGTGCCATTTCTCTTTCACCCTACATCTCCAAACTTCCTGGAAGACTTTCTGAAATCATTCAAGTTTATGCTCATTTTTTATACCAAATGGCCAGTCACTCAATTCTGAAATAACCACTTTCAATCTAGAGTTTGCCTTATCGTTCTGCCACAACTTCTCTTAAATCTTCAAGAACAATTTTATAACAAGATTCAATGCTTTCTCTCATGTTATAATTCATACCTTCTCTAAAGTATTCCATCTTTATTTTTTTTAAATCTTAAGTTCTACTGGTTTTCAATCTATGTCTTTGAGTACTCATTTATTTCCCCTTTTTTTCTGGCTCCTGCTACATCCCATCTTTCATTAGTGTCTTTTCTTGGAATGGATAAGTCAATATCTTTATTTATATATGCAGAAGAAATGGAGTGCAATTAGTTATAAATGCTTTAACTATAAACCAATTACTTTATCTCCTAACACTACTTAGTGTGCTTGTTATTAAATCCAACTCTTTTCTTATTTTTAGTTACCATATGAACTTTAAAGGACGTAAGATAAATGGAGGCCACCTGAAACCACAGAACATGAATCTTTTACTCCCACATAGAGGTGGTCTGTAGGATTTAGGAATGGTTAGCTTATTTCTAGGACCCAAGTTTACAAGCCCCCTAGGTAGAGACTGCATCTCTGTTCTATACAGTGTGTTCACAAATAGGTCTCTGCCTTTGGTGTGTTGGAATTTTAATGTCAACTAGCATAAGGCACAAGAACACTGCATGAGAGGATGTAGTCTCTTTGAGTCTTGCTTTGAAATGAGATAACACGATTGCAATCTGCATGGCACACTTGCTGGAGTAGAATTTGACCAGAATCCTAGGGATAAGAGCTTTGCTCTTGGAGAGAACCCTAAGCTATTTCCATTCCAGACTACTTTTATTTTTATTTTTAAATTTAATTTATTGGGGTGCCATTGATTATCAAAACCATGGAGGTTTCAAGTGTACAACTCAACAAAACATCATCTGCATAGTGCATCCTGAACCCATCACCCCAAGCAAAGTCTCTTCCTGTCGTCATTTCCCCTTTGCCCACCTTCACCCACCCCATCCCCTTTTCCCTCTATCACCATACTGTTTACTTTGTCTCTGTGCTTCATATATATAGACTATTCTTAATGCTCCATTCACAGTGGATTTCATCCCTTTGTTCCACCAGTTCGTTTTACAAAATATTATTCCTTTGTCTAGATAAAAAGGAACCGAGTTCATCTCTAAAGAGAGTCAGAGAGCCAAGAGGAAACTGCACCATGACTTTATGGAGCATGCAGACTTTACAGCCCCTCTGGAGGTTCATCCTGATGGGACCAGGGGCTCAGCACACTGTGCAGTATGCTCTTGGCTGGACTACCAAGGGGCCTTTGGGGAGAGAGCCTGCGAGGTAGAGGAGGGATGATGGCCTATTTCACACTGGTGAGAACAGAAATGCTGGTTGCTATTGGTGACTCCTTACATCACCCACTTAGAAACACTAGAGCATAATGAGTCCAAGTCACTGAGAACTGGAAGAGCAGTGCCCTTAAAAGGGGAAGGAAGGACCTGGTTGTAGGAGATTCCATGTGTATGACTTATTTTCTGCTTTGTTTGAAGCTCACACATAGGATCCTTTTTAAAGCAAATCCTGTAGACACACCTTTTACACCCAGCCCTCCAGTACCCCTCCCCTCTGACGCTATTAGTCTTTTCTTTGTCTCTATGAGTCTATTTCTATTTGTTAGTTTATTTTGTTTATTAGATTCCACATGTAAGTGAAATCATAGAGTACTTGTCTTTCTCTGACTGGCTTATTTCACTTAGCATAATACTCTCTAGGACCACCCATCCATGCTGTCACAAAAGGTAAGATTTCCTTTTTTACTGCGTAGTAGTATTCCATTGTAAATATACCACAGCTTTTTTTTCTACCCATCTACTCATAGGCACTTGGGCTGCTTCCACATCTTTGCCATTGTAAATAACACTGCGATAAACACAGTGGTATATATATTCTTTCAAATTAGTGTTTTGTGATTTTTTGGGATATATTCCCAGAAATGGAATTGCTGTATCAAAAGGCAGTTTTGTTTTTAATTTTTTGAGGAAAATTCACACTGTTTTTCACAGTGGCTGCATCAGTCTATATTTTCACCAACAGTGAACCAGGGTTCCCTCTTCCCAGCACCTGTTGTTTGTTGATTTATTGATGATAGCCATTCTGACAAGCATTTACATATACCTATCACTAAAGCCCTAAGGTATTTTGCTGACAAAAAGCAGATATTTACTTACTAAAGTTAACATATATTTCCATTGCTTCTAGTATCAAGGAAAACACATATATAAGGTCCTAGTTGGGTTGACCAGTTGGCTGGAGCATCTTCCCAATATGCCAACATTGCAGGTTCTATCCTTGGAGAGGGCACATAGAAGAATCAACTGATAAATGCAAAAATAATTATAACAGCAAATAGAAGTTTATATTTTTCTTCCTCTCTCAAAGTAATAAATAAAAATGAAGAAAAATCACATGCACATATATAAATATCTATTTTTGTTTCTAAAATAGAAAAAAATGAGGGGATATTACCCTAAGCTTAGAATTCTTTAAAGAGATAATTAAAATGGTAGTTCCATTTAAAATCTCATGATAATCCTTTTGTATTTCTGATTCCACTATTTTATCTACTATTGCCTTAAAAACAAAAACAAAAAAAAATAAACACATTGAAATCAGACAAGTTGGCAAGTGGTCAATAGCAAATGTGAGCTAGGTTATACAATCCCCTTAGGAAGCACTTGCACATGTTAAATTGGATGAGGCTGAGAGATCTGATCTACTAACTTTTTAAGTAGAAGTCCTGATCAATAGCAATTATAGAATGTGTCAATGACTATGAGTCAGCTAGGATGTTTTTTGTTACGAGTGAGTGAAAACCCAACTCTACTTTGCTTAAGCAAAATACAAAAATTTATTGGCTTGTGTAATAATGCATAAGTAGATCTTCAAGTAGGGTTAATTTAAGGGCTCAAAGATCATCACCAGAACATGGTTGATTTCATTTTAAATTTACTCATTAAGCTCATCTGTGTGAGCTCTATTTTAAGGCTCTAGCACATAGCAATGGAAAATGACACTTTCCCAGTGTCCCTAACTGAAATATCAGAATGGAGTCTTCGAAGGCTCTGATTAGCCCAATTTGTGAAAGTGCTCATCTCAGAGCCAATCATGATGGCAGGAGACTTGGAAAGTGCTGATTCTCGAACTTGATTGTGTCTTTAAGCCTATGAAAATGATATATTCTGGAGTCCTATGGTTGACAGACTGCTTCCCTCTCCTGGGGCTGGGGATATGGTCAGCCTGAACTAAGTGAGGAAGACGGTGGTTACCCTAAGCTGTATTCAGTTTTCTGTTGCTACAAGAAAGTAACTTCTGGGCCAACAAAATATCAACATTCATAAGGGAAAATAATTAATTTACTGATACGTATAGCTCAATTGGGCTCTAATTGGTTTTCATTACTATTTCATACAATTTAAGATAGTAGCACATTTACTGAGCACGTAGTATAAACTGGATCTTATGTTAAATAATTTAGTGAGATTTTTCTAATTTTTTCATAGCAGTCTGGTGAGTTAATTGTAATTATTATTCATTTTTAGAGGTGAAGAAAGTGAAATACAAAAAATTAATGTACACAAGGTCCCATAGCTAGTCAAAGGAAAAATGAGTTTGGACATAACTTTGCCTGACTCCAGAGTCTACATCTGAACTTATAAAGAAGAAATAGAGAATGTTGATTGAAAACATAAGTTTAAATATAATTTCTACCACTTAGTAGCTGTATTTCTTTAAATCCTCCACCTAGGATTTAGATATTTCCTCCTATAATTAATGACTAAACACTTAAAATTGTTTCTCACATGGGAGGCACTTTTAGAAACTTGTGATTAAAATTCATCCTTAGTATTCCAATTTCTGTCAATCTCTTTTTTGCAAGGTGGGCATGCTAATTACCTATGGAAATTTTAGTTAAGTCAACAACCTCTACTTCCAGCACTCTTCCCTAGAATTTTATTTTTCTTTTATCTGGTTTAGCTTGGCTCAAATTCTATGCAATCCTCTAAGGAGGGGGCTTCTTCACCATTGTCTCATCATTGTCTAGCATACTTTGTGCTGACTCTGTTTCACACCTTCCTTTGGTCAGGCCCAAATCTCCCAGGGAGACTAGCGGAGTCTAGGAGAGAAATCTCAGCAGGTCCAGTTTCTCCAGACAGGGCCTCTGTAAGTCACTATGAGAGTGACAGTTCGCATTTTCATAATTCCTGGTTCCTTCCAGGTAGTGATTTGAGTATGTGGAACCATCGAGACATAATAAAAGTAATAATCACAGTATTAAGTCACAATCCTTAATTGGATTCAGAGGGAAAAACAAAAGTTCAGCATTATCCAGACACACTGGTTTATGCTATGCCTTTGTCCACAGCACCAACTTCTCCCAAATTCTTTTGCTGATCTTGCCTTAAGGTGTAGCTAACGAGCCCTGTGTATAACTGTCTCAATTCACTATGCACCTCATTTGCACAGTTATGATATCATTAAGATGGCGAAAGGCCCCAATTTAATTTCATTTGGATAACTCTGCTATGGTAGATCAAGATTAAACTGGATTCTTGGCCCATCTCACTTTTGTGGTCTAAGATATTTTATACTAATTATCTTTGATAATGTATACTCTTCCAATATAAGTTTCTTTTTCAATTGATTGATAATTCCCAATCAGCCAAATATATTGTTATCTTATTAAATTAAAAAGTAAAGGCTTGAAAGAGTATATGCAAGAGTAACATAAAATAATGACTTGAAATTCCATTTATTAAGCAAGTGATTATTGAGCATTTTGTATGTGATAGTACACTAATAATAGGCTTTCAGAATATAGTAGTGAGCAAAATAGAAATAGCTTTTTTTTATGTTCTGGGTTCAATCTTATGATTTTGTTATTCCAGAGTTTTTTATCTACATAAGTGTTATTTTCATTTGTTTCAACTATACTAAGTGATGCTGCTATCTAAATAGGAAATGCAAAATGGAATAACACAGAAAAAACAAATCACATTGAGTGAATCATAAACAATATTTTAAGTCCCTCAGTGGCTCCTTAATTGTAAATAATTTAATTAAATTCAGTTTCACAAGAAACCAGTAACTAACGCAATAATTTTAGCAGAGGGTGGTATCAGAAGTATAAAATATATGCATAAAAATGCATCTGAGAGTATTCAATTGTCACTTAATGATAGGATACCCTCTGAAAAAATTTAGTTAGGTGATTTTGTTGTACAAACACAGACTTAGATGGTATAGCCTGCTACACACCCAGGCCATCTAGTATAGCCTTTTGCTCCTAGGCAACAAATAGGTACAACATGCTAACTGAATACTCTAGGCAATTTTAATGTGTTGCACTGTGATATTCAGGCAGCTACAAATTCATTAGGTGATAGAAATTTTTCAGCTCCATTATAATCTTATGGGATCACCTTTGTATATTTGGTTTATAATTGACCAAAATGTTCTTATGTGGCTGTCCCATAACCGTATTGTTAAACTCAAAAAATTATCATAGAGCTTAGAAGTGCAGCAACTCTCTCCTGTCTCCTTTAATTAAATAAATAATTTATGTATTAAATTTAAAGCAAGGGGACTCTAAGCAATTTAGCACACAAGTAATTGAAAATTAACATATTGCCTGTTAGTATTTCCAATATTTGATTTTTTGTCCAATCACAATTTGGCAATGCAAAGAGTTGCTTTTATTGTTTTACTTTAATTTTTTTCACAAATAAATGTCTGCATGGGCCTGAAGCTTTATAATTGTAAGATCTGGGGCTGGGAAAATAGGGTCTTTCCTGATCCCACCAGCTGAGTTGGACAAAACAACCCAGAACTGCCGAGCCACATCCTGCTGGACAATAGCTGCCATCCTGGGACCCACCAGAGCATCCTGTTGTGCTGATGGCCAATAAATAACCACCGGAGACTTCTCAAGATGGCCGGGTGCAGCTGCACCAACTTCCCGCTCATCAATCACCCCCCACAAGCTACCTCAGATAAACCCGATTGGTCCAACAGCAGCATAAAAAATCTCTGCCAGGCACAGGCGGGGGTGACTCCCCTCGCCTGCACCTCCAGACCCTGGGACCTCACCCGAGAGCTTCCAATAAACGCGATATTTCGCTCTTACCCTGCTTGTCTTGGTCAATTTATTGGCTTTGGTCAGATTAAATCTCACATCTCAGATTAAACCTTACCTTAAACCTAACAATAATGTGAAAGTTATTCAATCACAGGTAGGAAATATGTTTGAACTGAATCAAACCAAGTTTTGAAAAGTACATTTTATATTACTGCCCAACTGCTTAATAAAACAAGTTTTGCCTAGCTAAGCTTTATTTCCTTTCCTAGAGGGTGATACTGCTCCTGTTGAATTAATTCTGTAAAACAAATGGAGGAAATGTAAATAAGAAATTTTTTCTTCTATACTAAAAAGGGAAGGCAATATATTATCAACTTTGGGTTTTTCACATAAATAAATTATATATATATATATATATATATATATATATATATATATATATATATAATTTCAAACCAAATTTTATTTTTTCTCCTTTTTTAAAAATTATTTTTCAATTAGTTTACATTCAATGTTGTTTTATATTAGTTTCAAATCTAGTGGTTAGACAATTTTATAATTTAATCTTATTACAAATCATAAATAGTCATCTAATGAGATTATCCTTCTTTCCTTTAAATGATAATAATTGCAGAACTATTATCACTTTATTGTTCAATAATGCTAAATTCGTGAAATCAACAACTATTCATAAATAAGTTTTCTAAACAATTCTCACACTTTTCATACCCTTTATTTCTAATTTATATTTGGATCTGAAAATTGATAAAGCTACTAGTTTAGAAATTATTAACTGTGACCTTTTATTGTAGGAAACATAAATGAGGATGCACTTCTCCACAGAGCCTTTTCTACATTCTTTTAATAACCAAATAATTCCCAATTTTCTGGTGTGTAAATTCAATGTGATCAGTACAAATAAACAAGCTGACAAGATTTGGGCAGTTGAAACCCATTGTTTTACAATGTCTTTGTTTAAAATCTTTCATAATTCATTCTCAGAAATGGCCTTCCTAGTAATTAGTTACCTTAATGTCTTCATTTTCATTTAAATGTTCAATGATCAGGATAATTAGAATTAATTTGGCATTGTTATTTTATGGAAATGGAGCTTCTGCCACTTATCATGAGCATTCTGCAGGCTGTGTTACCAGAGAAATATGGGACTCCTTCACTTCACACACTGGGTTACAGTCTTTGGTTCAAGTGGTAACAGTAGGACCTGGCTAGGTTCCAGTTTAAATGTGTGCCATTTTTGATAAAGGATTGTGGGCATTGAAACTGGGAGCCTTGCCTACTGTAGATCACATTCTGAGTGTAGCTAACTAGGTTCTCCATAAACAATGTAAGAAACTTTTCTGTCTTCATTCATCTGGGAATTTCACAGGCTGAGAGTGATCCTACAGCTAGAACAAAGGAAATCTTCCTTGGAATTAAGATGGAAAGAATGACTTAAAAGACTAATTAGAATTCAATAAGACAAGATCAAGAAGCTTAGTACCAGAAAACCTATGAGGAAGAGGGTGTGCCAGTAAATTTTCAAACTGGAAGAATCACTTTGCTTTACCCAGTCTGGGGTTCTCCAGCAACAAAAAAATAAATATGTATTTGCCATCCACTTTCATTTGCTGACATTCATCTCACTCAGCAATAGCACTAGAGTTTTTCCATCCTCTCCATCAATTCTGAGAGATGTTCAGACATGTAAATTGTTTAATTGACCACAAATCTGGGGTGAGAAATAGTGAATACAGCTAGATTTGTCACCTTTATTATTTAAGGCTGCACTGTAAAACTGCACCAGTTGCAGAAGGAGAACCTGTTCTTCTATAAGGCTAACTTTCTCTCTTCCACACTTTCAACTTCTCTTTATTCTGTGTCTTCCCAGGAAAGAATATTACATTACCCATGTCTCAGTCAGTCATTTTTATTAGTGATAAAATATTTTGCATATATATATATATATACTACAGGCCCGATGCATGAAAATTAGTGCAAGAGTAGACCTTCCTTCCTCTGGCTGCCAGCACTGGCTTCCCTCAGGTACCAGGGACCCGGGCTTCTCTCTTCCAGCCAGCCGCAGGCACCGATAGCCTGGGCTGGCTTCCCTTCTGGCCCTGGCTTTGTCAGGAAGGACATTGGTCTAATTAGCATATTAGCCTTTTAATATATATATATATATATATATATATATATATATGTATATATATATATATATATGCTAATGTATATAGGCTAGGCATATGTATAATGTATATGCCTAGCTAAGCTTTACTAGTTTAGCTTGGCTCAAATTCTATGCAATCCTCTAAGGAGGGGGCTTCTTCACTATTGTCTCATCATTCCCTAGCATACTTTGTGCTGACTCTGTTTCACACCTTCCTTTGGTCAGGCCCAAATCTCCCAGGGAGACTAGCGGAGTCTAGGAGAGAAATCTCAGCAGGTCCAGTTTCTCCAGACAGGGCATCTTTAATAGTATATATTTTCTCTCCATAACTCCAATTGCTATGAGTTTGGACAAATTAGAAAGAAGGCAAAAACTTAGTAGTTTAGAAAAATAATTTTATCTTGCTTATGATTTTGTGGGCCCAAAGTTGAGAAGAACTTGGCTGGGCAGTGCTGGAGTCTCTTCAGTGGGTACAATCAGATGTTGGCTGAAGTTGCAATCATGTGAAATCTCACTAGATTGGACATCCAAGATGGCTTGTTCACATGGTTGGCAGTTAATGCTGGCTGTTGGCAGGGAGTTCATCTAGAAATGCCTTTTTAGCATGGCAGTCTCAGGGTAGCAGAACTTCTTATGGTATTTGGCATACCATAAAAGGAATGATGCAATGTAATGCAAAGTGAAAGCTGTATGGCCTATTTTTAACCAATTTTGGAAATTATAAAGAGGCATTTCTGCTGGATTTTATTGGTTATAAGATAGTTGCTGAGGTTGGTCCAGTTTCAAGAGAAGGGAATATAAACCACATTTATATCCATGGGAGGTAAATCCAAGAATTTGTGGACAGGTTTTAAAACTTTATAGAGTGTGCAAAGACTGAGAGGATCTGTGTTCAAGAGGAAAGACTAAAATTCCCAAGGGTTGTGGCTGGTAGTGATGGATAATTCAATGCAATGCAAGTGAAGTAAGAGAAGCCAGGACACCATTGAAGAAGCCCAATGAGAAAAACCTTTGGTAATGAGCAGTGGCTTGCAAGAGCCTATTATCCCCAAGTTTTCTCAGTCCCAATTCTGAATTCAGTGATGTCACATTGATAGTTTGTAAATGGCCACAATGAGATATTTACACCATATAATGCTGGAAGCCGGTCCATCCTTGCTGCTTGACACAGTCGCTGCAGGAAAGAAACATCTGCACAGCATATGTTTCAAGGGACCTGGCGTATATAGCATACTGTTCTTAATATGTTTGCTCCCCTTAGCGCTGTGTGTTTTAACCAAGGTCACCTCTCCGAGAAAGGTTGTTTCCCCAGGTAGGAACTTTTCCCTGAAGTCAGGGAGGGGATGCCTCTCCTAGAAAGGTTGTTTCCCCAGGTAGGAATTTTTCCCTGAAGTCAGGGAGGGGATGAAACTCCTTAACTAAGTGCCAGGCGGGTAGTTAATCACTTTAACTACAAACAATCATGCTTAAGCTACATAATCTTTACTCCCTGGAATGGAGATAAGAAACGCCCTAACCTTTGTAATAGAAATTGACAGGATTAAAATCAACTGGTATAAATATGGATGTAACAAAACAATAAACAGCAGAACCTCTCTGGAGATCGAGACCAGAACTTGGCTGGAGATCCTGGCTAGGCTGCTGATCAACTGAACGCTGTCTCCGTGTCATTCCTTCTTCGCCGACTCCGTCTACACCTTTGGGGACCCCTGGACCCGCTGGGGTTGGACCCCGGCATCTGGCGCCCGAACAGGATTCCCTTAGGTAAGTCCCCCCCCCCCCCCCCGTACTTGGGACGGATAGGACTGTACCATAGGGTGCTTCAGACCCCCCCCTATAGAGGATAAGTAGGGTAAGCGGGTAGTTAGTACAGAACTTAGATTGACAAGATGGGTCATACTGAGTCTAAAGAAAAAAGACTCTGTATTAATCTTTTAACGCATATGCTTACTAGCAGAATTGGAGTTGAGGTTTTTCCCAGTGAGACAGAAAGTTTTATAGAAGAAGTATGTCAATGGCTTCCAGAGGATGGAACTGTTAATTTAAAAACTTGGGTTGAAGTAGGAAAGCAATTAAAGAAACACCATGAATCTGAGAAGGTCCTGCCATGTTTCTTTTCCCTCTGGGATTCAATCTGTGACACCTTGGCACCAGAGGCAAAAACGGTTGAACTTTCTCAAAATTTAAATAGTCCCTCGGCTCCACCCAGAGAGAATACATCATCATTGTCTTCAGCTCAATCTAAAAGCAATTTAGCTATGCCTACTGATCGGGAGGAGAATAAATATCATAAACATGACCATTGGTCCTTTCCAGTCAGTAGAGAGGAGAGTGGCCCTCCCATTCAAAACAGGCTCCCCAAATTAGAAAGGAAGCCTAAACCAGGTCCTGTGGCTCCTATGAGCTCCATGTCTAAATTTCAAAGGGCGATAAGAGAAGCTGAAGCTAATGGAGATCTTGAATTCTCACTCTGCTTCCCAGTTACATATGAGAATGAGTCTGGTGGGAATAGAAACCCCACCTTGGAGCCTATACCTTACAAAGTACTTAAAGAATTAAAATTGGCCTGCTCTGAATATGGACCTCTAGCTCCTTACACACAAACCTTGGTAGAAACCCTAGCCAGTAAATGGATGACTCCTTATGATTGGTCACAGGTTTGTAAATCCTGTCTCTCAGGAGGCGATTACTTATTATGGAAAACTGAATATGAAGATCTTGCTAAGAAAGCTGTAGCCACTAGCGAAAAAACCAGAAAAAGAATAAC
This sequence comes from Myotis nattereri, assembly GCF_964212035.1. Lineage (NCBI taxonomy): Eukaryota > Metazoa > Chordata > Mammalia > Chiroptera > Vespertilionidae > Myotis > Myotis nattereri. The sequence continues at coordinate 35,114,451 of NC_138076.1, forward strand.
CCTAGACATGATATTAGGAGAAGGTGATTTTAACACGGCTGAGGAGCAAATGCATATGCCCACAGAGGCACTTACCAAAGTAACCAGTTGTGCAGTAAGTGCCTGGAAATCCCTACCTTATACGGCAGGAAAAACAACCACCCTTACAGAGGTTAAACAGAAGGTCGAGGAACCATATCAGGATTTCCTTTCTCGCCTCATGCAGGCAGTCAAGAGAGTAATCAATAACAAAGAGGCAGCCGATATCCTAATCAAACAACTGGCTTTTGAAAATGCTAATAATACCTGTCAGGCTTTATTAAGGCCGATTCGCAGAACAGGAACTATAAATGATTTTATAAAACAGTGTGCTGATGTAAGTCCAGCATTTATACAGGGTGTAGCTATAGCTGCAGCTCTCAAAGGGGAGACATACCCTCAATATGTACAGGCTATAGGACAAGCCAGCAATAATACAGGTAATAAAAGAAATATGAACTGCTACTCTTGTGGCTTATCTGGGCACTTTAGCAGAGAATGCCCAAATAAAAATAATAATACTCAGGCCAGATGGCAAGCTCCTCGACAGCCTGGAAATACATTAGGGAATAATATTAATCCTCCAAAAACCGTTTGTCCCCGATGTCAGAAAGGATTCCATTGGGCAAAGGAATGTAGATCAAAATACCATAGAAATGGTCGGCCTTTAAACTCTACAAATAGCTCCCAAGTAGGTTATATCCCATCACCTCAATCGGGAAACTTGAGAAGGGGCCAACCCCAGGCCCCTGCAATAATAGGGGCATCAACCTTCAACCCCTTTGCAAATTTCGATCAGTCAGTGACCTCTTCAGGGCAACCCCAGGCAGTGCAGGATTGGACCTCCACTCAACCACCCATGCAGTACTAACCCCAGACTCGCCAGTAGCAGCCATTCCTACAGGAGTGTCTGGGCCGCTGCCTGAGGGAACCGTGGGTTTAATATTAGGACGGAGCTCCACCTCGTTACAGGGGATCTTAGTCATCCCAGGAGTTGTTGATGCAGACTACACAGGAGAAATACAGATTTTACTTTCCCCACCCACCACAACTATACAGATTCAGCCCAACCAGAGAATTGCCCAATTAATCCTGTTACCAATACATAAAATAGGGACAGCTGTTACCCAGGAAGCTAGAGGGGCCGGAGGCTTTGGATCTAGTGATGCAGCATTTTGGATACAAGAAATCCATGCTACTAGACCTACAAAAATTTTACAAATTCAGGGAAAACCAATTGAAGGTCTATTGGATACAGGAGCAGATGTTTCCTGCATAGCAGAGAAGGATTGGCCCTCTTCATGGCCCACGCACACCACCTCCACTTCCCTAGTAGGACTAGGCAAGGCATCTAATGTAAAAAAGAGTTCTCAGATTCTAACTTGGGCTGATGAAGATCAACATTCAGGAACATTCTGTCCCTATGTAATTACGACTATCCCCTTTACATTATGGGGAAGAGATATCTTGTCTCAAATGGGAGTTGTATTATATAGCCCCAGTGATAGAGTAACATCACAGATGCTAGACACGAGATTTAATCCAGGAAAGGGATTAGGAAAGGAAAGTAATACCTCACACTCCTCGACAGGATCTGTAATTGGGGCCATTGCCCTTAGGACTGCTGATCCCATAGTCTGGAAATCGTCACAACCAGTATGGGTTGAGCAATGGCCCTTAACATCTGAGAAAATATCAGCAGCCCGACAATTAATTGATCAGCAATTAGCAGAGGGACATATAGAGCCATCAAATAGTCCCTGGAACACACCCATATTTGTAATAAGAAAGAAATCAGGCAAGTGGAGGCTTTTGCAAGATCTAAGAGCCATAAATGCCACCATGGAAGATATGGGCTCTTTACAACCTGGATTGCCCTCCCCTGTGGCAATTCCACAGGAGTATTGTGTTGTTGTTATTGACTTACAGGATTGCTTTTTCACTATACCTCTTCACCCAGCTGATTGTCAAAGATTCGCATTCAGCATACCATCAGAAAACTTTAAACAGCCTTATCAGAGATACCAATGGAAGGTTCTCCCACAAGGGATGAAAAATAGTCCTACATTATGTCAAAAGTTTGTAGATCAGGCATTGCAAGTTATTAGAAAGAAATTTTCAGATCTATATCTTATTCATTATATGGATGATATTTTACTAGCTCATAAAGATCGGGCTACTTTACAGGAAATTCTTACTCAGACCATCCTTGCTTTAGAAGAACATGGTCTAAAAATAGCCCCAGAAAAGATTCAGACTGAACCTTCTTTTTCATACTTAGGCAGAATATTACATACCTCTACTATCACCCATCAGCCTCTACAATTAAGAAAAGATCATTTAAACACATTGAATGATTATCAGAAACTATTAGGTGATATCAACTGGGTCAGGCCATATCTAAAAATAACCACTCTTGACTTAAAACCTCTATTTGACATTTTAAAGGGAGATTCTAACCCTAAGTCTCCCCGACAATTAACTGTAGAAGGAGAAAAGGCTATAGCAAAAATAGAACAGGCCATCAATAAACAGCAACTACAGTATCTAGATTATTCCAAATCTTGGGCCTTAATTATTCTAGCCACTAAATATACTCCTACAGGATGCTTGTGGCAGGAAGGACCATTAGAATGGATACATTTACCTGTCACTCCTAGGAAGATTGTACCACCCTATCCCTCCCTAGTGGCCACTCTCATTATCAAAGGTAGACGACGCAGTATCGAACTCTTTGGAAGAGAAGTTACTGAGATAATAATACCTTATAAAAGAGAACAATTAGACACACTATTACAATTTGAAGAAGAGTGGCAAATAGCTATAGGTAACTTCCCAGGACAAATTTTACATCATTTGCCAAGATCACCTATATTGCAATTTCTCTCCCTACATCCGTTTATATTTCCTATTAAATGTTCAAAAGAACCATTATCACCTCCTGCCTCCTTAGTATTCACAGATGGTTCCTCTAATGGTAGGGCAGTAACAATCATTGACTCAATAACCCATGTTCAACAAACTCTAGAGACGTCAGCTCAGAGAACAGAGCTTTTGGCAGTCATTTATGCTTTTGAACAATTGCAACAGGTTCCCTTTAACTTGTACACTGACTCTCAATATATAGTTAAATTATTTCCTCATATTGAGACCGCCTCTCTCCCACAAGGAAGAACAGCCATTTTCTCTTTGTTAACTCAGCTACAAACTTGCATTCACAAACGAGAAAAGGCTTTCTATATTGGACATATTAGAGCTCATTCCTGCCTACCAGGACCCTTAAGCGAAGGAAATTATCAGGCAGATTTATTAACTCGCCCAGTAGTTTGTACAGCTCTAGAAGAAGCCCGGCGGTCTCATGCCATTCACCATCAAAATGCTTCTGCTCTCCGTCTATATTATCGCATATCTAGAGAGGCTGCTCGAAGTATTGTGCGTGACTGCGGCCATTGTCCTACTCATTTTCCTAGCCCTGCTACTGGAGTTAATCCAAGAGGACTTAGACCCTGTGACTTATGGCAGATGGATATTACTCATGTCCCATCTTTTGGCAAACTTTGCTATGTGCATGTTTGTATTGATACCTTTTCTCATGTTATCCTTGCTTCTGCACGTACAGGAGAAGCCTTTAAAGATGTAAGTCAACATCTATTCCAATGCTTTTCCTACCTAGGAATACCAAGGGCACTTAAAACTGACAATGGGCCTGCCTATACCTCTAGAGCTTTTAAAAACTTATGCTCTACATTCGGCATCGCACATACTACAAGAATACCCTACAATCCTCAAGGCCAAGCAATAGTAGAAAGGGCTCACCAAACTTTAAAAACACAAATTAAAAAATTACAAGAAAATGAGTTTAAATATTCCTCTCCTCATCATGTTCTACAACATGCTCAATTTGTAATTAATATACTAAATGTAGATTCTGAGGGAAATTCCCCGATGTACAGGCATTGGAACCCTGATCTAACTAAACCTAAAGCACTCGTCAAATGGAGAGACTTGCTTACAGGAGCCTGGAAGGGACCTGATGTACTTTTAACCCAGGGGAGAGGATATGCTTGTATATTTCCACAGGACGCAGACTCACCTGTGTGGATTCCAGACCGTCTAGTCCGACCTTATGTCTCACCGCCCGCCATCTCTGCCTCATCATAGCACACCTGACCAGTGCCCGTCTGCAGCAGATGTGCAGCCCTGAGCTGGAACAATCTGTCCATTGGGAGGATCACATGTGCCTCCTTTTTGTCTTTCCACATGTCCCAGCTTTGCCCCACATCTCCTTTCCTTTTTCCTTTTTTTAAATCTAACTACTTGTTTGCTGTTTCTTTGGCCTTTCTCCTTCTTTCCTGAACACAGCCTTTTCTAGAATCTCCCTACCCTACTGTTCCAGGAAGGGCACCTCCCTTTTATGCCGTGACTAGGGGTATCTGGTATATGTCTCATACATGGAGTTGTCTTGTGCCAAGAGCCTGACATCCTGGGCTGAGAAAGCCCTGTTCCAGGACTCTCCTTTGTCCTGTATTGGCGCCTCTTACCCTTGTGCCAAGAGGGACCCTCTTCTTACAATCCAATTGCCCATAGCTGTTGCCTGAGCTCTCTGTTCATGCTGAGGTTGAAGCCTCATGGTGGCTGGCACCATGGATCTGTCTCTGGCCCAATGGCGTAAGCTGGGCCCTCTCTAGAGAAGAAACCTGAGTTCCCTATGATCAATGCCAGAGCCCCACCAGCAGGCGAGGGAATCCAAAGGCAGTTGCTGGGCATGGAGGCCAGAGGGACATAGGCTATCAAGGAGACAAAACTGAACCTCACATCACCCTACTTGGCCCAGAGATGGCTGGTAGTCAACAACGGGTAAGACTCCACAGGGTGGGGCAACCTAAGACAGGCACAGTCGGGGGCCAGTAGGAGAAAACTTGGGGTGCAACAAAGGTGGGGCACGGACCCCCCTCCCCAATGGTGCAGGGGCTTGAACACTCGCCCCTTCTGAGGAAGGTCTCCTGTCCCCATGGCTGCTTCCTGCTTCCCATGCCCAGCTCAGATCGGGACCCAGGTAAAGACAGAGACTGGCTGACAGCAGCTGCCCTCTCACTGCAACAGGACTTGTTTCCCATTTCTACCTGGGACCACAGGGAAAGGGGAAGCTGAAGGAAAGGGCTGTGTCAGGATGCTGCCTTCTTCCCTTCTCCCTCTTTTTTCTAAACACTTCCATGCCTTGTAGTTCTTTTGCTTTCTCTTCTTTTTCTACTACCCTCCATTTTCCATATCAGCTGGATACAGAGGGCGCAGCTTACTCCTCCTCGGACATCGACACCACCATCAACCACGGCCCTGATGGACCCTTTGATGCAGCCCTTCAACTTGCTGACGCTTCGGGAAGCCTGTCGCCAGTGACGCCGCCCGCTAGCCAGACCAACAAAGACAATCAAACCAACAACTTGGGGACAGCTGAAATCCCTTGACTGAAGAGGCTGGCAACCTTCTACAGGAATGGGGCTCCTTCTGCGCTCCATACACTATGTTTATAGCTATGCTCACTATCATTGCTTGCCACTCTTCTTCCGAGACTTAAATGGCCCAATCTGAGAGGTGGCCACTGATTTGCATGCGTGATCATTTAAAAAATAAAAAAGGGGGAATTTGCTGGAAGCCGGTCCATCCTTGCTGCTTGACACAGTCGCTGCAGGAAAGAAACATCTGCACAGCATATGTTTCAAGGGACCTGGCGTATATAGCATACTGTTCTTAATATGTTTGCTCCCCTTAGCGCTGTGTGTTTTAACCAAGGTCACCTCTCCGAGAAAGGTTGTTTCCCCAGGTAGGAACTTTCCCCTGAAGTCAGGGAGGGGATGCCTCTCCTAGAAAGGTTGTTTCCCCAGGTAGGAATTTTTCCCTGAAGTCAGGGAGGGGATGAAACTCCTTAACTAAGTGCCAGGCGGGTAGTTAATCACTTTAACTACAAACAATCATGCTTAAGCTACATAATCTTTACTCCCTGGAATGGAGATAAGAAACGCCCTAACCTTTGTAATAGAAATTGACAGGATTAAAATCAACTGGTATAAATATGGATGTAACAAAACAATAAACAGCAGAACCTCTCTGGAGATCGAGACCAGAACTTGGCTGGAGATCCTGGCTAGGCTGCTGATCAACTGAACGCTGTCTCCGTGTCATTCCTTCTTCGCCGACTCCGTCTACACCTTTGGGGACCCCTGGACCCGCTGGGGTTGGACCCCGGCAATATAAATTGACAGTCACTACCAATAAGGATTTTTCCCTGACCACAGACAGATCCAGTAGCTAGGCATTTACCAGCACCCACTGGTAATGGGCCAACCTAGAAGCTAGTTTGGGGAGAACTGCATTTTCTTATAATGGTTCTATATTGTGGAAATACCTCCTCTTCTGTGAAATCCTCAGTAAAATTTACAATATTCACTATTGCTTTCCAGTGAGTGGAGTGAACTTTTTTTTTTTTTTTTTTGAGGGGGGATAACCAAAAATAGGGCTGAATTTGAGTCAACACTGGCTGTTCCAGGATCGGCACATATTGAAGTAGAAAGCTGAAGAAATTATAAGAGAGTAAGTCCAGATAATTAGCAGAAATCACAGGAAGACTAAGACAAAATTGAGAGTTTGAACCAAGTTTAATTACTAGTAAGTCTCCAATGAAGGAGTAATGTCAACTTGACATCTTGGTTACATGACTGGATATTAATTTATTATTTACTATACAATTTTCTATATCCTATCTAATAAAAGAGTAATATGCAAATTGACCATCACTACAACACACAAGATGGCCACCCCCATGTGGACACAAGATGGCCACCACAAGATGGCATGCAGGGGAGGGCAGTTGGGAGGGACCAGGCCTGAAAGGCAGTTAGGGGTGACCAGGCCTGCAGGGGAGGGCAGCTGGAGGCAATCAGGCCGGCAGGGGAGCAGTTAGGTGTTGATCAGGTTGGCAGGGGAGGGGTTAGGGGGTGATCAGGCTGGAAGGCAGAATCAGTTAGGGGCAATCAGGCAGGCAAGTAGGCGAGTAGTTGGGAGACAGCAGTCCTGGATTGTGAGAGGGATGTCTGACTGCCCGTTTAGACCCAACCCCACCGGGATCGGGCCTAAACGGGCAGTTGGACATCTCTCAAGGGGCCCCAGATTGGAGAGGGTGCAGGCTGGGCTGAGGGACACTTCCCCCCGCCCCCCCCCCCCCCGCGCCTCCCCGTGCACAAATTTCATGCACCGGGAGTCTTGTATTATCATATTAAATATTTTGTATGGAATTGGAATAGTGACTTAATTTCTCTGATCTTCAGGTTCTTCATTTCTAGAAATTAGCTAAAAGTATCTTCCCATAGTATTGTTTTAATGGGTTCTCTAAGCTTAAAGAAGAAAACAAAAGGTCAATATTAACTATGACTTTATTGAGTACATTCAGCTGTGGAAGGCTGCTTACAGGTTTATAAAAAAAAACAACAACTGTTATTGATGGAAAATAAGCAATGATTAGCCACACCCAGATGCTACTGGGTGGCAGAAGGTTGCTCACAAAGGTCTATGTTCAGTATGTGGAGGGGTGGGGGGAAGCAAAGGCAACAATCACCAGGTTTTAGAAGGAGGTAGAGGACTGGTTTTCATTAATGTCCCACATCTGCTTCAGTTCTGTTGTTTTGCCTGCAAGGCTTGCTCTTTCTTATTCAAACCAAACCAGAAAGCCATTGAGTTGGCCTGTGAGATATGGTAAGAATTTATTTTTGCATTTGTAAAATAAAAGTGAGGTTTTTACCTGACTTAGGATGTGAGTAGAAAGGAAAATTTTTATACTATGCTACAAAGTAGCCCATTTTGGGAACATTTTGGCATATTAAGGAAAATCTCTTTGAATGAAATGGATTATATTTTATGTTATGTGTAGGCTGAAATAAAAGTATAAGTGAGTTCAGGATTGACATTTTAAATGAAAAATTATGCATTCTGAGTCCATTTGAGTGTGAATCTTCTTTGGAGTTCATTTAAAGTCAGGTGTTGGTAGAATTTTTGGATATATTTCATTGATATTTATTTTAAATATTTATTGAAGTATTCCAATGCTTATTGTGTGTGTTTATTTGTAATAACAAAAATCTATGTCTTTCTCCCTACATTGTTATGTTTGAAGTACAGAAAGTTTATGATTATTTTCAGAGGGGAAACTAGAACTTGCCTATTATTGGCAACAGTTATCTGTTTTTTAGTATCATAAAGTATGCATTTTAAAAATATAGACATATATGAACAAAGAAAAAAATCACTCATCTCACCATCTAGCAAGAGCTAATATTTTAGCATGTTGTTTCTACATTCTGTATATTCTTGATGTGGTGAGACAAGTGAATGAATACATTGGATATAAGCAAATAGAGAGATAATTGGATAAATAATAATGATAATTCTGTATATAAGATTTGTATTTTTCCAACTCAAAATAAGAAAGACATATTTTAATGCTATGCAAATAAAATAATTATAATTTTTGATGAATTATATTCCAGTTGACATTTTCTCATAATTGAACATTTGTTCCTTCATTATTATACATTTAACTTTCATTTTAAAAAAATAACCTGACATAATTATCTACTTATATAAAAACCCTGGGTGTAACATCATGTCCTGAAGCTCAACCAACCAGAAGTCAGTCAGTCCTGCAGGGGTCGTCTTGGAAACACCTGCACCCTTCTCCAGCTGTTTCCCGGAGGGCGAGGTTTCGGGCAGGAACCCTCCCTCAGGGCGAGGTTTCGGGCAGGAACCCTCCCTCAGAGCGGAGTCTGGAAATACTGAGTCTTGGGTCGTCTTTCCAAGTGCTGCGCCCTCCCCGAGCTGTTTCCCATGAGGCCTGATGGAAGAACCCACCCTCGGAGCACCAGGAGCACCCAGCAGCAGTCAGTCCTGGGTTGCTGAGGCGGAGGCCACAGTGTAGTAGAACTCTGAGTCTTGCCCAACACGGGGCATGGCCAGCCTTCAAACCAGACCCTGACAGTAGGGAGGAGGCAGCCCCATTCCTCACAGAATCTGCTGTTGGATAGCTTGCTGTCCAGCCAGGAACCCCATTCACCTGCACCTATGACCCTGACAGGAGGGAGGAGGCAGCCCCATTCCTCACGGAATTGACAGGTGGCCAGCTTGCTGTCAGGGGCCTGCCAGGTAGGAATCCTATTCACCTGCATATCTGTATAAAGTTTTAATACATTATATTAGAGGTTGTGGTGGTACTGTTTTACACACAGCATCTACAGGAATTGCTGGAAATTTACTTCTCAGTGGAGGCACCTTTCATTCCCAATATAAATTACCAATTTCATTAAATGAAACTTCAATTAGACTCAATATAAAGAGTAAAGTTGCTAAAACTATTAAAAAGGCCCAACTTCTCATTATTAATGAATGCACCATGGCATCCAGTCACGCTATAAATGCCATAAACAGATTACTAAGAGAAATTATGAATTTGAATGTTGAATTTGGTGGGAAAGTTCTCCTTCTTAGAGGGGATTTTTGACAATGTCTCAGTATTGTACCGTACGCTATGCGATTGGCCATAGGACAAACTAGTTTAAAGTACTGCAATATTTAGGGATGTTTCAGAAAGTTGTCTCTTACAACAAATATGAGATCAGAGGATTCTGCTTATAGTGGATGGTTAGTAAAACTTGGAGATGGCAAACTTGATAGCAGTTTTCATTTAGGAATGGATATTATTGAAATCCCCTATGAAATGATTTGTAATGGATCTATTATTGAAGCTACCTTTAGAAATACTATATCTATAAATAATATTAAAAATATATCTAAATGTGCAATTCTTTGTCCAAAAAATGAGCACATTCAAAAAGTAAATGAAGAAGTTTTGGATATACTTGATGGAGATTTTCACACATATTTGAGTGATGATTCAACAGATGATGCTGAAAAGGAAAATTTTGCCATCGAATTTCTTAATTGTATTACTCCTTTGGGAATGCCATGTCATAAATTAAAAAATTGGAAGTGGGTGCAATCATCATGCTATTGAGAAATCTCAATAGTAAATGGGGTCTTTGTAATTGTACCAGATATAGTATCAAAAGATTACAACCTAACATTATCAAAGCTGAAGTATTAACAGGATCTGCAGAGGGAGAGGTTGTTCTGATTTCAAGAATTGATTTGACCCCATATGACACTGGGTTCCCATTTAAATTGATTCAATGACAGTTTCCCATGATGCCAGCATTTGTGATGACTGTTAACAAATCACAAGGACAAACTCTAGACAGAGTAGGCATATTCCTACCTGAACCCATTTTTGCACATGGTCAGTTATATGTTGCTTTCTCTCGAGTTTGAAGAGCATGTGATGTTACAGTTAAAGTTCTAAGTACTTCATCACAAGGGAAATTAGTAAAGCACTCTAAAAGTGTTTTCACTCTTAACGTGCTGTACAGGGAGATATTAGAATAAGTTTAATCACTTTATCAGTCATTGTTTGCATCACTGTTGTTTTTATATCATGTTTTTGTTGTTTTCATATCATGTTTTTGTCATTTTTATATCATGCCTCTGTTGTTATTATATCCTTTTGTTACTATTTATTTATTAATAAACCTATATATTATTTTCATATACATTTTACTAATTTCCTTTCATCTCTCACACTTCTATTATAGAGAAAGAGCAAATAGCAATATTAAAATATTCCCGCTAATTAATTCCCTTTTAATGTGCACGAATTTCATGCACCGGGCTACTAGTGTTTTAATAAGAAGAATCATAGTGTCTACCTTAACACATTGTATGCGGGAAATGTATTTATACTTTTACTTATACGTTTTACGTTGACTGGTAGTAGAGAGAGGGACACGTATTAATACGTTTTTTATAGACTAGTGGTAGAATGCAGGTAACATATAAATACGTAAACTAAAGTTATTGTAATTTTACTGAAAGTTGCCATTTGCAAAAAAAAATTAGCAAAAATGGCCCGCACCACCTGTTAGAGTGCGATAAAAACTACCCGCAAACAATGTGTTAAATATTGATTGAAACTATACACTGGGTGGCCAGATTATTATGACCACCTGATGTTTGTAGGAAAATTAGCTATAATTTCACACTGAAGTTGCTAGAGGGCCAGATCATTATAAACATCTGAATAGCACAACATACCTAAGTATCATTGCTGATCAAGTTAATCGTATCATGTTGATGGCATATCCCAATGGAGATGGCTTCTTCCAACAAGACAATGCGCAATGCCACGGTGCTCATACTGTGCAGGAGTGGTTTTAAGAACATGAGGTTACCTAAGGTTACCTTGCTTAGTTGGCCCCCACAATCACCACATCTCAATTCAATTGAGCATTTGTGGGACAAAATTAAAAGAGCCATCAGGCAGCTGGTTCCACAACCATCAAATCTCACAAAACTGGACAGTGCTATTCATCAGGCATGGTGTCAGATTCCTTGCATCACCTTTCAACATCTTATGGAGTCAATGCCAAAAAGAATCACCACAATATTGAAGGCAAAAGATGGCCCAAAGAAGTACTGATGGGGTGGTCATAATAATCTTGCCACTCAGTGTATATTAATGAATATGTCAATATATCATTAATATTAAAATAATTTATTATAGTTATTGTTAATATTATCATGGAACTTGAAGCACACTATAACAGTGCTTTAAAATTTAAATTCATGACAGTAACATAGATAAATGGCTCCCCAAGCACTGTCAACAGACTGGTTTTTAGCTCACAACTAGAAAGCACCAGAAATATTTCCTCTTCAAAATTCTTATCAGTGCCATTTTGTGGTGGGATTGGAGATGAGATTTTAATTTGTATCCTATTCCTGGAGTTCATAACTATAAAAATTTAGTAAAAATGAGTATCTTTCTTACTTAGGACATTTAGCATGTCTTTATCTCTAAGCAAAAATCAAACTGCTTTAAAAATTAAAAAAATAATTCTCACATTCCTGAAATGAAGGTAAGTTTAACTCTGATTCAGAGCTAGTTGATTCACCAGTTCAATAATACTGCAAGAGCCTATAATTGTTTTTTCATCTTTAATATTGACTGCATCCTGAGGCTAGCAGAATGATGACAACAATTTAAGGTATCACAAAAGCAACAATGAACAAAGGAAGGAGCTTGGTTGCCCAAGGTAAAATAAATCTGCCAATTTCCATCACCTGGCTTGATCAAGGTTCAACATTTTCTCTTTATATTTAGCTTCTCTCAAACCACTTATTTCTTTCCTTCAGATGTGTTTTCTATAACATAATCCTCTACAAATAAATCCCCACAGTACTCCCTGGAAATCTCATCTCCCTTCACATGCCACCCCATAATTTCCCTCTTCCTCTTTAGACCAGTTTGACAAAAGAACACTCTGGACTTGGCTTTTCTTCACTTCTTCATCACTTATTCCATCTTTATGTCCAAACCAAATCACTTATACTATATAATAAAAGGCTAATATGCAAATTGACCGAACTTCCAAATGACCAGTCATTATGATATGCACTGTTGACCAGTGCGCAGACACTCAATGCAGGAGCTGACCCCTGATGGTCAGTGCACTCCCACAGGGGGAGATCCTCTCAGCCAGAAGCCAGGATAACAGCAGGTGAGCACAGCAGTGGTGGCGAGAGCCTCTTCTGCCTCTGTGGCAGCGCTAAAGATGTCCGACTGCCGGCTTGGGCCCGCTCCCCAGAGCTCTCCAGAGGGAGCGGGCCTAAGCTGGCAGTCGGACATCTCCTGAGGGCTTCCAGACTGTGAGAGGGCACAGGCCGGACTGAGGGACCCTCCCCCCGGGTACACGAATTTCGTTCACCAGGCCTCTAGTCTCTATATAAAAAAGGCTAATATGCTGTGTCCAACCGTCCAACTGGTCACTATAACATGAACTGACCACCAGGGGGCAGGCTCTCAATGCAGGAGCTGCTGAGCTGCAGTGACTTGGCAGTGGTGGTTCTTGGGTGACACACCCCGAAACCAGAGAGGAGGGATCCCAATTCCTCGCGCAGCAGTGTGATTCCACCTTTGACAGGGGGTTATGTTGTTGCTGGGGCACTGTCGGCCCCAAATCTGGTTTACTGCACACTTGAGTTTGCATTCTATACCCTTTATGACAGCAACTTTGCAGCATGCCCTCTCGTACTCTGGGACCCCTCAGGGGATGTCAGCGAGCCGGTTTTGGCATGAACCCCGCAGGCCAGTCTGAGGAACCCCACCTGCCAGAGGGATCCTGCTTACTCCACAGACACCAGGGGGGGACCATGGCAGATTGGCTTCAGGGCTTGTCCATTCTGTCTCACCCAGTCCCACTCTACTGGCCACCTTCTAATTAATTTCCTTTCAATGTGCACAAATCCATGCACCAGATCACTAGTATTCCTATAACTAAAAATACACTAGAATATGGTATCAGTACGCTTTCCCATCATTATACCCATTGTAAATGTTTGTTGCTTATTTTACTGGCTTACTCTTGTGGATTTGACCAACCTTTTTGAACTGTCTGCCCTTTTCAACTCCGTATTCTCCTTGGGATTCTGACTGTTTCTCCATTCCAAACTTTAAATTGTTGTTGTTGTTGTTACTCATTCTTTAAATATCTTGCAAGTGTTATATTTTTCTAAAATTTCATCACAGCCCTCTAATATTTCCTGTCCTTCAGAGATGATCTTATTTTCTCAGATGTTTTGCACTATTATTTGGATAAAAAAACCTGCCATATGTCTGTGTCCAGTGGTTTCTCTTTTCCTTCCACACAGAATCCTATGTAAAATTGCTTGCTATGACAACTATGCTTGCATGTCCTCCCAATGGTATTTCAAATTCAACATCCCAAAATTGAACTGATACTTTTCCCTTTAATTCTATTTAGCCTTCCCCTGCATTTTTGGCCTCAGGATACTGATGTTGCCCTAACTTAACTCATGCTCTTCCTTAGGCTTGGAATGATCTCTTCTCTCTTTAACACATGAAGATCTACCTGGTTATAGCATGTCCATTACTTAAAATGTAGCTCAGAAGACACTTACTCTACATTACCATGTAACTAGGATGGAGTGGAGGTTTTCAAGACTCTCTAGATCACTTCATAATCCTTTCTATTATTCCACCAACACATACCTTGAAACAGCCACTTTTCCTATGGAGATCCATTAATTTGGACATTTTTCCCCTTACCTAATGAGTTCTATTGCGTGAATGAATAAATGAATGAACAAGCAAATGAGCAAGTAAATTTCATGACTTTTAAAATATTTTCTATGACCTGTGACTTATTATTGACAGTGGTCTTACAATGTAGTTAGGGGATTAAAAGAAAGTCTGCTCACTACTACAAAATGCAAGTACAAGTCATGATATTTACACACTCAGTAAATGTGTATGAATTACTTGAAAAAGAGAATTTATTTTCTTGGAAAATTATGAAAGCCCACTTTTCTTTAAAAGGGAATAAATAACTGAGAGTAACAAAACTTTGCTCTACTCTTGACAGTGATGGGGAAGGAGTTTAAAAGTAGTGAGTTGGATTCAGGCTAAAATTAGAGAATGACCTATCTTTCAGGTATCCTACAAAAATCATCTACTCTGAGATAAACAAAGTCTAAGGATCAATAACTCCATTTTCCTACACAAAGAAAGGAGACTTATGATGAATTAGGCTCTGATTCAGAAGTTGCCATTGCGTAAAATGTGGGAAAGCAGAATTCTTTCCACAAATAAAATATTTGAGTGACAACCTAAACAGGAATAATTGCTTATGGTAACTAATTGAAACAAGTTATTTTCCTTCCCTAAAATATTTTCACATCTCTAAAATTTTCTCAGGATAAGATCAAAGTTAAGCTAAATAAGCACTAAGATACTTTTAAATTATAAAAGTCTATGACTTTCAAAATATTTATTGAGTACTTATGCAGAATGATCAAATCACCTATTTTCATTATGATGGGCTGTTTATGACTTTTAGCATTCTGAGATATATATAAAATCACTGAGATATTTTCACTAACATTAACAAAAAAGTTAATGAATCCTATAACATATAGAATTGCATTGTTCTTTCATGTTAGTTCAAATTTCTAAAATAAATTATGCAATCTTTATGAGTTATTTTAATAACAAAGATGAGTTCTATTTTAAAATTATAATTGAGGAATATATATCAGCCTTAACAATGCATTAAATGTTCTATGCACTACTATGTTTAGCATATGGAGGTGATCAGTAAATGTTAATATCAGATGACTAATGAATATATATATATATATATATAACCCCTCTACCTACCTTACAAAGCTAACCAGTCAGTGAATTTGAGAATATTTATTTCTGAGTGCTAGTTTTTGCTCTTCTCCATACTAAGATTACTTAATAGAGCTATATAAATTTAAGATATATTCTATTAATAAAAGGCTAATATGCAAATTGTCCTCTTGACCAGGAGTTCAACCTGAAGTTCAACCAGTTCTACCAGGGGGTGAGACCAGCCCGCCAACCACCCGTGGCCCCTCCCCCTGGCCAGCCCAGCCCTATCAGCCCAGATCAGGGCATGCCAGACCCCACCCATGCACAAATTTGTGCACCGGGCCTCTAGTTATTATATTTGTATATAAATTTTGTATAATTCACAGCAAATTTTATTTAGGGAATTTTTCATGGCCAAACAGTATTCATTTAAACTGCAAAAATGCATTTTTTATCACTGTCTTATTAATGAAAGACAAGAGTAAGTTAGATAAATTATTTCTCTGATTATAAGGTACAAAATGCTTTTCATAAATGTCAGGAGAAGTTAACATAGACAGCAAGGATGGCCAAACTGTTTCAGGTATCAATGAAATAGTCAACAGATATGTGGAGCTTAAGGTCTGGTAAAAATAGATACATTTAAATCTATACTTCAGTCATTTCCTCTTCTTGATTTATGTCTTCTTGGTTGTTTGCAGGCACGGCCAACAGACGAAGTGGAAAAGATGGCACGTGTGGCTGAGGCTGATTGTATACAATCAGAGTGATTATGTGGAAATCAATCAGAGTTTTCTCTTTAGAATATGCTTGTTCTGACATAATGAGTGACATTGGAGCTAATTTTTATTCATTGCCTTTGCCTTTCAAAAAGATCTTTCTTTCCCTCAATGTTATTTTGTGTCTGTTTCCCTGCACATCCTGAAAATGTGTAAAAACTATTTTACATAAATTTTTATATTCTTAAAGTTATTTACCAATGTATTCAGAAATAATTCAATTTTATATGTTTATAAAAATAATATATATTAAACAAATCATCAATTGAGCACTACCAAATCTTTTAGACAGGAGTCTGACTGGTAAAATGTGGTGAAATAAGAGAGGCAATGCCAGAATTCACATGTAAAAGAAGCTGTCAGTTAGTTATAGTTATTCAAAGCTATTTTGCAGTTTTGAGGACATTTAAACTTCAATTTCAAATGTTGTTACTTATAGTAGAAAGAATTCTAAGATGACACTAAAGGTGTAGACCTTGCCAATTATGCCTTTATTTTAAGTGTGGGTAGGACATGTAATTTGCTTCTAGCAAATAGAAAATGGCAAAGGTAGTGGAATATGTTGACTGATATGCAAAGGTAAAGACATTTCACAGAAATAATTACACACACTAATCAGTTGACTTAACTTTGAATAAAAGAAGTATTTTCCTGGGTGGGTCTGGTCTAATCAGGTAAGCCTTTAGAAGAGGTCAATGACCATTACCTACAAAGGAACACTCATATGACTGTCAGCTGATTTCTCAATAGAAACTTCTCGGGCCAGAAGGAAGTGGCAAGAAATATTTAAAGTGATGAAAACCAATGATCTACAACCAAGATAACTCTAGGGAGCAATGCTATCATTTAGAATTGACAGTCAGATAAAGAACTTCATAGACAAGAAAAAGCTAAAGGAGCTCATCACCACTAAACCAGTATTGCATGAAAAATGAAATGTTGAAGAGTCTTCTTTAAGAAGAAGAAAAAGCAAAAATCGGAACAGTAAAATGACAATAAATACATATCTATCAACAATTAAATCTAAAAATCAAAATAAATACAGAATCTAAGGAACAAAATAAACTGATGAATAATATTGAAACCTCTAGCTCCATGGAAACATGGAGCAGACTGAGGAATCTGAAGGGGTAAGAGGAAAGGAGAGCAGGGAAGAGATTAACCAAAAAACTTGTATGCATATATGTATCATCCATGGACACAGACAACAGGATGGTGAAGGCCTGGGGGAGTTCAGATTCTGGTGGAGGAAAGCAATGGGAGTAAAAACAGGGGGGAGACATCTGTAATACTCTCAACAATAAATACATTTAAAAACAAAACAACCTGAATAAGGAGGCTACTGTGCATTTCCATGCTGAAAGAAATAAATTGTGCCATGAACCAGGTAGAACAATCATTACCACAGCCCTGCCTAACACCTTGATTTTGGCTCATGAGGTAAGATATTAGCAGAGGATCCAGTCAATTTGTACAGCAACTTGTGACTCATAGAAACTTAGATAATTAATATATATTGATTAATTATGCTAAAATGGTGATAATTTGCTAAAGAAATGGAGAATCAATACATTACTTTTTAAAAGGTATTTCTAAGTATAAATAATTTTATTAACTTATTTATTCAGAAAATCATATACATAGTATAACTTTATCAACTAGGTATTATAAAAATAAAACACTTTTCCTCCTCAAGGAGCTCTGTGTATGCATGCATAAATGACAGAGAGAGAGGAGAGAGGAGAGAAGAGGAGAGGAGAGGAGAGGAGAGGGGAGGGGAGGGGAGGGGAGGGGAGGAGAGGGGAGGAGAGGTCAGGGGAGGGGAGGGGAGGGGAGGGGAGGAGAGGAGAGGAGAGGAGAGGAGAGGAGAGGAGAGGAGAGGAGAGGAGAGGAGAGGAGAGAAAGGAAATTATAGTACAAAGAAACAGTCATCCATTCAAGGTTAAAATGAATGAGTGCATATGACTGTTTGGGTCTGTATACTTCTTTATTAAAAAGGATTTGTATTTCAAGTTCTATTTAGTAATTTCCAACATTTTGCAAGGAGTATTTATGGAAAGGATTACTTGAGAGTGGTAGTTATTTCTTAGACAAGATCACTGCCACAATGTCTTCTGTACCATATGCCTTTTAAAAAGTAGAACCCTATCAAGTGGTATCATCTAATTGTTATCACATTCAGTATGGGCATGTTTGTGATTCATTTGCAAATAGAGTTGACTCTGAGTTTAGGTCTTGGAAAGTAATGCACCTTCTGCCTTGGGCACTGGAATACTTGCTCTTGAGGCCTTTACTCATCATATAAGCACTCTGACTGCCATGTTGTGAGGAAGCCCAAATTAAGACTACAAAAAGGTTAGCTGTCCCCTGCCAAGGCAAGCACCTGCCTAGCACTGGACCCATAAAATGCCAGAGATATAATAAAATTATTGTTATAAAACATGTTTTAAAACATTGTTGGGAGGCAATTAGTTATGAAGCAATAAATAACTAGAAAAGTGATGTTCTTCTCACACTGAAAACTATGGAGAGCGATTAACAATATAAGCATGTAACTTGCTCTGCCTATAGTGGGGTCCATGTCAGCTACAGTGATTATTTAAAAGAGCTATTACTGACCATTGCTTTCTATAATACCTAACTGAGCTAACCATGTACTAGCTTTGATATAATGCCAGGCACATATAATGCTGGCTGAAAAATGTTAGCACCTTCTTATTCTAAGCTTGACTTAAAGCACTATTTTATTCTCCCGTTGATTAACTTTGTACATAAACAAAGAAAAACAAAATATCATAGGGTATATATGAAGGCACAGAGATCCTTGGATGCAAAGGTGAAATAACTAAAAAGGATGCTGTTATTTTCTCTATATGACACCAACTATTTTTTATACCTCAAAAGTTTAAGCTTTTAACAAATAGGAACATTTTACTGAAGTGCTTCAATGTCTAAGAAGAGGAAATTATCATTTGATGTTTTAGAAGGCTATAATCTCTTGAGATATTCTTTTTATATTGATTGATTCATAATAAACATAGGACAAATTTAATCTTACATAGTCATTTATATAATATTTACTTCCATAATATAAAATATTGGGTATATTACAAAATGCCAATATATCATAAAATGTTATATTTGAAGGGAATTTAGGTTTTAGATATTCCTAATTCATTGCCTTATATGTCAATGAAGAAATTGAAGATAAGGACTGAAAAAAAAAAAAAAGCCTTACAGCTACTCCGTGGCAAAATCCCAAATTCTTATGCCATATTTTCTTTCCACATTATGATTATCTGACTATTTTGACTTTCTGTTTAGATGTCTAGGCACTACCTCTGATTCATTTTGTTAATGTATTTTTAAACTGTTTCTACTGACCTACTCTTAATTTCTCTGTTGCTCAATTTGTAAACTAAATGTGTAAGTCCTAAGCTCATGAACTGGTTGACAACTAATCCAATTTGATTAGTTTGAGTATATATTTTTTTAAAGTCTAAGTAAAGTAATTATGTATTTCTCGTGGTAAATTTTCATATGCAAGAAATAGAGGTTAAGCAAGAGAATAGGCCAATATTGAACCAATTAGAATTCCACTGGACATAGAAAACGTTTACAATAAAAACCAACTGGCTAATGAATAAGCAAGTTTAGGCAGGTGATTATATCAATTATGTTGTCACAAAAAGTTCAAAGAAAAAATAACATAGAGAGGAAGCATAAACACCTAACTAACTTATAAAAATAAAGGCATAGAAATTGCAAAATTGTTACATAATTGTAATAAATGTTATAAAATGAATTACTTAGTAAAATATGCAAATAGATCTGATTATATTATTTTTAAATTCAACAAGTTGCCAATTTTTGCCTAGCATTCTGCATGTAATATATCAAGCTCTGTGATAAATAGTGGAGACAAAGATGCAAAGAACACACAATTATTACCCTGAAGGAGGAATTCACAATTTAGCTGTGGAGGTATAGAAACATCTCAGATTACCCTCATCAGAAACATACATTCTCCTCTTCCCCACTAATATCCACCATTTTAACATTAATGCACTATTGCAACTCTGTATTCACATACTTAATACTATTTTAGGTACTAAGGACTGTCTGAAATTTAACCTAAGAAAAACAGTATTGGAAACATCAAATCTATCCCCTGCTCTTTCTATTTGGTATTAGATTTGACTATTTGTTGATTTTCTTTGTGACATTTAGTACTATAGAAATTACAGGACACAATAAATTGCAAAAATTATTTTATAAACTGTTAAGTGGTAACTGGATATTTGTTATTTTTGTGTAGCTGTTCTTTCCTTGAAACTTATGAATTTACAGTTAAACCTTGAACCACACAGGGTTGAACTGTTTGGGTCCACTTATATGTGGATATTTTTCAATATATATTGCAACATTTTTTGGAGAGTTGCAACTATTTGAAAAAACCTGCAGACTAACCACATAGCATAACAATATTGAACAAAAAAAGTTAGGTTCATCATGAATGCATAAAATATATGTATGTAGTAGTCTATTTTATTATTTGCTACCATAAAATATATACAAACCTATTATAAAAAGTTAAAATTTATCAATATTTATGCAACCAATACCTAGAGACTAAAAAGTGCCATTTACAATAGAAAGAAATGTAACAAAAAGTAAAGATGCAATATTAAATTATCCTATATAATAAAAAGCTAATATGCAAATTGTCCCCTCCATTGCAAGTTCGAACTGGAGTTCAACCGGGAGTTCGACCAAGAGGTGGGGTCAGCCCGCCAACTGCCTGTGACCCATCCCCCAGGCTGCCCCACCCCTGATACCCCCCCACCCCAGTCGGCCAACTGCCCATGACCCCTCCCTCCAGCTGGCACAGCCCAATTGGCCCTAATCAGAGTGGGCCGGCCATATGCCACCTGTGCATGAATTCGTGCACCGGGCCTCTAGTAACTGCATAAAATGAAATGTAGTATCTAACCTACTAGTATAATCATTTTGTAGCCACCTAATCGCTTTTGCATGAGCTCAGGTGTTGTGAGTTTCCTTGTAAAAGACTGTGTGACACTATCTCCGCATGATCAGTGTCACTTTAGTAACTGGGAATCACAGTAAAATGTGATCTCTTAGTTCTTGCATATCTTTTCTCCCTGTTTAGTGCAATGCCATAAACCTTGAATAATACCACAAAACTCATGGGAAGTGCCACTGGAGATGCCGGAAGTGCTCCAAAGAGGCAGAGAAAAGTCATGACAGTATAAGAAAAAGTTAAATTGCTTTCTATGTGCCATAGCCTGAGGTCTTCAGCTAAGGTTGCCCACCATTTCAAGGTAAACAAATATGTGTGAGGATCATTGTAAAAAAAGAAAAAGAAAAAAACTGTGAAGTCGTAGCTGCAGCTACTTCAGCAGGTGTGAAAATCTTGTACTTTTTATGAAGTACGTTTTTATCTCAGGTTGAAAAAACAGTTTTTATGTGGGTACAGTATCACTCTAAGAAAGACATACCTGTAGACTCTAATAGCACCCAAGTAAAAGCTAAGTCATTATGTGAAAACTTAAAACCAAAGGAAGGACAAGGATCTAAAGTTGGAGAAATTAATGCCAGCAAAGGATGGTTTAATGATTTTAGAAAGAGGTTTGACTTAAAAAATGTCAAGATAACAAGAGAAGCAGCTTCATCTGACCAATTGACAGCAGACAAGTTCCTAGAAACCATAAGAAAATTAGCGAGGAGAAAGGATATCTGCCTGAACAGGTTTTTAATGCAAAGTAAGTGTCATATTCTTGGGGAAAAATGCCACAAAGGACATTTATTAGTAAAAGAGAGAAGCAAGAACTAGGATTTAAAACAGAAGGGGCTATGCTAACTTACGTTTTATGCAAGTGCTGTTGGGTTTCTGATCTGGAGTGCCCTTATCTATATATATAAAAGCCAAGTGACAAGAACGACAGAACGACTGGAACAACCAGAATGACCATTCACTGTGACCTGCACTGCAGTGGTCAACTGGCCTAATCAGGGCCCTGATTGCCCCCCTCAACTGCTCCTGGCCCCTCCCCCTTGCCAGCCAGGCCCTGATTGCCCACTCCATCCGGGCTGGGCAGCTGGACCCCACCCATGCACAAATTTGTGCATCGGGCTTCTAGTCTACATATAAAGCTTCTAATCCTTAAATCTGGAAGGGAAAAGATAAACACCAATTGCCAGTCTTTTGAAGAAGGCCTGGGCAATGAAACCCATTTTTCTGAATTGGTTCCACTGATACGATGACCCAGACATGGCTGAAAGGTTGTGGGTTTGATTCCCAGTCTAAGTGTCTATGGGAGTCAGCCAAACAACGTGTTTCTCTCACATCAATGTTTCTCTCTCTCCCTCCCTCCCTCTCTAAAATCAATTTTAAAAATTCTAATAGATACATTGTCCCTGATGTCAGGAAGTACTTTGCAAATAAGGGACTGTCTTTTACAGTTCTTTTTATATTGGACAATGACCCTGGCCACCTCATGAGTTAAACAATGAAGACATCAAAGTGGTCCACTTGGCCCAAACACAATGTCTTTAATTTAGCCTCTAGGTTAGGGCTCATAAGGACCTTTAAGGTTCATTACACATTCTATGGAACGGGATTGGCAACACTATGGAAGAGAACCTGGATGGAACATGAAAGTCTGGAAGGATTGAAGTATTGAAAATGCCATTGCTGTTATAGAAGAAGCCAGGAGGCCATCAAGCTTGAAACAATACATTCCTGCTGAAGAAAACTGTCCAGATGTTGCTGATAAGTCACAGGATTTACAACAGAGCTAATCAAGAAAGCAATGAAAGAGATTGTGGGTAAAGCAAAAAGGTGGGGGATAATAGATTTCAAGGTGTGGATCTTGAAGAAATTCAAAAGCAAATAGACACACACCAGAGGAAGCTAAATTAACGGAAGACAAATTGATGGAGATGAGTATTTCTAAACCAGAGCCAGACCATGAGGAAGAAGACAGAAAAACTGATAAAGCTCCTTTTAAGTTGTTAGAAAACAAATTGACTTAGACAATCTGGCAAAAAGGTTCTGATTACTCGGTACACCTTTTGACTACTTTTATGACATGGACCCTTCTATGCTAGGAACACTGAAACTAAATCAAACAGTGGAAAAAAGAGTGGTACCATGCAGAAATAATGTTAAAGAAATGCAAAAACAAAAATGTCATACAGAAATTACGATCCATTTCCATAAAGTTTCACCCAATGTATCTGCTTTTCTTGCCTTCTCTTCCACCTCTTCCTCTTCCTCCTCAGCTTATTCAACAGAAAGACTGCAAGGAGGGTAAAAACCTTTTTAATGATCCACTTCCACTTAATTAATAGTAAATCATCATCATGCCATATAGCTAAGAAAGCATCTGTTTGTGTGTCTTTATGTGAAAATCTAATAATAGTAAGGCAAGAACTGCGTGAAAGGTTTTTGTGTCATCACCATCATCATCATCACCTAAGTATTTATTGTGCCGAACATCACGTGCAACACCGGCATTGAACTGGGTAGCCTATCTTTACATAGTCAGGAGACTGATATTTAACATTAAATTAATAATGTGTTAAGTTTCTTACTGTTTTATAACTTTGCTTTCAAAGAGTTAGATTACTGTATAGTATGCCTTTCTCTCTTGTAATTGGAGAAACTGCATATTAGCCTGCCACAGCTGTTGTTTTTAATAAAATGTAATAATGTTTATAACACTGTATTATAAAGATGATTGTAATAGTGCATGCTATAAAGAGTTTGTAACAATTTATCATTAGCATGAAGTAGACTAGGCCTCTGTGAAGCAATCATATAGATTACCCTAGCCTACCATAAAACAATCATATTGCTCTTTCTTTATTATCAATGCATACATCTTTATACTTGTAAATAATATTCATTTATTTTTCACATTATAGTTTCAATTTTTGATGTCTAGTGTTGCTAATATATATATAACATCTACAGTCTTTTGAATCATATAAGATAATATTGATAGAAATACTGACAGAAGATTCAGCTTTTAAACAGATGGCATTGATTTCTGCCACTGATAAAGTACAGTACTGTAAACGTATTTTCTCCACCTTATGATTTTCTTAATAACAGTTTATTTTCTTTAGCTTACTTTATTATAAGATTATAGTATATAATACATATAACATGCAAAATGTGCATTAATTCACTGGCTGTTTATGTTATTAGAAAAGCTTCTGGTCAACTATAGGCTACTAGCAGTACAGGTTTTGGGGAGTCAGAATTATACCTAGAATTTTGACCATGGAGGGGTTTGGTGCCCCTAGTTTCCCTATTGATCAAGTGTCAACTGTACATTGAATTTTACAAATATAATTTTGAGCTTTTTTTTTTTAATCCTCACCCAAGAATATTTTTCCATTGATTTTTTAGAGAGAGTGGAAGAGAGAGGGAAAGACAGAGAAATATCAATGTGAGAGAAACACATCGATTGGTTGCCTCTGCATGTTCCCCTTTTGGGCGGGGTGAGGAAGAGCCTGTAACCTAGGTACATGCCCTTGACTGGAATGGAACCCAGGACCCTTTGTTTCACAGGCCAACGCTCTATCCACTGAGCAAAACTGGCTAGGGCAAAAAATTATTGAATTAATATAACATGAAAAATGTTGTCTTTAAAAAAGCAAAGTAATTTAGTTTTTCTATCTTTAAAAAAAAAGGCGTGATATACAGGGTGCTGCAAAAGTAGGTTTATAGTTGTGACTATGTGAAACAGTGTTGATTTTTGTGTTATTGTTCATAATTATTGTATTATTTTCCATAGAAAAACTATAAAACTGTTTTTGTCACACCCTGTACATTGAATTATATCTATGTAAAGATTTTGGGATATTACTCTTGTCACAAATTTAATCATTTATTTTAGGGTTTAAAATTTTGCTTTGACCTTTCATGTGGTGGGAAAGTAAATTCTATAAATAAAAATGAATAGTGAGAAGTTTTCATCAAACATTACAGAAAATATACAATGTTTCATAATTCACAGTGGTAAAACAACCACTGGGTGGGGGTTTGGTGAATACAAGATGATTTTTATCAATAATTAATGTACGCACATGTGATATTATTTCTCCCAAAGAAAGAATTACTTACTCTTTCTGGTGAAAAGAAAGCGTTCTCTCTTTTTTTCCCCCTAATAACTTTTGCAACACAAATCATACTAAATTTTAAAACACTTCACAACCCATTTGTTCACCCTGGAATTTGTTACTGTGTGGATTTCTCTTCTAGTATAAGTGGGTCCTTTGGCCTTGTTACTTTCCATTCCTATCCCACTGAGGTTAGCCAAGGTTCACTTGCCTTGTCAGTTAAGTTTCTAAACCAGATGAATTATATTTTCTGTAATTGACCTAACCACAGTTAATTGCCTAATAGACTATGCCTACTCTAACTGAAAAAAGAATTAATTGCTTGGAAAAGAATGCATTATATATTTCAGTCACATCTACACAATCATGCTAGAACAAAGTGATAAATACAGGCATTTCTATGTGACCAGAGCGGAGGGCCACAGCAGAGACAATGCTTCAATATGGTGTGTGCTAAAACCTTTCGCCTTTTTGTGGGTGTTTTCTGGGGGTGAATGTAAGAAAAATGGGTTATAAATTGAACTTGTTGGAGCTGAGTAAATTATATATTATTTTTAAAATTTTATTCCAGAAGAGAATTATGTTAGGTGAAATTTGGTGAAGGTTTAGGTACAATTTAAAAATATCATTCATAAAAGAAAGTTAATTTTTTTAAATATTAAGTTTTTACTATTAATAATTTAGTCCTGCATTTTAAAATGCATTTGCTAGTCAAGGTATAATCCAAGAGTAGTATTTTATTTTAAATTTCTCTGAAAACCTAAGATGCACATCAAATGACTTGGTACTTACGATAACCATTTTTCACTAGATTTTTCTCTTATATATGAAGAGGTGCCAATACCTTATTTTACTAACCCATAATAATAATGCCAGTGAATCACAAGTTTTATTATTTAAATATAAGTGGAATATTAAAGAAAGAGATCAACATCTGTAAATATATCATCTCCCCCTGCTACACTCTAACAAATTTGCTACAATAAATGGAAAGTTAAAAAATATATAATAAGTTTTAGGTAATACATTTAAGTGTAATTGATAATCAGGTCAATCTCAGAAAATCTTGAATTGGTTATACTCTAAATTAAATATGAGGTTTCTAATGCCTGGAAGCCTTTTTAACTGTTATATCATTTAGTCAAATATTTTTAAAAGTCTACAGTCTTAAATGAAGACTTCAAAACCCAATGCTTTAGAAAAGACCAGAGAGGCTCAAATATATTTGCTATTCTAAAGCTCTCCCAAGATAATCAATAAGCTGATGAAGTACAATAAGCACGTTCATGAATAGGATCCTATTTCTAATTCTAATGTGAAAGAGTCTGCTTATCAAACAGGATAATACTAAGAAAAATGTGTAAAGAAAAGAAACCGTATTTGTCACTTTCAAGGTCTCTCCTTCTTTTTCCCATCTAGACCCTCCTCTTCCTGCTTCCCTTTTAATCCTAGATCAACTGAAATTTAAATTCGCTATTTAAATATGTCTTGGGTGCATTAAAAGTTTAACAGGAAATAAACAGTATTATTGATTAAAGAAGCAAATTGAAGCTTGAAAATTATACATGGAGCCCAGCTGGCATGGCTCGGTGGTTAAGAACTGACCCATGACCCAAGAGGTCACAGGTTCAATTTCTGGTCAGGGCACATGCCCAGATTGTGGCTCGATCCTCAATAGGGGGCGTGCAAGAGGCAGCAGATCAATGTTTCTATCTCTCTATCCGTCTTCCTTCCTCTCTCTAAAATCATTAAAACATATTTTAAAAAAAATTATCCACAGATTGTAATTACCCCAAATCTCCAGTGACTCTCAACTGTTACATTTCTCTAAATCAAGCACGCTTACTCCCACTCCACAAATAAATGCTACTGCTTTTTCATTCTGCCTAGAAAATCCTTCCCTTCTCCTGCCTCATTTCTGTGTGAATTCTGATTCAACATTTAATAACTAAGTCAAGTATTCCTCTCTGAAGAATGAATTGCTCTCTTATTGGTTCCCCATTGATTCTTAGTTATAAAATATTTTTAGTGCAATTACGAGCTCACACATCTGTGTTCTGCTTTAGGCTGAGATGAGACTGAAGGCAAGGAGCAGGTTCTATTTCTTTGTATAGATTAATTTATCACATAATAACAGCCCATGACATTTAAAGAATGCTTAGTATTAATGAATAAAAATGGTCAAAACTGATAAAGCTCCTTTTAAGGTGTTAGAATTATGACATTAGCCAACTAACAGCACATTTTCCAGAAAACTGAGCACTTTCTGATGCTTAAAATCACATTAATGAAATATATCTTCTCTTTTACTTTTTCACTAGGATAAAAGCTAACTGGGAAGATTTCCCAGTTGAAAGAACATAACCAGTATTTTGAAGAAGGTAAAAATGTTTTAGTTGAACAAGTAGAAGTAGCATTTAGAGACATGAAATTTGTTGTATGATAAAGTGAATGAAGTGTTCATGATATATATGAAGTAGACAGTGATGTAGTCCTTAAGAGACTAGAAGATGCAACAGGTAGGAAGAGGCCAGTTGTTGAAATATTTGAAACTCACAATCAAATCTCTACTAGTTTGATGCAATGCTAGTGATTACTGATTGAGGCTACATTTGCTCAAGGTGATTGTATAATCACAGCTAACTTCCAATCCCTGATGTAGTTTAGTTATGCAGCTCACAACATGAAAGAGAGAGGAAAAGGGTACACTGCAGAACATTTTGCAGAATACAGATGCTGCAAGGGTAGCTTTTCACTTGAGTGTTAGCCTAAATACTCAAAGCACCATCCATTTTTGGAAAAGGATTAATGGAGACATTTATTTGAATATATATGTTTTGTTTCCTCTCATTGGGAATAGAGTTTTCCATATCCTGACAGCTTGTCAATGGAAAAGGTGTTCATCCCTGCTTTATCTATCGCATGTCTGTTTGCTTAATATAAATCAGGTGCAGAGAAAAAGAAAACAGACTTAGGACTGGTTAATGTAAAAATACTCTGTGATGAGCAGTATAATGCAAGATAACTTTGGATTTTCAAATTCAACATATTGACTCTTTCAAATATCATGTTATTCATATTTGCTGAAGGAGTCTTTTCTAAGTTTCTACCTTGGAACATATAGTTCAGTGGGAAGATATGTGTTTATATAAATAAACTGACTCTAATCCCAAATGAAATGTTGTACAAATCTGTTCTCAGCATTGATATTAATTTATTACACAATCAGAATATGGCAAATGAAATAAAAATTGTAACTTGCCTTACATCATGTTTTGTTTCCACTCACACCTCTTCCACATATAAAATTCCTAGTCTACAGGGATATCTTAGTACATATGTATATAGATAAGTTATTTTATTTATAGAAGGGGATTGTATGTTCCCCCAGGTGGTTATAAAATTGCAATTTCAGTTTGACATGATACAAATTGGTTTAGAGAAAATAAATTATTCTAAAGTCTTTAGAAACTGAAATGATGCTTTTGGAGCATAGTAATAAGATAAATAAATCTAGAAGATGGTGATTTTTATCTTTCAAGCACTAGATGGGTTTGCCTGGGATCATGCCTCTGAATTTAGGTAACTGATTTTTATCCAGAGATATTTTTTTTTTACTTCTATAAAAAAATGGAAACTAAGAACTACCATAAAACAATACTAAGTTTACAATCTTTTGAAATGTGTATTTATACAGGCCATGAAATAAAAATACTTTGTTCAAGAAAAAGTTGTATTTTTAATGCCACTCTGAATGGCAGACTGAAAATAAAAATTTTAAGATTGAATAAATGGTTTTATGATTTAGTCTTTTTCCCAGCCTGTTCTTTAAACAGGGAATATTGAAGCATGGGAAAATACACTGAATTTAGGACATTATCTTATTTTTAAGTAATATTTTATTAAAAACAAATGTATGTATAAATAAGTATACAAATCATAAACCATAGGCTTCACAGATCTTAAGTGAACATACCCATATACAGTAACCAGCATGCCAGTAAAAATAAGACATGAATATTACCAGATTCCAGAGGCTCTCTCATGCTCCGTTCCAAAGATAATTACTATCCTGCCTTCTAACACCATAGATTAGCCTTGTCTGTTCTCTCAAAGACAACTCTTCCATGCAAATATCAGTTCCATTTTAGAAGATCTTACGTGTGACTTTACATTTTTCCCCGTATCAATCATTAGCCAAGAGGTATCAACAAAGAATCAGAAGAAAATCAAATACCTCAAAGCAGTTTTAACAGAACAATGTTCTTCCTTATTATTGAAAGTACTTGGAAGTTGCTAATGTCACCCAGGTTGAAAGTGAAGTTTGTGTTTTGATGACTGCCAAAGCATTGTTTCCACAATTTTTTCCTACACTATTTTTGGCCAACGTTAGATTTACCAAAGTAAATGCCTAAATCAGTGGTTGGCAAACCGTGCCTCGTGAGCCACATGCAGCTCTTTGGCCCCTTGAGTGTGGCTCTTTGACAAAATACTACGTGCGGGCACACACGTACAGTGCGATTGAAACTTCGTGGCATGTGCAGAAGTCGGTTTTCGGCCTGGGCGAGTCTATTTTGAAGAAGTGGGGTTAGAAGAAGTGGGGGGTGGACATATAGAGAGGATGAATGAAAGGAGACAGACGAAACAAGTATACAAGACGAGTGTGGATGGGAGAGTTGGAAGGGGTCGACCTCAGCGAATGTACCTCAATCAGATTGAGGACGTTTTTAGCAAAGGCCAGCTTAGGGAGTAACTTAACTAATTAAGTTAATAACAATGTACCTACCTATATAGTTTAAGTTTAAAAAAATTTGGCTCTCAAAAGAAATTTCAATCATTGTACTGTTGATATTTGGCTCTGTTGACTAATAACTTTGCCGACCACTATACTAGAACATTATATAAGAGCATATTGAAAGATTAATTCAGTCACTTCAGATATAATAATTTAGTTTTAACAACTAGTATTCTATTCTCTATAGTCATATCTCGCAGTTTAAAGTGCTTAGTGAGTTCTTACAGAAAAATGACTATGTCAAGGGCATATAATTACTTAAGTACTTCACTCAAGCTATTAGTGTTAAAGTTTTTCAGGAAATGTTTTTAATTTTGCTTTAAGATTGGTTGAATTTTCAATTGAATAAAACAAGAAGATTGTCAATATAAAACCTCCAATGCCTTGGTCTCTTCTTTTTATGCTCATTCTCCATATTCTACAGGGTATAATTGATGAATTGGAATAATTTCTTATTTTTTACCTGGCTAGAATAACCTGAGAAAAAAAATAACTTCTAACAAAGCAACTACTGAGTTCTTATGGTAGATGCTACACATAATATCTCAGCTAATTTGCTCAAAACCTCAGTGAGGGAAATATTATGCCCATTTTATACTTGAAAAATTTAAGTTCAAGAAAAATATGCAATTTGTTCAGCATTATCCTAGCATGACTGCTAGATAAATAATCCTATATAATAAAAGGCTAATATGCAAATAGACCAAACAGCAGAACAACTGAACAATTTGTTGCTATGATGTGCACTGACCACCAGGAGTCGCATGTGGAACATGGTGGGCATAGGCAGCAGGCGACAGGTGGCAGAGAATGAAACTTGCGGGCATCAGCCATGGCAGGATGGTGGAGCAGGAGAGCAGGAGCACCAGACCAAGGCGGGGTGCTGGCTGCTGTCATCAGGACGAGCCTCTGGTGGTTACTGAAAATTCTTTCTGCCCGCACACCATGGTCCTGCCCAGCACTCACACATGCTGCTGGTGCCAGAGCTGCCATTCATGCCCAATGCCAACACTTGTCCCGCTCGCACCCGCTGCCAGTGCCTGGCACCGGTCCTGATCGCTTGGCGCCATCAGCAGATGCAAGTGGCGGCTGTTGGCCCTGATCGCCCCTGAGGGCTTCTCCACTTCCCTCTGCTCCTGAGAAATGACCGAGGCAGCAGCTGCCACTTGCACTCACTGCTGGTGCCAGCCCCAATCGCTCCATTCCATAGCAGGAGGGGTCGGGTGGGGTGTGGAGGATGGGCCGAGACCCGCCCCCATGCCCACCGCAGCCTCATGGCCCACAGTTCCTTTCAAGGTGCACAAATTCATGCACTGGGACCCTGGTTGGATTATAAAACCATTTGACTCTAAATCTCTACTGAAAGATGCTTTTACATAGTATTTAAGGCTAAATATTAGTAGTAGATATAATATATGGGTTGATTAACTTTTATCTCTTTAAAAACAAAACATAGTTTTAGAATTTTCAGAGTATAAATAGCAAACACTATTTGGGTTTGTGTCCTGGTATCTTTCAATATCCTCATAAGAGTACAAGGCAATTAGTCCTGTGGTTCTAAAAGTGTGGTACTTGGACCAGCAGCATCCTTGAGTTTGTTAGAAACAAAAATTCATGAGTCCCACCTTAAATCTCTGAATTTCTGAGCCTGGGATCCAGAAAACTATGTTTTAACAAACTCTTAAAATGATTCATATACATGTTGAAGCTAAGAACCACTGACATTATTTTGAAAAGCAAGAAGTATAGAACCAGACTACTTATGATTGTATGGTCTGTAAAATACTAGTGGTGTGACTGAGCAATTTAGTTCATGTTTCTAAGTCCCAGTTTCTTCATTTATGAAACTTAAATAATAATAGTACCTGTATCACAGGGTTGTTTTGAGTTTTATGTAACACACATAGAAAAGGATCATAGCCAGCACTATGTAAATAACTAGAAATATACTTAATTTTTAATTAATACCTGCTAACGTACTTGGTATCAAAAACATTCACTAAGTAGCTCAATATTTTTGAATAATTTATTTTAATAATGAAGGCTAATAAATATCAAGTTATTGAATAGAAATAAAAATTCTTTTTGTAATCTGTTTCACCATTTAATATATATAAAACAGAAGGAAGGTGATGGAGAGCTCATATAAATATGATACAGTAAATTACACTGTTTAATGAAGATGATTTCATAGAGAATTCCAAGTAGATGCAATTAGTGCTACAAATTAGAAACTGCCAATGATGACTTAACAAAACATGATTTCACAAACAAATCAAAGGAGAGGAAAAAGTTCAGATGAATTTAAATCTCTCCATATAAATTTAATCTTGTGACAAATGATTCTCAAGAAAAAGCATGAGATGGTAATTCTTCATTCCCAAAAGTGGGGAAGCTTCAAAGTTGAGAGCAATTATCACAGAAGCTAGAATAGTCGATGAAAACAATAGAATTCATACACTTACATTTAAATGTATGAGAATAACTTTTACTGTTATTTGCTTTTCTATTCAATGCCAATGTTAATGAGAGTCATGCTGTATGGTTGCACCTGTGGCTGAGTAATCACAATATTTCTCATGGCAAGTTTGCAATGGGGGAAGGATGCAAAGGATCTGAGCAAAGAGAAACAGATGGTGTGTAAATGCCAAAGCAATAACCATACACGTTGGGGGAGGGTGTATATTTAAGTATCTTCATGTTCACAGCATGAAGTGAGGGCATCAACTGAAAAATGTAATAATTTTATTCTGTAGAATAAAAGTGCTTTCCCATGCATTCTCTTAGTTCTCACTATAATACAAAGAGTTTAATGTTGCTGTTGTCCCCATTTTTCTGCTAAGGAAACAAAATGAGAATTTCAGTTGTGTGACCAGGGTTCCATAGCTAGTAAGTGGCCTAGGTGGAGATAGGACACCTCCTTATGTTTTGTTCCAAGATTTTTGTTCATACTATGCCATACCCTCTTTTAGTTATGTAATTCACTTTCCGTTAGAATTTATATCCTAACAGGAAAAAAATGAAGTGTGTCTGCAATTAAGAAATATCGTTTTGCAATTGTATTTATAAATTAAAGGATTCAAATCCGTACTATAGAGAGCAGTGATTCTATGCTTATAATATCTGTTTTCTGATAAAAAACTACGTATTTATTTTTTAGTAGGTTTACATTTTGGAAAAAAGGTAATCCTATTCTATTGGACAGAAAAGGGTTTAAGTTTCTTGCCATGGGCAGCCCAGGACTCCTGAGACTCAGCACTGGAGCTGGGCACTCCTTGGGTGCTTACTCAGTAACAGGGCTGGAAAAGTTACATCATGTCTCTACAAGAAACCAAGCACTTCAAAGGTCAGGATTCTCAACCCTTGTGATATGGATGAAACCTGATAATAGAAATACCTCACCAGGCTCTAGAAAGCAGGGGCTTCATACATGTAACTGGTAATTAAACCTTTTATGAATCTGAAAGTCAACATTTCTTCTCTTGATATATCTTTTTATACAGATACTAGTAGCCCTGCACATGAATCTGTGCACAAGTAGCTCGCTGCCGCTTGCCTCAGCTGGCCACCCCACCCACCTCTGATGGTAGCTCTCCCAGATCCTAGCTTGATTCCCCGCCCTCCTGTAGCTCTCCTCCACTTGTAAATTGGCCATGACATTATGGCTTCTGGGCTAATTTGAATATTCCTCTATTATTATATTAGATAAAGCCTGCCTTTATTATTTCTCCTGTGCCTGAGGTCTTGATTTAGCTATCCCTAGGATTATACAGACCAACTTGATGCTGCCTCTGCCTGCCTGGTGCAAATGATTGTCCTTAATTTACCTTCCCTTGGATGACAAAGAGTGCTATAGACCCAATGTTTGGGTCTCCCCAAAAGTTCATATGCTGAAGCCTTCATTCCCAAAGTATTAGGGGGAAGGACCTTTAGGGGATGGTTAGGTTTTCATGAGGTCATTAGAGTGGATCATTCATGAATAGGATTTGTGCTCACATAAGAAAAAAAAAAACGAGAGATGATTTATCTCTGTCTTTCTACCATACAGTAAAAAGGCACCCATCTGCAAACCAGAAATTCTGCGAACCAGAAATTCTGCAAGCCTGCACCTTGATCTTGAACTTTCTGGCCTCCAGGACTGTGAAAAATAATTTTGTTATTAAGCCACCTAGTGTATGGCATTTTTGCTATAGTAGCCCAAACCAACTAAGACAGGGAAGTAAAATATTATAGTGCCCAAGACAATCTTTTGTTAGTGACTCCACTACCAATGGAGCTCTCATATCTTTAGAAAAGTTTGTGTAGCAGTTGAGTGGGTGGAGAGAGGCTATTGCAGATAATGAGAAAATGGGAGTAGAGACACAGTGAAAGAAAAACTAGATTTCTCAGTGGAAAAAGGATAATGTGATCTATTTATATGAATCTATTTTTGTTCCACTCTACTTAAGCTAAATTATTGAGCTTCTCTAAAGAACTGTTCCCTTATAGGACACAGTGTCCTTTGCCCTTCTTGCAAGACAAACCCTGCAGGCATATAGGAATAGAGATGTCGCCATGGGGATTTCAGGGACGAGTGTTACCACCATCATTACTCAGTTACATTAATACCCAAACTGTCAGGTCAATAATTATATCTGCCCTCTAACCATTCAAACCAAAGTATTCAAGCATTTTATCTTAAGAATATTTTAAAGTCCTATGTTCAGTTTTCTGATATTTACAAAATTTGTCTTCATTAACTTTAACTTTATGTGGTCTCAATTCTTATAGTAACAGCTTTGAGTTAACAGCATCATGGCCAAAGGGCAAATTAACCTAGTTTAATCACAAAGCTTGGTCATTCTTAATTCTGATGCTAAAGAAAACCAATGCTTTCTCTCATTAGTAATCAATTAATTGTGTTGATTGTGAGGAGTAGTCTAAAAGAAATTCAGACAAACTTTAATCAGATTGTGCTTTGTCTGGAACTTACTCCGCATATTAATAACTGTATGTTAAATGTAAGGTGTTCTCTGCAGTCTTGTAAGGTTTAGATTGCAATATTAAAGATCAATGGATGAGTTCAGAAAAGTTTTGTGTCCAATTTGTATAGATCAAAATGTTATGATCACTATAACCTACATATCTCTTTTTAGTGCAGTTATAGGAATGCTTAGTTTGATTACAATCATGTAGAAAGATTTTATATGGATATCTGCAAAATAAATAAATACTGTAAAACTAAAGATAATGATATGCATTATCTCATCTGTCACAATGTCATATGAGGTTGGCATTTTTTATTGTTCTTAGTTTACAAACAAGGAAACTAAGTCTCAAAGTTTAGTGGTTTTCCCAGGTTATATAGCAAAAAAATTACAGCGTTTAAAGTTAAACACAGATATTTACAACAACAAAGCCGATGCTTTTCCAATTGTTCCCAAATAATAAAGATATAAGCCAAATAAATTGGAAGCACAGATCTGATTCTCAAGTTCAGAAACAGAATAAATAAATAAAGTCTATGTTCTTAGCTACTGCCATTCTACATTTACTTGCCAACTTGAACTCTGGGGGAATCCTACAAAGACCTGTTTGTTAAATCTGTTTAAAACATTCACATTATGAGTTTCTAGAATTACATATTCTTTTGTGAATGGCAGAAAGATTAAATCATGGAGTTTAGAGTCAACCATATTTGTGTTTAATTTCTATCTGTGCTACCTAGAGGTATGAACCTAGGTAATAACTCAGTAACCCCAACTGTGAAAGGTGGGTAAACAAGCCTTTTGTGTAGAAGTTCTAGAAAATTGAATAACAGAAAGTCCTCAATGCTTTTCACCAAATACCTGCACTAAGAGCTGATAAAAGCTGTGGTTTTTATTTTTCCTCTTATTACATTTATACTTTATGTTGAAAGGCAAAGTCTACCAGTCATTTCACTGAAAACAAAACAAATGGTAAAAAGTGCACACACGTTGCTCCTGCTTACTTTGCCTAACTCAGGTTCCATTGATGTAATACATTGGTGTGTTCCCACACTCACAACTGGTTTTAATAGACTTAGTAATGTTCGCCGGATTCCAGAGTCCCTTCTCTGTAGTCTAATTTCTTTCAGTGGTACCACAGTTCTTCCAGTAGGCTGAAATAAAAGCGTTGAAATTATATTGTGCTGTTTTTCTTCTTCTGTATTATTGATTCCCATTTTATTGCCAAAATTTTACTCTCTGCAGAATATCTCTTATAATCACACACCATCACTATCCATTTGCTGATTTTCCTGTTTCTTAGTTCTTCAATACATAGTTCAAATAACACTTCACATTTTTTTTAATTTAATGAGTAAAGGTTTCAAATTAATATTCCCTTAGCATCTAGCAACATGCAGACCCCTACGGGACTCACACTCCTGTGTGAATCATCTAGTTTCCCAGTCCTTGCTTGTCTCCCAATTCCTTGTCAATAATCTTCAATGTCACACCCTCCTGCCTCTCACTCTCCTGGCTACTGGCTACAGCTAGGACTGTGTTAGTACCTGGATATTCTTCCTCTCTGAACTATGAAAGATCAATATCTGCAACTGGTAAATCACATCATCTCTCTCTCTCATAATTTTTTTTTTATTTCCTAATGGCTTCTATGCAGCTTCAAAGTTAGTCTTCCCTCCCTCCCCCCCTTGCTTCTTCTTTCCTTAGGCAGCCAGCCCATAATTTGATTCATTTCCTCATAGCATTTGTAGAAAGATTTCTCCCCCACCCCCCCAGTGCCACCGCTTTCATCTTCAGCCACCCTGTTATAAATATCTTGACAATTACACAATGTACTGTCAGAGTTCCTAGACCCATGCTGGTAGAGGAAGCTGTATAATAGAAAGTGACCATGCAGACTGGGGGCACCAGACAGTTTCATCTTCAGCTGGCCTCCTTCCTCATGGTTGTGCCTTAAGCTATAGAATAAAAACCAACATCCTTAATCTTGTTCTAATTCGTGCTTATTTCTCTAATCTTTTCTGGTACAGTTTTTCCCCCACACATCTTGTTTTCTAGCCACATTAAAAGGCTTTTCATTTCCCAGACAAGCAAATTGGTCTCTGCATCCTCTCCCTACAACTCCCTTCTTCACTTTCTTCGCCTTCCAGACTTTCTCTCAACCTTCAGCACTCAATCCAACATCCTCCTCTATGTGATCTTAACATTTTCTCTTGGGCTGAAGTAAAGATATTCTCTTCGGGCTCTAATAACTTCAAATGCATATCTAAATTTTAAAGTATGGCTGTATTGTATAGAAATACTTAGAATGAGAGTATTAAGCATGAGAGGTAAATGTATAAAAGGGATGCACTATAGCACTCAGGGCCTGATAAGTATTCAATAAGTTGATAGATGCTTGATGGATGTAATTGGAAGAGATTGAATATCTCGGGTGTTTTGAAATTCAAGTCATATGCAACTAAAATTAACTTTTTATGTGCAAATTTGGGTTCAAGATGGCAAACTGAAAATACATGTTTGTTTACTTATGTTACCAAATTTCTGTTGAGTTATAAAACAGTAAGCATATTACAGCTAACATGGAAGTAGCATACCACATCTATAGTGTGGGTGAGATATTGACGCAGAGGAAGTGCACTGAGGAATGGTGTCTGCAAAATGCCTAGGAAAAATAATCATACACTAAAATTCTAAGAATTCATTATTTAGATAAATTATCATTTTGATATAAGAACAAAAAATGAGAGTTTTAGACGTAGAACTAAGTGTTTTTAATATAATTTCTAAAAAAAATAGTTTGAATATGTTTTTTAGCAAAACAAGGGGTGACAAAGAAAACAGGAATATATGGGGACCCAAGAAACAGTGGTTTTAATCTGGGATATAAGTAATTGGAAGTTTCAGAATAATTTTTAGAAGACCTAGATGTCACTTGGTTCAGATTAAAACAATGGTTTATATATCAAGAAGAATGTGTGAAATATAGCAAACAAAATATAGCATAACTTAGAGGGTAATCAGGGTCATTTTGATTCTTTATCTGAGTTTTTTAATAATGATAATAAGTTGGTTAAGTTATTGAACATTAGCTTTACCTCTACTATTATTATTTACCGCTTTTTACATTTCCCTACACTATATGGACTTGTTTTATCTTCCCAACCAGACCATAAGCTACATATTCATCATTTTTATTAATGATAACTTAGCATAAACTTTCTTTTGATAGTAAAGAAATATAGTCAGTCTTTTGATAAGTGTATGATTTTGTTATCATGCTCTGTTAGGGAATAACATACACAGCTTAAATTGGTACAAGTTTTATATAGCAAATAAGAAATATATTCTTTACAATCTAAAAACTGAATTTTAATTTAAAATGCTGAAAATGTTATCTAGCTGAATGTGAATTAAGATTGATATTAGGATGTTGTGGATTTTCCAGTAGAAGTCTAAACAGTACAAATATGTCCAATTTGATTAACATGTGAGACATGAATCATGACTCATCTCAATATATAATGTGGTATTTAAAGTCATTCTGATCATTAACCAAAATGTAACCAGCTTCAAAATGATCCTATAGGCCTGTACAGTGGATAAACTAGACAAAATTGATATAATCACAATTAACATTATTGATAAGGGCAGATGGATGATTGTGTGGCTCCAGCAGTTACAATCTGGAGACACAGCATCAGGAAAGCTGTATTATGATAAGGATGCATAACACAAACCAAATCATTAGGGAACATCCTGCGAACTCAAAATGAAGAATATTCTATTCTTATTTTTTTTCCAAATATGTCAATGCCTTGAAAGACAAAGAAAGGCTGAGAATGGAAGAGGAGAACCAAGATGGCAGTGTAGGTAAACACCAGTACTCACCACCTCCCACAACCACATCAAAATTATAGCTAAAATACAGAACAACCATTATTCAGAACCTCCTGAAAGCTGGCTGAATGGAAGTCCTACAACGAGAGAAGCAAAGAAGAAAACACATTGAGACTGGTAAGAGGGGCAGAGGTGCTGGTCTGACACCCACTTATAGAGTTTGTTTGTTTGTTTGTTTTTAAATCTGGAGGGATATCTTGGCTTCAGAGGCCTCCCATGAAGAATAAGGGCTCCCAGACCCACACCAGACCCCCAGTTCAGGGTTCCAGAACTGGGAAGAGAAGCTCCTGTAACTTCAGGCTGTTAAAACCAGTGGGGTCTGTGGCTGAATGACACTGAGGCTGCTGGAGACACAGGCAGTTTTGTTTAAAGGGCCAGCACATGAATTTACACAGTTCTGCTCCCTCTGAATTCCAGCACTGTTATAGCTACTTGGGGGGTGGGGGTATCCAGGGACATATGGGGAGGAAATGTCTCACATAAGAACAAGAACTAAGGTGTGGCTTTCTCCTAGATGGGGTGCTGGCAGACATCATTGTTCCTGTGCTGAGACCTCCCCCATCACAGAGCTGATTGATAGGCATACTGTTTGCTTCACCCTGATGATTCCCTGAGACACCACCCCATCAAATTTGCACCCCACCCAAGCTATTTTCAGTGGCTTTTCCATATGAATGGCCTGTCTTGGCTCAGGTTCAGACTTTCCTAAAATCTCTCAAACAAGCATCAGCTGGCATCAGCAAGATCTGGCACTAGCAGCAGCCTGTATTGCTTCACAGCTTGACGTCACCCGAGTACTTCCAAGCCCAAAGCAAGTAGAAGCCATCCGCAGATTTCTCTGTAGCTCCTGCCAGGTGGCCCCAGGTGGTGGCTGACTTTGCACCTCCCAGGAGGCCCCAGAGCCAGTGTCCCCAGTGAACAGCTTCAGACTGTATCAGATTACAACTCTACACTTCCATAAGTGACACACTCAAGGGGCAGACTCAGTGAGCACCAAAACCCCACTGAAACAAGACCTGCTCCATAGGAGTATCTCCTACACAGCATCTTTTCCACTGTAGTCACAGCTGGTCCTCAAAGCCAATTGGCGTGGAGGTCAGCTCCTCCCAGTGATGCCAACAACATTCAAGGCTCAACTACAACGAGATTGTGCACCCAGCCCACACAAGGGCGCAGCTAGAGTGCCCAGCTCAGGTGATTGTGGAAGCCGAACCATTACAGGACACCTATTACTCTACCAATTCAAGGACACACAGCAGTTCCACCTAACACATAGAAACAAATATAGGGAAGCAGCCAAAATGCAGAGACAAGTAAATATGTCAATTGAAAGAACAGAAGAAATTTCCAGAAAAAGATATAAATAAAATGGAAGCAAACAAGCTACTAGGTACAGAGTTCAAAGCAATGGTTATAAGGATACTCAGGGATCTTAATGAGAGTTTCATAGGACTTAATGACACTTTCAAGGATCTTAGTGAGAATTTCAAAGACAAGGAAAAAGGAGAAGTCATAAATTAAGCATACACTAAGTGAAATAAAGAATAATTTACAGGGATTCAACAGTAGAGTAGATGATTCTGAGAATCAAATCAATAATTTGGAATATGAGGAAGCAAAGAAACCTAATCATAAGAGCAAAAAGAAAAAAAAAATCCTAAAATATGAATATAGTGAGACAACCTCAGCTTACCAACATTTGCATTATGGGGGTGCAAGAAGGAGAAGTGAGAGAGCAAGATATTGAAAACCTATTCAAAAAAATAATGACAGAAAACTTCCCCTATCTGGTAAAAGAAATAGAGAGTCCTAAATAAGAGGAACTCAAAGAAGCCCACACCAAGACACATCACATCATAATTAAATGCTAAAGGTTAAACATTCTAGAAATGTCAATTAAATCCATCTGATCCAGTGTGTCATTTGGAGTTCTTACTAATTTTTTGTCTGGAAGTAATATCCAGTGAAGTCAGTGGGGTGTTAAAGGCCTCTACACTGACTGTATTGCTGTGATCTCTTCCCTAAAATCCTCTATAAGCTGTTTTGTTTTTTTTTAATATATGTTTTTAGGTGCTTCTATATTAGGTGCATATATGTTTACCAGGGTTATGTCCTCTTGTTGGATGGATGCCTTTAATATTATGTGGTGACCTTTGTTGTCTCTTGTGATTGCCTTCAGTTTGAAGTCTATCTTGTCAGATATGAGTATTGCTACTGAGCTTATTTTTCATTTCCATTTTCATGGAAAAATTTTTAAAAGAAAAAGATAGAATCTTAAAAGTAACAAGAGAAGCCAAAACCGGTTTGGCTCGGTGGATAGAGCGTTGGCCTACGGACTGAAGGGTCCCAGGTTCTATTCCGGTCAAGGGCATGTACCTGGGTTGCAGGCACATCCCCAGTGGGAGATGTGCAGGAGGCAGCTGATCGATGTTTCTCTCTCATCGATGTTTCTGACTCTCTGTCTCTCTCCCTTCCTCTCTGTAAAAAATCAATAAAATATATTTTTTTAAAAAAGTAACAAGAGAAAAACATTTAGTTACCTACATGGGAGTGCCCATACAACTGTCAGCTGATTTCTCAACAGGAACTTTGCAAAGCCAGAAGGGAGTGGCAAGAAATATTCAAAGTGATGAATAGCAAGGACCTATAACCAAGATTACTCTAGTCAACAAAGCTATCATTTAGAATTGAAGGTGAGCTAAAGAGTTTCACAGATAAGAAAAAGCTAAAGGAGTTCAGCACCACC
This sequence comes from Myotis nattereri, assembly GCF_964212035.1. Taxonomy (NCBI): domain Eukaryota; kingdom Metazoa; phylum Chordata; class Mammalia; order Chiroptera; family Vespertilionidae; genus Myotis; species Myotis nattereri. The sequence goes on from NC_138076.1 coordinate 35,156,101, forward strand.
AAACAAATATGATATGAAATATGAAGGGAATGCTTTAAGAAGAGGAAGAAGAAGAAGAAGAAGAAGAAGAAGAAGAAGAAGAAGAAGAAGAAGAAGAAGAAAATGGCAATGAATACATACCTATAGACAATTGAATCTAAAAATCAAAATAAACAAACAAGGAATCTAATGAACAAAATAAACTGATGAATAAAATAGAACCAGAGGCATGGAAACGTAGAACAGACTGATGAATCTCAATGGGAAAGGGGAGGGGGAGCGGGAAGAGATTAACCAAAGAACTAATGTGCATATATGCATTACTATTGTTACAGAATTTACCAGGCAACTGAAAATTACACAGGATACCCGGAGATACAGGAAAAAAACCCTTTATTTCCAGATGTTTTACATGTACTAGTACAGTGACTCAGGGGGTCAGTTCTCCAAATCCTGAGTAAGCCAATATGGAGGAAGCTTTCTCTTTATACCCTTTGGTTTCTTTGTCCTCCATATATGGATCAGACTTCTGGATCTTTCACAGGTTTTGCAAAAAGCCCCATGTGTTGGGATGGGGGACATGAAACCATACCGAAAGGCCTAGGCTGGTACCAGCACTGATAATCCCCTCCGGGGGTTGTGTATTGTTCATGGTTTATGGTCTCTGTAAAATGTGAATAGGTCTTTTTAGGTAAATAGGTCTTGCAAGACCAGATAATTAAGGAAGGGGCAGTTAGACTATAAGCTAACAGGAATGTACTGATTAACCAGGTACAGAGTCAGCTGCTGATCTCCCCCCAAAAAAGTCTTATTTTCGTCATCACTATGGACACAGACAATAGGGTATCAAAGACCTGGAGTGGGGCAGGAATTGGATGCAGGAGGGGCAATAGGAGATAAAAAGGGGAATATCTGTAATACTCTCAACAATAAAAATTAAAAATAAAAGCTGAAAATGCTTTCCAAGTTTAAGGAGACTCAAAGAAACATTTTAACCAAATGCAGCATGTGATGCAATATGTGGTATAAAGGACATTATTCATTAGTCGATGAATTTGCAAAAATGGACTATGGGATTGTAGATCAAAATGTTCTATCAATGTTACATTTCCTGAAATGATAACTGTAATATAGTTAAGAAAGAGAATGCCCTTATTCTTATGACATATACATTAAAATATTAGAAGTAAGACATGCTATCAGTAATTTACTCTCAAAGTTATATGTGAATGCACACATGCACATCCACAATATGTGCATCACACGTGGATGATGCAATAATCAGTGAACCTTGGAAAAGTATTTATGGGAGGGAGCGCTCTGTACTCTTCTTGCAATTTTTCTGTAATCTTGAAATTATCTGCAAATAAAAGTTTAAAAAAATATCACCTCAGGGAAGATTAGCATAACACTATTTTAGGTTAATACATATTTACAAAGTTCTTGTTATTTATTGAAATCTACCCAACATCCTGGTTTTATACTTGGAGCTTAACCCCTCTGCTTTACTTATCTACTTGGCAGGTGTAAGTACGGGCACCCAATTGACATGATCTTGATAAATGCAAAATTCTAGGTGCTATCTAGTTGCCTTTTAAAATGTTACATTCAAGAAATCAGATTGATATGATAGTACTTTGAACTACTCACAGTCCTTTTGGAAACTTAAACAAAACTAAGCCCTCTTTTGATGTATACTTAGTAAACTAAAGAAATCATGAAGATGTATGTCTTTTGATGTTTATTTTATCAAAACAAATCATTAGATTTGAGAAAATATAAAATTGACAGAAGTGACCAATATAAATGACATATTTAGAGTGAGTTTTACAAAGGATGCCTATACAAAAGATTGAAAAAAAATGTTATTGGCTTGAAATTTGGGTATAATCTTTTCTTAAAATGCAGACTCTTATAAACACCTGAACAGAAGGCATTCAAATTAACAACATGGTGCTTTATTAGCAGCCTAGAAATTTTCTCTCTTGTTTCCCACTCCCGGCTTCTTCTTTGCTTCTGAGTCCTTCAGACTACGACTAAGATTCATCTGCACTCCACTTAATATGTGTAACCAGCTGTGATTTTATTTTTTGATGCTGCTACATGAAAAAAAGTTTTTTTTTTCTCTTGAGCTATAGGTGTTAATTGGTATCTTTGTATCTTGCTAATTAAGTTCTAGCAACACCTTTTCTGTCATCCTCGTTTGCATTTAATGAGCTCCCTTGTTGTATTAATTTATTGGATAATTAGATTAAACAAAAAAAGAGTTCAGTTTCTTTAGGCTTGGTTTCTGAAGATACACCTTAAACACTCAAAGATTGATAAAATGTATACATTACAAGAAAAAAAAATCAGTTCAGGAAGACATATACTTAATGTTAGCCTGCCCACTCATACTGATATTTTTTAATGAGATGATCATTAGCGATATACAAGAAAAGAAAAGATTGATTCAATGGCCCAGGCAATAATTGTTTTGGTGTGATAAAACAGAATCACATATGGTACTGCATGATGCTCATACCAGAAACCTTAGCAATATTTAAGCACAACAAACAAATTATCAGTTAATCAATGTGCCCTCTGAACTCTAATTATCATTTTTATTTGCATTTGCATTTGCTTTCTAAACTTTTTTTTTTATGTCCTGGGCCAGGCATTATTAAGATCTTTGCTATTTATTATGATATGAGAATTTGCTTGGTAAATGAAGAGTTGGTATTCATTGAAACTGCTTATTGTTTAATGTAATACTTTCAGTTCGTCAGCGGTTAGGGGACTTTGGAAATAATTTTGATTGATTCTGTTCTCCTGCTCCTACTCAAACTGGTTCAGGCAGATCGCTTTCTAACTCGTCCCATACCTTCGGAAAGGTCAATGTCATCTCTCATTGCTCTACTTTTGCCTCTCATTGAGCAGTGCGTTTCATGGAATTGGCACATTGTTCTTGACTTTTTGGAAATCTAAATTTTCAACGTAAAATTTTCTCATCTCTTTAAATATCTAGCAATCTTTAAGGTACAGCAAACATCCAAAAATGAAAATATCAAGCTATAACTATTCATACTAAATAGATAGGCACAAACTGAATAAACGATAAATTGTATTTAGTGAACAACAAAAGATACATTACTGTTGGAAAGTCATAAGAATGTACAATTTTCAGGTATTCTCTGATAGCTGTGATAACTACCATTGCTGCCCAGTTTCGGTAACATTGAGCCTCCCAGCTGGGATTAGCACATTTTAATAAGAAACCTTAAAAAGTGCAATAACGAATCCCCCAGGAGATGTTGTCAATGCCTTCTAAAGGAATAGTCTAATATTTCCTGGCTATCCACATTACATCAATACTTTGCTCTAGGGTAGAAACAGGTGTGTGGTGAGATTGTGAGCTTGAAAGCAAGATCATTTATCTCTGCTTGATCTTTTGGTGAAATGCATTAGAGTAAAAATTCTTTCCAGTGTCATTTGTCACTCAGGAATTAGAAAAGGGAGTTTTTTTTTTTTTCCAGGGTATTCAAGAAGAACCAAAATCAATACTAGACAAAGCAATCTAAAACTTCCATTGCCATTGGTTTTGCTCTGCCCCCAATGCTAACTTAAATCCCTCATGACTGTTACAAGTATAAAGGGGACTAGGAGACCCAGAGAGGCAATTGGAGACAGAGATAGCAGAGCTGTGAGAAGATTGTTTGCAGAAAATATTCTTCCCATGTGTGGACTTGGCCTTTGAAGCAAAGAATTACAACAGGAAATTAGGAATAGGCTGGCGCAACCTCATAAACAAGAGCAAAATTGTGTCAGCACATCAAAATATTTCACTAGATTGCCCTTCCCCTAGGAGGTTCACAGGTGGTATAATAAATGAAATCAGCAATCCTTCCTACATGTCTAGCATATATGATTATTTTGGCTCAGGCGACCATTAGTTATTTGTAAGCTGGGGTATAAATATAGACACTGGTTGAATATTTATGGACAGCTCTAGAAGCCACCTTCATTAATTTGTCTACATATGGGGAATATAGCGATGGGGGAATGGAAAATATTTACTCTGGGAGCCCATAATGTAATGCGTTAAATATGAATGTGCTCTTGGTGTGGAGGGTCCTGGAACTCTTGGTAGGTGTTGGGTCCCTACTGACCCTTTATCATTTTCTCTCTTCCTACAATGTAATATAAAACTGAAAAGCTGCCTTTAACATTTCACAAATTGTGATACTGCCAGACTCCTCTTCTAAGAAATTCCCTAAGTTTTTATCCAGGCACAATATATGTTGTTAGCTAACTTGTAGCAAGCCTCTCCTCAGGGCCCAACTAGGCATCATATTAAATGTTCTTTTGTCTTTGCAGAAGAATAACAATCTGAGACTCCTTTGTTTTTCACCTAACAATAAAATTAACCAGTTATAGAATTTATACTGTCATTAGAGAGCCATTGTTGCTGTTCTTTCAACAAAATAAACTACTCAAAGGATAAACAAACATAAAAATTAACACAGATAAGAATATCCTTTATGTGCATTTCCCCCTGGATATTAGATTTGGAATGTATTCAGGGAAAATGGTCTCAGTGTCAAAGATTGAATGCTGTAAGAAAAAGCTATCACCAGAAGAACTCTGATTTTCAACTTTCTTTTCATTTATTGGATAAAGCCTCATTCTTCTTTTGTATAAAGAATAATTATAGTGATTTGCCAGACTAAAGTGCTTGAAAAGTATTTGCTAAAATTTGGTAGAGGGTTTCCTTCAAATGTTATTCCACTCTGAATATTTATACAGTCAATTCTGAATACCCCCCTTCCCCAAGTTTAGATTACTTTTTTAAATCGCTCTGTTTTCTCTGATCCAAAGCAGCCACTGAATCATGTAAGAATTTTGCTTTGACTATCTTGATCTCCCACAAAGGGATGCTAACGTTTTATAATATTTAAAGGTAAATGAGTGAAGTGGCATCTCAGACTATTTACCTTGCAAAGAAGTGAGCTCCAAATCATAAAATGGTGTTCTGACCAAGACCTCAGTCAGAAGTGATTAAAGTTTAATCGATTTTCCAATAGAGATGTATTTTAGAGTTATCAAGTGGATTGAGTTAAAGATTCCTGGACTTCACTTTGACCTTCTAGGTCGAATAAATACAAGTGATTTTGAAAGTAATTTCCTATAATTCTATTAAATTCTACCAATCTAGTGTGATTTCTTAATTTCAAGAAGAAGCTATTTTTTTGTCCTTTTAAGTCATTTATCCAAAGTTAAATATGCTTTAGTGGCAGAGAAGGCTATGCTTTTTTAACTCCTAGTCCGGTACTTTAAAAAATGTTTTAAAAGTTGATAGGAAACATGTTGCTTATTGCTTTCCTGCATAAGGCCAGTCAAAAGGATATTTAGCCAAATAAGAAATTTAATATGTCTTCTAAAGTTAGAGAGTATTTAAGTAGCCTTGGAAAATATTAAAAAATTAATTTTTGTATTTCTGTCTTCTATAGTAACATTATTAACATAAAATGAGATAGCCTATCAAGTGCTCTCTGCAAATACCTAGAAATCCTTGGCCTTTAGGATGTCCATCTCATTTGTTAGAAGAAATATTAATACTGTTTACATCTTATTTTCTTTATAAGATAAAAAGATAGCTTTTAATAATATCATTATTAAATTGAAAGGTTAAATTGAGGAACAACAAAGAAAATGAACCATTTGAAAACATTTATTTTGAATATATTAGTGAACCCTAAAAAAACCCTTCAGTTTTTTGGGGAGAGAAACATAATAGACTTTGGTGAAATTCAAAATATCCTTGGAAAATTTAAGGGAATAAAAATAAAGTAGCAATTGCCATCACTCAGATCATGAGGGTTGACATCAAGTATATGCAAAGGAAAAGTGTAGTACAATTCAGTCTCCAAGTTCACTCCATAATATTGCGTCAACGAGGCATTTCATGGTCAGTCTTGAATGAAAGAGATATTGGGGACTGCAGTGAAGGTGTGTCTTGATTACAATATCCCATATATGAGAATACTCTGAAAACAACATCAGGGTTATATGGACTGTGCCATACATGAGACATCCATATCAATTAGGAATATGTTTGGCTATAAGTACCATATCTGCCAATAGACTTAAACAAGTGATATGATTATTTTCTTAATGGAAGAAAGAATCTTAAGTTAGGCAGTTCAGCTCCGGTTCCTCAATCCCTTTTCATGCATCTTTGATGTACCTCTAGTATAGGGTTTTGAGAGTAAAATGATGAAATGCCCTCTTCCCTTCACCTCTCTAGGGGCATCATCACATTATTATAGCTTTAGGATGATTGGATTCATAGTAATATGTAATATGGCTTATAGAAAAATAGTGGCAAGGAAGGGAGACAATCTTCCAAATTACTGATATTATAGTTTAAGGTAGAAAGATACAAAACTAGATGATGTCAGACAGAATGAATAGGCAATTTAAACTAGTCAGATAATTTGACAGAGCTAAATACTTATCTGTGTATTTTAATATATATATATAAAAATATATATATAAATATATATATATATATATATATATATATATATATATATATATATATATATATATATTTCAAGTAGTTACAGGGGATGAAGATTCAGTTTTAAAAATGTAAGCCAGAACTTGCAGCTTTAAGTCTTTTTTTATCAAACATTGCCATAATGATGCTGCATAATCATCTATCCCAAAATGTCACTACTGAAAACAACAAACACATTCTCAAGCTCTTTATTCTGGTTGGTTGGGATTTAGTTACTCTTGACTTGGTTTACCTGGGTGGATAGATCACTTCAGCCTGCAAGTTGGCTGACCTTGGCTCGTCATGTTTTTCTGAGGCACAGACTGAAGTGATAGGAGCAAACCACCCCACGGATGTTTTTCTAATGCAGGGACAGAAGTTTAGGGCAAACCAACTACGGGGAGATATTTGACTAGGTCCAAAGAGGAGGATTGGAGAAGTACATACCACCATTAAGAAGCCCTGGTAAGGATATTGGAGTATTGGAAACTCTCTGTCATTCATATAAAATCATTAAATACAGGGACCTACTTAAACCTTAAGCTGTCTGTGTCAAATGTATTTTTTTTTAACAATTAGGCTTGTCACTTTAGAAAGTTTGCAATAGTCAAACCAAAATAACTTTAGTGATTAAAAAAGTGATGTTCAAGTAGAAGAGAATGAAGAAACAAGCATACCAAGCTGGACCAATGTGTCTTAGCACAGGCTGGAGAGAGTAAGGTTTCTACTACCAGAAAGGAAATAAGCACTGGGGATTGCGATAAGGATACTGGCCTGGCTCTTCCTGGTTATGATTTAATTATCTTTAATGAAAGTACAATCATTCACATAACAAAAGCCACATTAATTATAATTTGGTATATAATTGGTTAATGGATTAACATAGACAATTTAAGATTTTAGCACTTATCTACAGGTATCATAATGCTTTTTTTCTGACAGTTTTTCTTACTGGTTTAGAGAAAGTAAGAGTTTGTTGTTATTGTTATTCTTATATGGAGTGAATATTTAGCATTTATTAGATGATAAAATCATGTTTATTTTACTGTTCATATCTTCAGAGGCACTAAGCTAAAAGAATACCCTTATATTTAGCCACCATGTATACATTGACACAAATATATTTATTGAATTTATTTTGGTCCCTTGATTGTCCAACAAAGAGCTCTACTCACTGATGGCACTGGACTATAAGAAAATTAGAAAACTATTTACTTTTACAAAAATAAGAAAAGAAAAAAAACCCTTATGAGATTTAGATAACTATTTTATTAAAAATTAGCAAGAATTTTAAGTTATAGTTTCCTATGTTGTAAATTATAAATTATATATTATTTTTATAATATTAGAATATTTTCTCTACCTTTTACACTCTTAAGTTCTATTATAGATATACTAGAGGCCCCGGACATGGGATTCGTGCACTGGTGGGGGTTGGGGGGGCGTGGCCTGTGGGGATTGGCCCACTGTGGGAGCGCCGCTCATCCCGGTCAGTTAAGCGGCTGTGGACCTGCCCTCTGAGCAGCTGCTTCCTGGTCCGGCATCTTCCATGGAACCAGAGTACTCGTCTCTCCAAGGGACCTGGTCAGGGCAGGGCCTAGAGACAATAGCACTAAGAGACAATGGAGTAGGCCTCAGTCCTGTGGCGGCCAGGAACCCCCCTCCCAGCCTCCAGGGTCAGCTCTGCAAGCCCAGCAGTGGTGCTGCTCAGCCTGCCGGCATCCAGAGGAGGTGGCAGGGAGCAAGGAGGAAGAGCCTGGGGCAAGGAGGCAACAATCACAGTCGGGGTTCCTGCCCATTGGTCCAGGGTTCAAAGCAGGAGCAGCAGCTCATCCTGGTCAGCCGAGCAGCACTCCCACTATGGTAGTGCACTGACCATCAGGGGGCAGCTCCTGTGTTGAGCACCTGCCCCCTGGTGGTCAGTGCGCATCATAGTAACTGGTCGATTGGTCGTTCTGGTCATTCAACTGCTAGGTCGCTGGGCTTTTATTATATAGGATTATTTTCAACCTATGAACTAACTTTTAAATATTATATTCTTATGTCCATTTCCCTGTTAGGGAAGCAGCCTTTATTTATAGAGAGTGGCTGTTTTAGCAGCTGGCTCAAAAAAAAAAAAATCAGTAATACTAATCACATCTATTACTAGTAGATGATTAAAATGCGAGGACTGAATCACTGAAGCATTAGATCACTTAATTTATCTAACCTAGTTTTTCAAGTTATTATTAAAGTGTATTAACTAGAAGGGACATCAAAAGGAATCTATTGCAACCTAGCATTAAAAATAGGACTCTCCTCACCAGCATTCTCAAATGAGCTGAAAGGTAAAACCCTAGTTACATTCTCATTAAGTATGTAGATTAGAAAGAAGTCTTTGAGTGACATTTTTAAGAAACACTGTTAAATGTGAGAAAGGACATGACTCATGTTAGGAAAAGAAAGTCATGTAAATTAAAAGTTCAAAAACTTCATAGGAGAATTTTACCAGACCAAAATTAGCTACAGAAATGAAGAGTAAAGTAAATGTAATTGCCTAAAACACATAAAAAAATAGAACAAATAAAAGCAATGAGAATGGATAATGCTAAGAATGGCAGGAGAATTAATCCCAATTTCTTAATTACTTAGAAAATTTTATACTAATCATTTATCATCTGAGCAGCATAGTTGGTTAAATAATTAAACTTTTTAAAAATATAGTTTATTGATTTTTTACAGAGAGGAAGGGAGAGGAATAGAGAGTTAGAAACATGAATGAGAGAGAAACATCCATTAGCTGCCTCCTGCACACCTCCTACTGGGGATGTGCCCGCAACCAAGGTACATGCCCTTGACCGGAATTGAACCTGGGATCCTTCAGTCTTCAGGCCATTGCTCTACCCACTGAGTCAAACCGGTTAGGGCTAAATAATTAAACTTTAAAAATTTAGTGACTTACACAAAAAAGAACATAGATTACATAGAAAGAGATGAGTGGCTTCAATTATCAGGTGATATTTCTATGAGTAATTAAACAAAATTGTCAGGAAGGATTTATTCAATTGTTCATAGAAAGTGTAGGTACATCATGGGCATTTGATATTTTTTACCTTTGGTTTCCTTTTGTTTTTATCATATCTTAAATTGGGTGGAAGCAATTTCTTATTCACTAATTTTTTTTTCTTAGGTTTCATATAAAACTGTTATTTTATTAAACAATAAGTAAAGACGTGTTTTTTTTTTCCTGATTTATGTAGCTGCAATACTTGGTAAAAAGAAAATTACCTTAAAAATGGAATTAGGTTTTGTTGACATGGTCTGATTATCTTGCCAGTGCATTTGCTGCATTCATAATAGCCACTATTACTCTGATTATTTTCATATTGCCTTGTTCCCACCAGTAGAACACTTAAATAATGAAAAACAGAGGATACAGGGAAAATGTAATATTTCTTAGTTTTCTTGTGCAAAATTCCTCTTTAGTCAGTGCATGCTCAGCTGGAAGAAGTAATTTATCAAATATCCTTCCCCACCAAACAGTGTTGATACTCATTCAAAGATTTTTTTTGCACTAAAAATATCCATTAGTTTTGTGCTGACAGCACAAGTAAATCCCAATGTCATTGGATTCTAAATTACTCTGAGGAGTACAGTCAGAAGGAACAAGACAAACTTATTTTTGCAATGTCATTCATCAATCTAATGGCAAACAAGTGTATCCGTTTTAATACAGATAGTTTCTATCCAGCTATCTGCTGTCCACTCTTTGATGGAAGCTCTGTAGGAAGGCTGGCTCTTCACACGCATTTAAAATGGCTGCTAGCACCTTCTAGTGCACGTGCGTCTTCACCGGCATCCACTGTGCAAGAGTGAGTATATTTTTCCAAAATCTTTGAGTCAGAAAATTCCTGATAGGACAGTTTAGGCCACAAGCACACCCCTGAACCAATCATTATGACCCAGTGAAACTAATATGCTAATTGGCTCACCTAGAATCCTCTGTGTAGAGAGAGTTTCACCTACTAGTAAAACACACAGATCTCAAGTTGTGGAGGATTGGTTCCCTGAACAAAACTAACCTAATGCTTCTAAAAGACTGGGAGATACATGCTGAGAGGCAAACAATAAAAACATCATGATTATAAATGAGACTTGCCGGCCCCACATCCTCTACTTTTTTGTTTCACTAAAATAGAAAATCTTCTGTGATTCAGAGTTCATCCAAATAACTACATTTCCCTTTGATGAAAATCATTGGCAACATGCCAACATAGTAATTATGCCTGATTGCCCTTCTTTAAGCCTTTACCTATATTCATTTCTAAAGCTACAGAATTAACATTATATTTGGTGTTTGCCTTCCCACATACCATCATGAGAAGGTGTATACAATGGGCTAGGAAATACAGATATGAATATATTTGTAGGATGTAGTTCCCAGAAAGCATTAATATTCTCACGGACTCTTTTTCTTCTTTTCTAAATCTATTTTTATTATTTTATAATTTAATTTAATTTTTCCATCACATTTTATTCCCTTTATGCCCTCTACCATCTCCGCCCACTCCCCTCTACCCCTGAAATCACCACATTGTTGACCATGTCTGTTGGAAGCCATCCACCCTGGCTGCTTGAGGCAGTCCCTGCAGGGATGTTTCAAGGGACCTGGCATATATGGCATATTGTTCTTAATATGTTTGCTCCCCTCTTAACAGCTATGTGTTTTATTTTTTTTTATTTTTTTTTAAATATATTTTATTGATTTTTTACAGAGAGGAAGGGAGAGAGAGATAGAGAGTTAGAAACATCGATGAGAGAGAAACATCGATCAGCTGCCTCCTGCACACCCCCCACTGGGGATGTGCCCGTAACCCAGGTACATGCCCCTGACCGGAATTGAACCTGGGACCTTTCAGTCCGCAAGCCGACGCTCTATCCACTGAGCCAAACCGGTTTCGGCAAGCTATGTGTTTTAAACAGGACCACCTCCCTGAGAAAGGTTGTTTCCCCCGAGGGGTGGTTGGTCGCTTTGATCTTTGCTTGGAGTGACCTCCTTCAGTTACTTCCTTGTAGCTTAGTGGAGCAATAGAGTAACCTTTGAATGGAGATAGGACGCCCCTTGGCCTTTTGTATAGAATGGATAGGATTGGGACCAAATAGTATAAATACAGATGCTAGATGACAATAAAAAAGAAGAACCTGGCTATAATGATCACCTGAACACTGCCTCTATGTCATTCATTCTTCGCGGACTCCGTCCACACCTTTGGGAAACCCTTGACCTGCTGGGGCTGGACCCCAGCAACCATGTCCATGAGTTCACTATTTTTTTTAGCTCAATACTTCCAGTCTCCCAACCTCCTCCCTCATCCCAGCGCTATCTGCCTGCTCTCTATCTATAAGTCTGTCTCATTGACTCTTAAAGGATGAATGGGGATCATCCATTCCGATAATGGGAGCAAGACTTCAAAGCAGTGGGCAGCGTAATGCCATAAGAAGAACTAAATAGAATGGCATTTTCAAAGAACGTCAAGTCACTCTATTGCTTGACCCAAAAGTATGAGGGGATAAGGTGAGGCAATAGCCTGTAGGAATTAAATCTTGAAGGGTCTTAGTATATAACCCAAGTGAAATCTGGAGATGTATTTCATCATGTGTGGAACACCACAATAAAATTTTTCATAGATGAACATTATTGTTTTCACCTATATGAGGACTCATTTTGGCAATAGTGTGGAGAATTACCTGGGTATAGTAAGAACATCGATGAGGGAGTATGGAAGCTACTTCCAAAATCCAATTGATGAAGTCCAAACCAAGGAGGCAGAAGTAGGTTTGATGAGGTGCAAATTCAGGAACTCTTTAGTAGACAGATTCTATAGGGCTTGGAAGAAAATTAAATATAGTAGATGAGAAAATGAGAAGCAGAAAAACATAATCTTGTTTTCTCATTTAGTATGTTGATATGCAGTAGTGTAGTACATTGATAGAAACAGAGATTGTACTTGACGGAAAAGGCTTCACAAAGAAATGAGTTCACTTCATATATTTTAAGTATGAAGTGTGTGAGACTTTTTTTGCATGGAGGCCCAACAAGCAACTTATTATATTTGTCTGGAGCCCTATAAAAACTACGGGTGTGAAGTATTTTCTTGAGAGCCGTCAGTGTAAGTGTGGCAGGCAAAACAATGAGAATGAATTCAAAACACTGAGGAAGGGTGTTTTGAATGAGAAGGAAGCAAATAGAAGAAATTTGGATAATGCTCAGTATTTAAGGAATTAATTAAGGATAAGGAGTCAATCAAGGAGCTGAAGAATGAAAGGTCAGGGAAATAGGAGAGAAACTAGGACAGAACCACCTGGTGAAAGCAAAGAGACTAGCAAAGTATATAATGAGCAGGTACCAAGCAAAATAAACAACAATGTTTTTGTTAAATGTTGCTATGTCCATTTCTAGTCATTATATAGAGCAACTTCACATTTGAAGTCACAATCTCCTGTGAACAAAGTATTATTAACTGAACATTTTATTGTTGGCTTTTTGTTGTTTTTTTAAGAAATGATTTATTGATTCTTGGAATCACACTACTGCAGCTGGGATTTCTTTGGAGATCTCTAAGCCTCATCCTCTATTTTCACATATCACAATTCTGAGGTGCGGGGAGTATGTCAGGTTTTATTCAAGGTCACATAGTTGTTAGCTGGCCACTGTGTCAAGACTAGAATTCCATTATCTCGATTTCAGATCATTTCTAGAATCTTTAACAATTTACTTTCCAAACAAAGTATCTTTTTATTTTTTAAAACAGATAAACTCTTTTATATCAGGTCCCCCATTTTTTTTAATCTCTTCATTCTTATCAGCTATCAGTTCAGCCTTTTCTTTTCTTCTCAGCCTGAATAGAGTGAGTACCAATCATTTCTCTCCTGTCAACATAATTGATTCCATCACCTTTTATCCTTTACCTCTACCTGACCCTGAAAATTACACATCAAAAACAATCCTATGATCTCCTTTTGGTCTCCACACCTATGTTACTAAACACAAGCTGCAATTATGTGAATTGGTTATAATTCTTGCCATCTAAACCTTTCTTGAGTAAACAGTGCTTGCAGATTCCCCCCCCCCGCCCCTTATACTCAGTGAGAATTTACTGTGATTTTCCTACGTGGTTATACCTTTCCTAATTTTTAAAGTTTATTTTTAAACTCTCCTTTCCTGAGATTTAAATGAAATTTACCTACGACTTTAGAGGTAGTAAACACTGCTGGGAAGGAACACTCTCAACTGCAAATGTGATTAGAATCACACCAATTTATATCCTCCTTCTTTATTCCATTTTATCTCCCTGTCTATTTTTCTATGTCAATCCATTTCAACCTCTTTCACTGCTTTAAGAATCACGCTTCAATAGCCATTGCCCCTCCATTTCAAATCACCAACATCTCACACTCTACTGGGTCTTTTCCCTCAGTTAGTAACCACAATCAAGTTTTACTTAAAAAAATTGAAAGTAAATTTCTACAATTTTATTTTATTTCTAACTTATTACACTTCCCTTCCTCTGCCTCTTTTCTTTCTTCTTCCTCTACTCTTCTTTTTATTCTTTCTCAAAGGCAACAATTTTAAAAACCTGTTCTGATTGTATCAGCTTTCTCACTTCCAAATCATCCCTCAATTCACTTAAATCCACTACAAATGACTTCCATGTTCATTGTTAAGTTTAAGTTGACATAGATTCACAAAGGATGTTTTGGCAATGTAATTTGGAACTGTGGCCATCAGATAATACTTTGACAGCAGTGAAGTCAGTCCAAATCAATATTTCTTAACTCAGCACATTTAATTTATATGGGTAGTTAAAGGTATTTGCATATGTAAAGTCCATATAAGACCAATTGAATAATAATTTTTGTCAGTGGAATTCAAGCATTAAGGTATTAAGAAATCTCTCTGTGTCATTATAATGTTCAGTAAAGGTGGAGATCCTAGGATCTAAACATTGACAGAATAAAGTGAGGAGAAAAACTATAATTTTTTCTAAACAAAGGATTATGTGAGGTTCAATCAATACCACTGATGGAAAAAGAGGATAGAGAACTTAAAGAGAAAAGGTTCTGTATACAAATGCATTGGTAATAGAGTTTGGAAGCAAAAATAGGGCGACAAGGCCATGTAATATTTCTGATTAAAAAATGAGGGCCTCTCAAAGAAGAGAAATGTCCTTGAAGAAGAACCAAATCTTAGTCAATGTAGAGTGTTAGGAATTTTTTAATAAAGTTTGAAAATGCAAATTAAGTCTTTCACAGTAGAACTTATTCTATAAACTGAAAAAAAAAAGTGAATGGAGCTAGTCTGTAATGGAAAGATGATCACAAATGAGAAAATTTAACAAATACAGTGATTAGAGTGGTAGAGGACAGATAGATGATTTCTAGGGACTGTGTGGTTTTGACCTTCATATTTCTGTTCAATGATATTCACTGTGGCTTTGATTCCAGTCCAGATATTACTTTATTAGGGAAATTTAAAGACACATTTTCTCTTCTATCATGGAAAAGGACAGATCCCCAAAGGGTAAGTGGAGATTGTATGGAGAACTCCATGGACAGTGGTAGGGGGAACAGTAATCCATAGCTTGTGGAAATATTGGCAGCCTGGTATCAGGAAAAAGCCTCCATAAAAAACAATTGACAAATATCTGTTACAAAAAGTAGAATTTGGTCAATTATATAAGTATGAACTAAGAATTTCCAATATAGCATTACTGATTCTTTCTGTGTGTGCATATGTATGTGCAGACAAATTTAGAGCTAGAATAAGTGATTAAAAAGTATCAGTAGGACTTAAAAACTGAATTTAGACTGTACCTAATAGGACTTTCCTTTCTCATACCTACCAGTGTTTTCTCCAGAATTCTTGGTAAGCTACTCCTAAAGGTTGTGGTCATAACTCCACTATTTATGGTTCACCATCAATGTATATAGATTAGGCTTAAATAATAATAACAGCTAATTTTTACAGAGTCTATACAGCAGGTACTGGACTAAGACCTCTATCAGAAGTCATTAATTAGTCTATCTATACTAATAATAGCCTAGGTGGTCGTCACACCCTGATGTCTGGATGTCCTCACGCTGTCACAAGAAGGCTGTGTACACAGAGGAGGTGGGGCCAGGTGGTTGCTCCACGTGGTGAGGCCTGGGGGTCCCACGGCTCTGTGTGGCTTGGAGAAGTCAGGTCCCAGTGTCTCCGCCACCTCGGGCGGGGAAGGTGGGTAGCAGTGGAGAGTTCCCTCTGCCTCGTGCAGAGGAGAAGCTGCTCCGTGCGGCTTCTGCCGGGGTTCCTGCAGTCTAGCACCTACCGTGGAGACAGGACCCCTGGCTCCGGTCTACCTCTTTGGGGCAATCCATCGAGGAGCCCCAGATGGGTGGGTGGGGCCTACCTATTTGGGGAGATCGATTTCAGGGCTCCCGCACTATGAGAGGGCACAGGCTAGGCTGGGGAAGAAATTTTGTGCACTGGGCCACTAGTCTATACTAATAATAGCCTAGGTGGTCATCACACCCTCATGCATCACGCCCTAATATCATCACAAGATGGCCATCCAAGATGGCGGCGCCTGGCCCCAGACCAAAGGCAGGAGGTGGCGCCGGGCCCCGGAGAGAAGGTGGGAGGCAGTGGTCAGAGCAAAGGCCCGCAGAGGGAAACTGGTGCCAGCAAACCAGCCGACCCCCTCCCATGCACCAAGCCTCTATCCTATATAGTAAAAGGGTAATATGCAAACTGGCCATAACAGCAGAAAGACTGGGAATGACTAGTCACTATGACACACACTGACCACCAGGAGGCAGATGCTCAATGCAGGAGTTGCCCTCGGATGGTCAGTGCGCTCTCACAGGGGGGAGCTCTGCTCAGCCACAAGCCAGGCTGACGGCTGCCAGTACAGCAGTGGTGGTGGGAGCCTCTCCTGCCTCCTCAGCAGCACTAAAGATGTCTGACTGCAGCTTAGGTCTGCTCCCTGCTGGCAAGTGGACATCCCCCCGAGGGCTGCCGGGCTGCCAGAGGGATGTCTGATTTCCATCTTAGGTCCAATCCCCCAGGGAGCAGGCCTAAGCCAGCAGGTGGTAATCCCCCAAGGGGTCCCAGACTGAGAAAGGGCACAGGCCGGGCTGAGGGACCCCTTCCCCCAGAGTGCACAAATTTTTGTGTACCTCTAGTATATAATAATATACTTAATATATTCATTTAATAGTGAGATGATTTACTCTTATTTAATGTTTATATTTTTTGTATAATCTTAACTTAAAGAACCTTTCAAGATATCATTAATAATGCTTATTTTTACTGCGTATTATTACTATCTGAGCCTCTCAGTCAAAAGGCTTATACTAAAAAATGGTTAAAACCTGAAAGTAACATCATTTTCTGACTGCTGCTAGCAGCTGTTTTAATAATGTTTATTTGGGGATGAGATATGATTATATATACATATATGTGTATATATATATATATATATATATATATATATATATGGTTTTTTTTTGAAAAGCAATTAAGGGTAATATAAAATTAATTGATAACAAGCCTCCAAATGAAATTTTTATTTTGGAAATTAAGAAATCCAAATTCCTGCAATACAATCTATAATAATAATAAGGTAATATGTTAATTAGACCAGACATCTTCCAGACATCATTTTGGAAGTTCTTCCTGAGGAAGCCAGGGCCAGAGGGAAGCCAGCTAGGATGCCGGGTGCCTGCGGGCGGCCTGGGGGAAGTCAGTCCATGTCCCAGGTGCCTGCGTGTGGCCCAGTGGAAGCCAGCGCAGGTCCTGGTGCCTACCAGCAGCCGGAGGAGGAAAGCTCGGGAAGCTGATGCTGGCAGCCTGGGTCCCTGGTTCAGGAGGGAAGCCAGTGCTGGCAGCTGGGGGAAGGAAGGCCTACTCTTGCATGAATTTTTGTGCATTGGGCCTCTAGTCTATCCTATTTAATAAAAGAGAAACATGCAAATTGGTGTCACTCTGCTATCCTTCCCATTGGCTAATCAGGACAATATGCAAATTAACTGCCAGCCAAGATGGCGGCCGGCAGCCAGGCAGCTTGAAGCGAACATGAGGCTTGCTTGCTTCAGTGATGGAGGACTCCAATGTTCCCCGCCTGCCGCTGCCGGACTCTGAGCTTGCAGTTTGAAACATTGTTACAAATATAGAAGCTAAACAAACCAGATACCTGCTTTCAGCAGCCTAGGCCTAAGAGCTGGAGCCAAACCTCAGAGCTAAAGCTGGCCCAGAATTTAAAAAAAGGAAAAAAAGAGCAGTTGGGAGCTTCAGTCACCCACCAGCCTGAAAACAGCCCTCAGCCCCTCACCCAGACTGGCCAGGCACCCCAGTGGGAACCCCCACCCTGAAGGGTGTGTGACCAGCTGCAAACAGCCATTATCCCCTCATCCAGGCTGGCCAGCCACCCCAGTGGGGACCCCCACCCTGATCCAGGACACCCTTTAGGGCAAACCAGCCGGCCCCCACCCATGCACCAGGCCTCTATCCTATATAGTAAAAGGGTAATATGCCTCCTGGCACTGGGATCAGCGTGACAGGGGGCAGCGCCCAAACCCCCTGATCGGCCCTGCTCTGTGCGTGACAGGGGGTGGCGCCGCAACCTCCCTATCAACCCTGCCTTGAGTGTGACAAGGGGTGGTGCCCCAACCCCCCAATCGGCCCTACCCTGAGCATGACTAGGGGTGGCATCGCAACCTCCTGATCTGCCCTGCTCTGTGCATGACAGGGAGCAGCGCCCCAACTCCCCTATCAGCCCTGCTCTGAGCCGGACCAGGGGCTGCACTTAGGGATTGGGCCTGCCCTCTGCCACCCAGGAGCAGGCCTAAGCCAGCAGGTCATTTTCTTCCGAGGGGTCCCAGACTGCGAGAGGGCACACGCCGCGCTGAGGGACCCCCTCTCCCCCCCGAGTGCACAAATTTTTGTGCACCGTGCCTCTAGTATATATTTAAAAGCCTAAGTTACTTTTACAACCAGACGACCAGCTGGTAGCTATGATGCCCACTGATAAGCAAGGGGCAGATATTCAATGCAGAAGCTTCCCTCTGTGGTCAGTGCACTCCCACAGCCAACCTCCCATGGCCGGCCAATCTCCCATGGTTCCTTCCCCTGGACAACTGACCCCAATGGGCCCCGATCGGCTGGGAAGGACCCCACTCATGCACAAATTTGTGTACTGGGCCTCTAGTACTATATAAGAATGCCATATAAACGGTGAAGTATCACTTCCTACTGAAATTTTCTCTGGTTTTTTTTTTTTTATAGTTATTTTTTTCAGCTATATCTTAAAAGATCAGTAATTTTCAAAGGAGGTAATATGGAGCAAGAAATGTT
The DNA here is from genome assembly GCF_964212035.1 of Myotis nattereri. Classification (NCBI taxonomy): domain Eukaryota; kingdom Metazoa; phylum Chordata; class Mammalia; order Chiroptera; family Vespertilionidae; genus Myotis; species Myotis nattereri. The sequence goes on from NC_138076.1 coordinate 35,174,994, forward strand.
AGGTGAAGTGTAAGGATTAACAAATATTCATGATAGTTCCAATAATTTGGAATTGTTGGAACGGAGCTTTCATAGAGTTAATAGTGAAAGTTAATGCCTGAAAGTGGTTAAATCATGAATTGCAGTGTCACTAAAATAATATCAAAGAATCTAAGCTTTGCAGGTAATGTGGAACCTCTGAAAGCTTCTGAGAATGGACTCAACAGATGAGAAGTAGCATTTTAGTACCAATGACTGGTATGTACTGAGGGTTGGAGGTAAGTCCCCAGTCAGTAGGTTGTTGCAGGTGTCAGTCTTATGTACCACTTTAGAGTATTGGCAGGGTATGAATGTGAAAAAAAAGTCAAGATGCCTGAATGAACAGTTCTTAGCGGTTTCATGAGGGGATGGGAAGAATAAATGGAAGTCAAAAGTTACTTCATATTTTTATTCTAAGTAAATGACTGAGACCTGATGCCAAATAAATAAATAAGAAGGGGGAAAAGTGACATTTAATATAACTGAATTCTCCTATGAAGATGGAAAATTATTTTTATTAATTTGTCAGGTACTCAGCATAGTAAGAGACTTCTCTGAGTTCTGGGGTCTCATGTTCCTATTCCCATTGATTTGGAGGATTACATAATCCAATGTAGAACTTAAATGTGTGATAGATCCTATTTTTCAAACAGCAGATACAAAACTTTCAAGTTGAGAGGATTTGATATCTAGCTTTTAATATTCAAAGACATGCATTGGTACAACTTCTCTGCTCATGTGAATACTTTGTGACATTTTCTCACACTCATTATATCACGTCTACATTCCTGCTGTTTCATAAAATTCAACCTTAGTTTTGAATATCATGAATTCAATACTTGTAAAATATTACTGAAGAAACCTTGAAGCTCCAAGTAATGCAATGATCAGTGTCCTCCAACTCAAGATAATATATGAGAAGTTTTCTACCCACTTAATTATTCTTAAGAGTTTGAAGCTGCCCAAGTTTTTAAAAATGATATGTGAAACATAGCTGCTACTTGGTGTAAGCTGGTTACTAGAAATCTGTATTAAACTGCTGTATTGGAAATTGCACCTAAAATATATTTAATTGATATATTAAGTGATTTGAGAATCTTACTCTTACTCTGGGTCAGGGGATCAGGTAGCTTTGGATGCTTTTGTGAATTGATTCTTTTCCTGCACTTTCGCTTACCAAATGAGTTGCCTGTCACAGTTAAGTTTTGCTTCATTATAGGGCTAAAGTGGTCAGGAGATTAGCTAATTTTTATAGTTTGTATTCTCATTTATAATATTTATCAAAATAAAAGTTTAAATGACTTTGTATCTTGAGTTTATTTAATTCGTGGTTCTAACATAAAGTCTGAAATCTAATACATTCTGATCAACCTAAATTTGAAAGAATAAAATACAGTACATACACATATATGAAGGACCAAAGAGCCAAAAATGAATAATGTTAGCCACCCTGTCTAAGCTCTAATAGGGTACACATTTAATGTTTTCTTCTTAGGATACTTTTCCCATTTGTCTAAGAGCCACATGTTCCAAAAAGAGGTTTCACCTTTCTGGATTCTAGAGTAGAAAGGCATTCAGAGCAAAACCATAACCAACCCACAGCAGAAATTCAAAATGACCAAGAAGTCAATGATTGTTGTAAGCCTTTGAGATTTGGGGAAAACTAAATGAAAAAATATGATATTTTCAGATTTAAATTCAATCTCCATCTAGTCTCTTAGCTTTTTACCAATATATGTTAGCTTGAATTGTTCATTTATTTTCATAGGGCGGAAAAAGAAGAAAACCAAAAACAAATTATCCTATTTTCTCCTTAGCTATTGAGTGAATTACAAGCTTTAATTTCCTTCCTGTGTGATTCCCATTAGCTTCAATAATGCAGCAGTCTCTCAATTAAAACAAAACTGAAAGCCACACTAAATCCTACTAAACACTGCATCTAACATGTCCCTATTGCTTATAACAAGGTTTGCAAACAGTTTTCTTTTTTCCATTTCCGTTTTGTCAGCTCCCATGACCTCCTCAGCCTTCTTTACTTGTGTTTCAATTCCTCCATGCGCTTAAAGTGTTTAATGTGTTTAGTGATACACATGTCTCTAAAAGCAATGGATGTTTTTTCAGCCCTCAGTTTTCTAGGATACCCATTCATATTTAACTTTTTGGATCATTCCAGCCTTCATGAAATATTTCCAACTTTCACTTCAGTGACAACTATATCATCTTTTTTTTTTTTCTGCCTCTGTTCCAGACTAGCCTCTATCCTTAAATGTTGTTCCTTCACAAATTAATATTTATCTAAGTGAATATTTAACATTTTCACTCGAAAGGCTCAAGATACATCTCAAATACTGCCATCTCTGAGACAAAACACATGAATTTTTCCCCACAGATCAAAACCTGTCACTATGAATTAGTTTTAAGGTTTAGATCTTCATATAATCATAAAGTATTTAGCTGTAGCAGAGACAAGGCGGGGGGGCTAGTTCCCAACAGTTGTATAATTTTCACTCCCATTAGCAATGTAAGCTCTTTGAGTCATTCTAGTAGGTAGGTATTAATTTGAATTTTCTTGATGAATAATGATGTTGAATGTCTTTTTATGTACTTAGCAGCCATATCTCTTCTTTTGCAATGTGCTTGATGGAGAATTAATTTTTATTTATTTTTTATTGTTGACAGTATTACAAATATCCCAAATCTCCCCCTCTCCCTCACATTTGCCCCTCTCCTCCCAGCCCCTGCCCCACCCTTCATCACACTACTGTCTGTGTCCTTTGGTTACGCATGTATGCATATGAGGTCTTTGGTTACTTTAATTTTTAATTTTTTGTCTCAATGTTATTATTTTAAGCATTCTTTACATATTGTGGATATAAGTCCTTTACCACACGTGCGCGCGCGTGTGCGCGCACACACACCCACCCACACACACACACACACATTTTTTTTTTTTTTTGGAAATATTTTTCTCCCAGTTTGCGACTTGTCTTTTCAATGGTCTGTTTTGTAAAGCAGGATTTTTATATGATGAAGTGTATTTATTTTATTTTATTTTTTTAAGACTAGTGCTTTTATGTACTAAGAAATGTCTACCCCTAGACCAAGGTCTGAAAATTTTCTTCTAGATTTTCTTTCAGTTTATGATACAGTTTTTAAATTGTTTTATGTTTAATTTTGAATATTTTGCATGGTATGAGGTAGAATTAGCTTTCATTTTCCCTTTGGATGGGCTCTCATTCTATCACCATTTATTAGAAAATTGTTCTTTTCCTACCCTTTTCCTATTGAATTCTAACAATATTTACATATTTTTATTTATGGAAACTCTATATTCTTTCATTGATGGATATGTCTACTTTTTTAAATATATATTTTTATTGATTTTAGAAAGGAAAGGAAAAGGACAAAGAAATAGAAACATCAATGATGATAGAGGATCATTGATCGGCTGCCTCCTGCACACCCCCTACTGAGGGTCAAGCCTACAACCTGGGCATGTGCCCTGACCAGGAATCAAATCCTGGTTTATAGGTCAATGCTCAACCACTGAGTCATACTGGCCTGGCTGGATATGTCTATCTTTATGCTACCACTACACTGTCTTGACAGGTTTAAAGTAAGTATTCTAGTAAGGTAGTATTTGATGGGTTACAATTCACTGCATTTCTTATCATTATTATCCTATATAATAAAACCCTATTATGCAGATCGACTGAACAACAGAATGACCGTCACTTGACATGCACTGACCACTAGGGGGCAGACACTCAATGCAGGCACTGCCCCCTGGTGGTCAGTGAACTCCCACAGGGGGAGCACTGCTCAGCCAGAAGTCGGGCTCACAGCTGGTGAGCACAGCTGCGGTGGAGGTAGCCTCTCCTGCCTCTGCAGCAGCGATAAGGATCCATAAGAGGTCCCAGACTGCCAGAGGGCACAGGCTGGGCTGAGGAACATCCCCCCCACACCCCCCAGTGCACGAATATCGTGCATGGGGCCTCTAGTTACTAATAGTTCTAAAAATTATCATAATTATTAATGGTGGTTTATAGCAGAAAGGCTAGTCCTATTGCAGCTACTTTGATATAACCAAGAGTGCAATTTTCTGTTTACTGATAGATTGATAATATTTTTTGTCCCCTGAGAAATTAAAGATTGCTTCAAATATCTTGCTATTCCTTCTATTAAAATATAAAGGCTAGCCCAGCTGGCATTGCTCAGAGGTTGAGTGTTGATCTATGAACCAGGAGATCACAGTTTGATTCCCTGACAGAGAACATGCCCTGGTTACAGGCTCGATCTCCACTAGAGGGCATGCAAGAAGCAGCCGATCAATGATTCTCTCTCATCATTGATGTTTCTATCTCCCTCTCCCTTCCTCTCTGAAATCAATAAAAATATATTTAAAAATATATAAAGGGTAATTCCCTTATCTTGAATATGGGATCATTTTAATGACTTTTTGTCTAATCAAATGTGGGGGGAAATTAGGTTCTGGGATCGTTAAGATGAGATCATAAAAATCCTGTAGCTTCTTTCTAGCTCTTTTGAACACTCTCTCTGTAAGGCCTGAGTTGCCACTTAAGAATTCCCAAACCCCCAATACTGCCACTCTGGGGAGGGTACATGGAGGCATTCTGATTTGTAGTTCCAGCCTAGCCCGGAATTCCAGCTGTCCTTCTAAGGTGCTAGACATATGAGAGCAGCTATCTTGGACATTCCAGACCAGTCTGTCTGCCAACTGACTATCAGAGTGACTTTCAGCAATGCCATGTGGTTTGGAAGAAGCCATTGATAAGTATGTCTCTGCTAACAAGTAAAGCAGAATAATTGTTGTTACCAAGTGTCAGGTAGAAGTAGGTCACATATGTCAAATTCTAGTGAAATTTGTCAGTTTTTCTTATTAGGAGGTGAATATGACACTTTAGAGTCCCAAACCTAGGATCTCCAACATTCTCCAAAAGAGCAAAGACTTTGAGGTAATTGAGACCAGGGCTCAAATCCAGGGATTTCCATTTAAAATCCATAAACACATAATCTTACTGTCAACTTTTCTGATACTCTATCTTGTTGTCTCAGTGTGTAGGGAAAGAAACCTACCAAGGTTCATCCCATATTTGCTGCCTAAAAACTCCATTCATGCTACTTAGCTTCCCTGGTCACATGTCATCTATAGAATAAAAACAATATCACCTGCACCATGGAGGGATTGTAAAGATTCAGCAAGACCTTCCTTGTGAAGAACTTAAAGTCAGGCAGCAAGAATTTGCTAGGTATTATTGGTGGGAGAATTAAATGAGAAAAGGTAAAGGTGTGTATCACATGAAAGCATTCAACTAATGCCAGAGTCCTCCCTCCTAGGACACTTTGAACATAAAGAAACACATCTGCACACAGCCTCAAGGGGAACATGGCTCCCTAGTTCTCGTACAAGTTAAAGTCTAATTATGACCTGGGTTGTAATTGTTTTACAAAATGTAAAAATTATTGCAATGAGAATTAGTAATTTACTAAAAAATTTAATTGCAGAGATTTTAAATTCCATGCTAAAAAAAGACCCATAAGCTTCAACTACCAAAATTTAGCTTCATCTAGTGTTTTTCCACATTAGAAAATGGCTGTGACTTGACTGCAGAATATAAACCATTGACTCTGTGGTACAAAAAAAAATGCTATTATATTCTAAAGAGTTATGTAGTCTATTATGCAACAGAGATACACTAAAGGCACCATTTTATTAAGGATTTTATGGGAAAAAAATGAGGCAGAGGGTGTGTAATAAAGCCAAACACAGAATATGAGTTTTCCCACAAAGAACTTTGTTTAAGCGGTCTCATTTGGAAATGCACATTCATTTAACTGTATTTACAAATCATGAATTTTTTTTTTAACCTAAGAATAATATGGAGTGTGGAAATGCCTTTCTATGCGGGAAGGTTTCTGATTGATTTTGCTGAGCTTCAGGAAATGTAGCTTAGCAGCTACATTGCATAGAAACTCCAAGCTATAGCATGCACAAATTTAGCAGAGTCTGCCCTGTACAGCAATTTTGATACTGCTACATATAATCTGCATTTACTGCATTCAGCCAGTTACACCCCTTTATCAATGCTTAGAGCAGGCTGGCAATTCACAGAAGTGCGACAACGAGTCTGCATTTCAGTCTATCTGCTTCCTGATATGTTTTAAGAAAGAATCGCTCCTGACTGGGACTGACATTCTCTGTCTTAACACTTACCATGAATATACTAGTATGTAGGTCCATCCATAATGTCACAGAGATAATTGTCAAGTCTGAAGGCAACCTTGTGTGAGATTAGCATAAGTTCATAATAAAGTACCTGATCCAGATAGGATCTTTTTTCCCCTCCAAATGCATTAGTCAATCAGAAATTAAGATTGACTACACGGATTCCTCAGTCTATAAACATTTACCACCCCTCAGTGGTATGAATGACCATGTTGAGAAAACTTGCTAAGTTTAATAACAATGCTTCTCTTCTTTGAGTGTGGAAAGGCAGCGTTGTTAAAGCTATAAACACGAAATCCATAAAGTATGAATTCTGTATAGTGGAATCCATAAGACTTTGTTCAAAATGCCCATAATGAAAGCAATTAGAATATTCTAATTTAAAATCAATCAAGTAAACTCATAAAAAAGCACCCTGCCATTAAAAAAAATCTGTTAAATTAATAAAATGGAAATTCGGTACTTATTTGTTAAGAATTATGCAGTGAGTGTCATTATTATACAATAAATTACCCTCACTATAGTACTGTTGCTGTTAAAACCTGCATATGTCAATTATTCAGGATACTTATAGAAGATTTTTAAAGCAGTACATAAATACATGAATTATTTCCAAATCTGTGTAAAATTGCAAGTCCGTAGATAAGTTAAGTAGATTGGGGGAATAGAAGCAAGCGATTATTTTATTTTATTAACAAACAAATCAGGTGAGGGGCGATGGGCAAACAAAGGCTAATTTTTGTGAAGCATTTGTTAAATGGCAAGATTTCATTGAATGTCTCTAAATTAAATTTCTCTCATCACAATTGTTCATTTCTGACAATATGAGGGACTAGATACTCTGGTTGTCTCATGAAAATGAAACAGCCGAAAAGTCATTTGAAATGTGTGCTCTATAAATGAATCCATGCACAAAGAAAATGTAAGAATTCTCATTTGAAAGCTGAAAAACTGAGGAGAGAGAAACCAACTTATAGAGAGAAGTAACACTCTATAAAAAGTTTGAACTTCGGTAAATCTGCCTAATATGTTTCAAACTAGTTTGCACAGTCTCTCAGAAAGCAAAAAACATGAGGGAACATCAATGCCCAAACAATGTGGGAGTCTGTTTGGAAAACTACCCTGACTAAGCTGGGACCATCAAAAGGCTAAACCTGTAGTATAGCTGTGAGCTGAAACTGGTTAACCCATTTCTCCAGGTGATGAAAGGTAAAGCTAAATGTGTACACACACACACACACACACACACACACACACACCACCACCACACACACACACACACACCACACACCTCCTAGAAATCTTTGAGAAAAAAGAAAGAAAAAGAAAAAGTTGGACCTCATATTCACACTCTTTGCATAATAAAGAAAATGAAAATATAACACAAAAACTTAGAGTTTCTTTTAAAGTTACATGAACATGACATAGGCAATATACATCTTTTTTGGAGCATTTCATCTTCATTCCTTTTTTTTTTTTAAGAGAGGAAGCGAGAGGGAGAGAGAGAGAGAGAAACATCAATGATGAGAGAGAATCATTGGTAGGCTGCCTCTTGTATGCCCCCTACTGGGGATGGAGCCTGAAATCTGGGCATGTGCCCTTGACCAGAATCGATACCTGGGACCCTTCGGTCTGCAGGACGACACTCTATCCACTGAGCCAAACTGGCTAGGGCTCACCTTCATTCTTGAATTCAAATGAATTCAAATGAGCACTCACGGTCAAATTTAACTAAAGAAACAAGAAAAAAAGAACCTGCAAAAACAAAAGGTATTGAAAATAAAGCCTGTAAAAAATCCGATATTACAGCAATTACAGAATATAAATTACATATATGTCCCTGGACCTAAGAGGACAGAGAGTGTCTGACCTGCTCCGGAAAGCATTAAAGGATGAGAGAGGCTGGCCCAGGGGCCCACAGCACGAGAGAAAAGGCCTCAGCTAAGGAAATCAGTGCATTCTGCCAGACAGCAGGCCACGCTGCACTTTTCTTATGAGTAACATGTGAGCTTTGTGAGAGTTCAGCCTGGGATTGTCTTAGGTCTCATCTAAAAAAGTCTTGGTTGCCTCGCCATTGTTGTTCAGTGGTTGAACCAGGAAACCGTTGCATTCCTGGTCAGGATACATGCCCAGGTTGTGGGCACAATCCCCAGTGTAGGGTGTGCAGGAGGCAGCTGATCAATGAGTCTCTCTCATCATTGATGTTTCTATCTCTCTCTCCCTCTGAAATCAATAAAATATATTTTAAAAATAAAAATAAATAAAAAGGCCTTGCTCAACGAGGGGGTCTCTGTAAAAAGAGGCTTGGAACAACATCACCAGATGCAGGAGGTTTTAAGGAGAAAGCTCAAGAAAGCAACCATGCATTGAATCTGCCTGGGAGAACTACCTGTAAAGAATCCCCAGCCATTTGGAGCAGACCTCACAGAGCTCCACGTATGCCCAGGATAATTCACCACTTCTTTCCGCGGAACGAGGCAGCAATTTACAAGCATCAGTAGGACCATTCTTGCCCCATAACCCTTTTCATTTCAGTCCTGCAAGAGCCACATCTTGTTGGGATGTGGGGGAAGGGGCAGGAGACAGGTTTAAAAATAGGAAAGTTTATTGCTTGCCCACTCCATTGGCCAAACTTGTAAAGAGAACGGTAAACACATATTGGTGTTTTGAGTCTTCTAGAGTACAGGGAATTATGATGAACAAAATAAGAGGATTCTCAGGAATGAAAGTTACTAAAGGACTTTTTATTACCTGGGAGTGATCTACTTTGTATTTCTTTTAGTAACAGGAGTTTGCCCCTCAAAAAGGGGATTTTAAATAAGGAGTTTCGATGACATGAGTAAGTTAATTTCTGATTCTATCTTTGCTCATTTTCCAGGTTAAATAAATATGAATAAAACTATGAATTTAATATAGAGTTGTTAAACCAATGTTCAAGGAATTAATTAAAAGATTGTTTTGGAAATATAGTTTAAAATATGTGTTATATCAAATGCTTCCCAGCATGTTTTGAAAATGATGAAAAATACAAAAAAATAATTTAATTCCAACCACTTAACTGACTAAATACACTGTATAGCTTGGTGGGGAGGAGGGGAGGAAATAGAGAAATTAAAGGCAATGGCTTCTCACTGAGGTATATCAAATCCTATTAGTGCAGGTAATTTCCTTGGCTGGAAACAGGACAGGGCTCCTATTGTCTTCCTTGCTTTTGCTGAAATCTTTTATTTATCCTCCATGTCTGTTTCATTTGCAGGTAACTCTATTCCTTTTTCCACATTTTTCATGCAGGGTCATTTTTATCCTATGACAAAGTTACTATGATATGCATAGTAAATATTTAAAATTCGTAAAATCATGTTTTAGCTCTTTATACACTTAATAGTTCTAGTTATTGTTGATCGTATCTCACTAAGCTTTCAAAAACATATCCCTCCACTAAAGAGAAGTGTGTTCCTTTGAAATTTGATTGCCTGCAAAGCTGACATGAGGTTTATTTTCCTTGTGAAATAAGCCATTTATTCTGGAATGCGTACACATGCAGCTGTAACTTGAAGGAAATAAGTCATCTGGGGCGAGTGTTTAAATATCACACATTTCTATTCTAATGCTGGTAGGTTAGATTTAAGGTTCAATTATTATTAAACATTTATTATTAATGATACTTTGCACAGATAGTGCACTTATAGTTCACTAGAGACAGTCACAGAAGCCATCTCATGGATCTACCATAATTATCCTGGGAGCTTGAAAGGTATTAGCATGCCAACATCAGAGCTGGACAGAGAGATGCATGTTGGTTAAGGGATTTCATCCAGATCATCCAGTCTGTGACAGCACCAGCTGTAAAATGGTGTACTTAGATAATACTCAGAATGGGCATGGCGAAGGACAGGTCCCTTAGGCCTTCTCCCAAGGGATGAAAGACACTCCCCACCCATTCCCACCGAATGGTGGCGGGCCTCTTTTGTTCACTTCCTTTTGACTCCAGGAGCCTCATTCCTAGAGCAGTGTCAACATGCAACATCTAGCTCAGGGCTTTCCCTTCTATTCTACATACTAGTAGTGTCTCTTATTTTTATTTGTTTCCTTTATATCTTTTAAAAAAATCTTTAAAAGAATTTTAAAAATCTTTTTAAAAAGAACCACTAGAATGTTGTTGTTAATTATGTAAGAGCTCCCTGAAAATGAATAACAACATTGTTGGGGGTACATTTTGCTAACAAAATCCAAAAGCTTAATAACAAAAGTTTTTGCGTGGCTCTAAGTTCAAAAGGAATAGAACAAGTAGATACGAACATATTCTAAATTGATCAGAAATATAGGAAGGCACTTAGATTAGAATCCTTAGAAGACTTAAAAGGAAAAGTAAAAACACAGTCTTGTAAGTTAAACTTGCAACATTTAATGATAAATTTACCAGGCAATGGACAAGTGCTAAGTAAAGTGCTTATAAAAAGAAATTTAAAACAATATTGTACTGTGTGGTTCACATGGATCTATTGAATCACAAGTTTGTCCAAAAGCATTGCCTCATTCACTTATCAAAATGGCAGAGCCCTTTCGATATCAGAGAGGGCTCTGCCCTGTAATGGAAAAGTCTAAGGCAGATAATTATAAGTCAGGGACAGGTCAAAGGCTATATTAATTAAACAACTAATTGGATATTGGAAGAATTATCCCTTCCCTGAAAACTTCTATTAATTTGGGGTTCTTTTTGTTTATGGAAGTTTTATGAAGCAACGTGCTAATCAGTGATTTAGGTCTAAGAGTTCAGGTATAGGTTAAGGAATTAGATAATATGTACTTTAAGTTTGCTTCAGTCATGACATTCTGAGATTTTTGTGAGCAACTTTATCTTAGAAAATCAAGCACTTTTCTTGACTTTCTAAATAAAACAAAATGCTATGTTATACTTTAAAATTTGTAGTAGTATTATCGCAAAAACAAAAGATAAAATAATTTACCATTAACTTCTTTTTCTTTAATTTCCAAGATTCTTAATCTTGAATAATTTAAATTTATGCTTATTTTATGTATTATATATATTGTTTTATTTTCTATGAAGAAAATAATTCTCTTGATCTACTAATAAGTACTTTTTATCTTAACAATCTGTGCATTACTAGGAAAAGTACTTTCAATTTTACATGAGATTATAACAAATAATAAATGCTGGATAATTCTAAAATATCAAATAATATATTGTTATGATATTAGGGAAAAGGAAATGATAGAAAAAGAAAACTTTCCATGCCTTTACCAAAACGATTGTAGGATATTTTCTTCATGCTACACTTTTTCTTCTGTTATGACATGCCCCCTCAGAGACATAAAGGCCACAACTACTTCATTTTCTAACTTATTAAGCCGTCTGAGGGGGAATTGAGAGCTTCAGTTCCAGGTTATGGTTATAATTACTAACTGCAAAAATCCCTGTTGCCATTCATTAAGTAGTCATAATATTTAATTGAGACTGGGGTATCTACACACGGCATACCACCATGCATAATTATCTGTACACATAAGGGAAATCTGAGGGTACTTTTAACAATGAGACAGAGCAACAAAAACTATATATTCTTATTTAAGTATTGCCTTTAATCTTCTCAGTGATTAAATACACATCTCTGTGTTTTTCTGCAAAGGAGGACATTAAGCTAAATAAATGAACCATAAAGGGAGGAAGGAAAAACAACTTTTCACTGTAATACAATGGATAAATCTAGGATGCATTAACACATTACACTGTTTTTCGGGTTTTGTTGTTGTTGTTGTTGTTGTTGTTTTAGTTTTTGTTGTTGTTGTTGTTGTGTGTGTGTGTGTGTGTGTGTGTGTGTGTTTCCTACTAAGTTGTATGAGAAAGGCCAGCAGGTGACCAGGGCTGTCACATCCTGCCAATGTAGGGAATCAGCTTCCTTTCCTGGTTGAGATTGGAAGGTACTAGGATTAGAGGGGACCTTCACCCCAGCTTTTGCTTCCACAGCTTTGCTCCTGGCACAGCACTTATCTCTTTGACTGCTGGGAAACTACTAAAAAGAGAGAAACTTGAAAGTAACTGGAACTTTCTCTATGAATCTCTTTGAAAGTTGCCACCTTCCAGGTTAGCTTTTAAGTGAAGTCAAGATATTGGGAACCTGCAAATAAAGGAAAGCTTGCACACTGAACTTGCAATAATCCTCACATGGAAAATAGAAATCTAAAATTAAAAAAAATTGTCATTATGATGCTCAGAATTAATCATGTGATTCCTATAAATGTTAATGTGAATTGTGGGAGAGAAGGTATAGGAAACTCCTGAAATTATTGAAACAAGTAAAATGATTCCCCCACCCCAGAATCTAAGGTAGGTGAAATTATTGTTATAATTTTAAAATTTTCTTTATTTTACATCTGGAAAGTACTTTATAATAACTTCTTGTATTATTAATTTGCAGCCCACCTGTGAGATTTGTTATTTTAGTTATTATTTATCTTTATGAACAGCACTCTTGCTTTGTTGTAATTGCAAACATTTATTTCTATGGGGATGGAAAGAGTACGCTCTGCCCCTCTGTGGAGTACTAATTATTAATATAAAATAGAGCCAAGGAGAGCCACTTGAGCTCCTTAGTCTACACATCTGGTTTTAACAAAAAAAAAATGATATTTGAGATGTAGATTTTGATATTTATCAAATACTCAAGAATTGTAACTGTGGGAGATCACTTGGAGAAACAAGAAAAGACAATATAACTAAAATTTCAGGATTTACTCTCCTCACTGGGAACTACTTTTGCAGGTATAACGCCATAAAATAGTAGACAATTTGCAAATAACCCTAGTTAATATTTAATGACTTAAATCTCTGTGCCAGGGATTGTGTCTGACACAGCATATAAAGAAGAACCATCGAGAGCAAATGGCCATGTATGTGGAAGTTTGCTGGAAATGCACGAATTTCCTTCCTGAGATTCGCTGAAATATAATACTTTAATTTGATTTGTACCCATGCTCCAGGACACCAAGATACAAGTGAAAGGCAATCCGCCACTCTCTATCCACAAGCCCCAACAATGTATTGAGCAAGGATTTTAGTGAATTATTAGTTTCAAACATTAAAAACCATCTCTGACCAATTTTAGTGGGAAAGGATTTTATTGAAAGGTTAGTGGAGATTTCACAAATCTCCAGGAAAGCTGGTGGGAAAGATTCTGCACATAACAGAGAAACCAGAAAGCAAGGGGCAAGAACCAGCCAAAATTCAAACTTCAGTGAGTGCATCAGATCAGCCCCTAATGAACCACACAGACACTCCCTTCCACCTGGAAGCTGCCATCTCTGAGGCCTCTTGGTTGTCCTGCTTCCCTGTCTCGCCAGTTGCTGGGGCAACTGATTGGCTGAGCCTCGGATGCATAACTGGGCATGCACAGTGGAAGAAAAGGGGTTTCAATGCCGGGATGTACAATTTAAATTTTCTTCCCATCAAGAAGGATAGTGAGAAAGGGTTGTGAGTTTTGTTAATTTATATGCCAAACGTATCCAGGCTCAGGTGAAAGAGAAAAAGAAAGTCACAGTTGAGAGCTGAAGAAGCCCTATAATCACCCGAGCGAAATGAAATGATTTCTCAAGAAAAGAAGTGCTTGGCTTATTCGGTATTTTTCATATTCCTGGAAACTTGAGTTGCTACTTATTCCTAGTGTGTCTTGCTTCGGAGACGATTCTTCATACTGTATTTTAGGATGTACATCTAATATATTATTCAAACGTTTCCAGCCATGTCAACGGAGTCTCCAGGGGCAGGTCTCCTGAGAATTGTCAATTGAGTTTATGTTCCAATTGAATCAACTTGCAGAGAGGCATTATTGAAATAAAAAAAAAAAGTTTCAAGAGAACTTGTTTTTAAATTTTGTTAAGAAAACATAAGATTTAACCTTTTAACAAATTTTCAAGCACACGATAGAGTGTTATTATCTACAGGGACAATGTTGTATGGCAGATCTCTAAAAAGTATTCATCCTGCATAATAGAAACTTACTGAACATCTATTCTCCATTTCTTCCTCCCATCAGTCCCTTCGACAAGCGGGTGAACTTGAGAACATTTTGTTAAGACAGTCCTGGAGAGATAAATACTGCATGATTGCATTTATATGAGGTATGTAAACCAGCCAGGCTCATAGAACACACAGTGGGAATTTTATTTGTTTACAAAACTCCATTTTTTAAATTTTGAGGAAGATTTACTTTAATTGATCAAAATTATAAGCCGCTGCTAACTCCCCATTCTTGCTGATCATTGGAGTTATGGTTTGTGCATAACTATTGGACTGATGCTACAGCAATCAGAACAGTAAGATGCTATATGAAAGAGGAAGTATAACAATGAAATTATTGCAACATTTAAAAACATGCTTTACCCTTGTGAGATCCTTGGATCTACCTCTTTCAATTTTGAAAGATGTGTTCATACGTAAAAATGCTTAATGTAAGAAAATATAGACATTACATCTGTGCTACTCCCCTAAAGATTAAGAATTTAGTTTATCTAGTCAATTATAAAATTAATTCTTACTATCTACCTCTAAACTTAAAATTAGTTTAGGAATTTTCTGGAAATATGACTCTTACCTGTCATTTAAATTACTTAATTTGTTTATCTCTATTTTAAACGGGAATAATTGCCTGTAACTTGACAGTTTTAATATGAGGCATTCAAATGCTCTGAAACTATCAAGTAAAGGTTTAAGGTAAAATACATTAGCAATTCGTTTAATCTCTCAGCAAAGGTTATTATTTATGTGGAGCAAAAGTTAATCACAAAAACTTAAATTTAAAGATTTATCTTCACAATTATGCAACCTTTATTTAGCAACAGTAATTTGGATGCAGAGTAATCCTAGAAATATATTTAGCAACTAGAAGAAACCAGTTTAAAGATCATACTAATTCCATTCTGTTTGAGTATAAATAATATTAATGAAAAGGACACTGTATTATTATGCAGCACTCTTTAATTTTCAGGCTTACTATATCTGCTTTTGTTTTTCCATACTATTCCTATGGATTATTCAGAAAAGATGGTACTTTCCCTTTACAAATGGGATGATTGAGAACTCAACAAATTACATAATTTATCTCAGGACACACAGATATGATAGTTTTAGAGCTATCACCAGAACCTCAAGGTTACTTGGATATTCCTCTTCAATCCTGAGACCCCTGGGAAGTTTCAGGATTTACACCCCTCAATGGGAACTATACTTGCGGATATAAGTTTCAAGCTTTATTGGAGAAAATATTCTAATTATAGAGATTTTGTTAAGAAAGGTTTTAATTAAGAGTATAATTTTAGGTATTTCGAGATAGCTCACAGGGATCCCAGAGCTCCCAGAACATTGAACAAAATGAGACTCTTTGGGCTCCTCCTAGCTCACTCCCCTGGTGTCTGTGTCCATTGGTTAGGCTTATATTCATGTATACAAGTCTTCAGTTGATCTCTCCGCCTTACCCCTACCCTTCCCTCTGAGGTATAAAGGAAACATCACTACCTGTAGAATCACTGGAGTGGGGGAAGGCAGGTTGGGTTGTATTGGGTTCCGGGTTAAAAAAAAGGGGGTCGGATAATTACGGTTCCATTTTGAAGGCAAACTTTTCAATTTATGTTAATGGACATTTATTAAACAACCACTATGTGCTAGGATGGTATGTCCTCACTTAATGGCATACATAGGTTCTTGGAAATTGTGACATTAAGCAAAGAAACACACAGGAGACCAATTTTTCCCAAGGCTAAATGATGTAAACAAGAGTTAAGTTTCTGCTGCATACTTTTGGTCACAAAAACATCACCTAACTTCTACAAAAAAGACCCAAAACACTTCTAATATTAAACATCAAATGTTAGCTATACATACATTTAATAGAAAGGAATAAAAACAAGTTAGCTCATTATTTTCCACTTGCTTATTCCAGATCAGGGTCACCAGTGGCCAGAGCCTATTCCAACAACTCAGGGCATGAGGTGGGACCCACCCTGGACAGAACACTTTTCTGTTGCAGGACCACCTACACTCAGACTGGGACAATTTAGACACCCTGGTTCAAAAATGCACATCTTTGGGATATGGGAGGAAACCGAAGTCCCAGGAGCAAGCCCACAAAAACATAGGGAGAACATGCCAACTCCTACAGACAGTGGCCCTAGACAAACTTAATATTTCTTCTCATCAACATTATAACTGAATGACATTGAATAAAACTGTGCTAGTCAAGGACCTGCTCTAAGTGTTTTAAATATGTTGCATACTTAAATTAGGCTTTCCAGACCTCTTCATATCATGATACAGGTAGAAGGTGGGGATGTTGGCACAACACACACGAATGAGTGTGTGGATTGAGGGACTGGTTGAGGATGAGGGATCGATATCTCTGCACATCTGGGACCAGCTGGAGGATATGATCCACATCCACGCCCTCGATGCTCAAAAGTGTGGTTACCAACCAGCAGCAGCAGCACCTGGGAGACTGCCAGAAATACACGCTCCCAGGCTCACCTCAGACCTGATGGATCAACATCTGAGTTTTAACAAAATCTGACATAATCCTTAAGCAGGTCAAAGTTTTAGAAACACTGTTCTAATGAGTGGTCTTCAAATTGTGCACCTGGGACACAAGCTTTCCTAAATTATCAGGATATGCACCCAAGGTTTAGAAGCAGTGAGAAGATTTAAAAAATACTAATGCCTGGGTCTCAACCACAGAGATTCTTTTTTTTAAAAATATATTTTATTGATTTTTTACAGAGAGGAAGAGAGAGGGATAGAGAGCCAGAAACATTGATGAGAGAGAAACATCGATCAGCTGCCTCCTGCACACTCCCGACTGGGGATGCGCCCGCAACCAAGGTACATGCCCTTGCCTGGAATCGAACCTGGGACCCTTGAGTCCACAGGCCGATGCTCTATCCGCTGAGCCAAACTGGTTAGGGCACAGCCACAGAGATGGTGTTTTGATTGTTTTGTGGTGTTTTCATGTCACTCCAGGGGCATCTAATGAGTGACAGTATTTGGGAATAAATGCACTAAGCAAAACTGTAACCTGGATGTTACTTTTTTTTTTTTTTTTTTTTTTTTATAGAGTCAGAGACACAAAAAGGATTAAGGAAATTCAATTAGTAAATAGAGTTGGGCTTAAAATTTAGACCTCAATCTCACATATTCTATTTATTTATTTTTTTAAATATATTTTATTGATTTCTTACAGAGAGGAAGGGAGAGGGATAGAGAGTCAGAAACATCGATGAGAGAGAGATATTGATCAGCTGCCTCCTGCACACTCCCCACTGGGTATGTGCCCGCAACCAAGGTACATGCCCTTGACCAGAATTGAACCCGGGACACTTGAGCCTGCAGGGCGACGCTCTATCCACTGAGTCAAACCGGT
Source organism: Myotis nattereri (assembly GCF_964212035.1). Taxonomy (NCBI): domain Eukaryota; kingdom Metazoa; phylum Chordata; class Mammalia; order Chiroptera; family Vespertilionidae; genus Myotis; species Myotis nattereri. The sequence goes on from NC_138076.1 coordinate 35,192,682, forward strand.
CAGGGCTCACATATTCTATTTAAAAGGTGTTAGTATCTTACACAGATTCCCAGAGGTTTTCAATAAAATTTGTATTAATTAAACATTTTTCCAAGCAATGTCCCAAATGGGGAAAAAAAAGTAAATCTATTCTTGACTAGTATAATAGAGCCACAGCCAACTGAGAAAAATGTGAACATAAAACAAATATTTTATAGAGCAATTCTTTTTTTGATTGCTGTTCTAAAGACATAAAAATAATTCTATTCCTTGTTATAAAGTACTTCTAGTTCTTGTTGATCTAAAGATATTACAATAATTATATTTCTTGTTAAGATGACTGCTTTAAATTTTTCCTCCAATTCATCCATGTGTGTGCATTTAGTGTTACATTATCTCTGGCCTTTACATAAGTGATCTGTATAAATTATGTAAAAATCAATCCTAAAGATTGGAACCCAGCCTTTAAAAAGCCATTTATATATTTTAAGTACATTTTAAAAACTAATCTCGAAAACCCCAGTTTCACATGTGAACCAAATTAGAGAGGTTAATTAGGAGAGGAATTCTGAGCTATATTCCCCATTAAAACTTGGGTATTATTTCAAGTGTTTCCTTCTTTTTAATGTCAGCAGCTGAACCAATTTCACAGGTCAAACTAGCCCGCTGGACAGTCAGTGAATGAAAACTGATGGGATGGACCCAAGGAGAGGCACAATGATAGACTCATCTCCTGGAGGCACACGACCAGAAAAATTGTAATTAAAAATACATGAATTTTAATCTTATCCTAGTGGGAAACCTTGGGCAAATTGCCTAACGTTACTGAATATATACTCCTCATTTAGTAATTAAGGAAAACAATATGTACTGGATTAAGTGGTTGTCAGGATAAAGAGAATTGTGTGTAGACTTTGGCATAGTTTTTCTGATCCTTCATGTTTTTAGGGCTAACGTTATGAGGATATTAAGGCTTGATGTCAAGAATGAAGATGTGCTTAGCTGCTATGGTGCTCCAGTCACTCTTACTGATGTTCATTTATTCCAACTCAATGCAGCTGGGTGAGGCCAATGTGAATTCTGGATTCAATTTTAGGTCTCTCTGCTTATGTGGACTTTTCCCAGCCTTACAATTTCTTGCTTTTGCTCAAGTGGTTCTTTCAAGGTCAAGTCATATATGAGCTATAGCGATTCATGGCAAAAAATATTTATTAATCGCCTGGGTTTTAGGAGCTGTGTTGGGTGACAGGACATACAAAACTGACTAAATGAGAACGGGTCATCATCAAAAGGAGTTTTTATCTTGGATGGTATATTAGTCAGGGTTCTCCAGAGAAACAGAATAAATGAGAAATGAGAGGAAGAGAGGCGTGGGGGGAGAGGGGGGGTAGAGAGAGAGAGAGAGAGAGAGAGAGAGAGAGAGAGAGAGAGAGAGAGAATGGTGAAATATTTAAGGAGAAGATAGTGAGATATTTAAGTAGGATTAGAATTACACTGATTGGCAATAGGCCCAATCTAGTGGGTTTTTAAAAAAATTTATTTAGTGAAGAGCCATTTTAATTGGTTCAGTGAACTCTTATAAAATAACCAGTTTCCTTATACTCTACTTGGTGGCAGTGAAATCTGAGGCAGAGTTTATCACACAATCACTTGGAGAGTTTCCTATGCTACACACCACTCCTTGAGTTCTGAATCAGTAGATTTGGGGGGGAAGTCCTCTAATTTTTTCAAACAAGTTTTTAGATAAAGCTGATACTGCTGGTCCAGGGACCATACTTTGAAAACTGCTATTTTAATGCATACATTCGATAGCAAGAGTCAGATTACCTGGAGCTTTGACATTTAAGTTCTACCACTTCATGGCTGGCTTGCATTGAGACTTCCTGTGCCTTCTCTATAGCTCATTGCCTTTGTCTTTACAGGGGGGAAAATAATAGTACCTTATATGATAAGATCATTGTGAAGAATAAACAAATAAAGCACTTCTAATGCCTGGCACATGGTATAATCACTCAAATTATGCCTATTTTCACACAAATGCCTTAATTATTTTATAGGAGAAATATTACAAATTCTATAGCATTTGAATGGTACTTGCTTTCTACTTATTATTAGCCTGTCTCTATCTAACACAGGTTACCCTGCACTCTCCCTGTTCTTAGCCAACCCAACCAAACTGATGTCCTAAAGCACTCTTTTGACACTTCTTATGTGGGTGTGAAGAAGGAAAATAAATAATTTATGAAAAACAACAAAACTCGAATCTTCTTTCTTACATTTTTAAACCGAACCATTTATTTATATCCCAGAGGTACATATAAATGAATACAGTATTTTTTTTTCAGTTAATGTTATTTATTTTAGTGGGGATTTTTTGGTTTGTTTGTTTTTACTGGAGCCTTGCTGTTTTTCTTTCGCATATCCTTTAAAGTGCTTCTTTAGAATGGTATAAATACTTAATTGCTCATAAATATTTTTTGTTGTATTGATTTGCTTTCTTTAAAGTATCAAATGTAAACATAGTATTAGTCATATTTGCTGTTCAATTATTTCATCATACCCTTCATTTAAACTCATTCTTACGTTAAAATAGAATAAGTCATCTATTTCCCACTTTGGCTTATTTTCATCATACACTTAATTTAAAATAATTCTTAGGTCATAAATTATACATAGGAGAATTTTTTGTACTTTTTTTGTCCTCCATTTGTCTTAAATCTCCTTAAGCAGAACAAAAACCTAAGGCAAAATTTCTGCCTGGAAAACTTGAGAAGTTTGATTTGTTCCACCAGTTTTATGCAACTTAATTTGGGTTCCTTATTCAACATAGTCTGGAATATAAACTTTCTTTTAAAGAGGTTACTTTGGAAAATCCACCAAACAAGTCAAAATCAATGGCTTCCTTACAGAAAGAACCCTGGGGGAAGAATCTGCAGAAATTGCTTCATGTGTGCCTCTGCTACTAGTTTTTTTTGTGCTTGATTGCTTGTCAGTTGGCAGAAATCAATGGTTCTCTTTACACCATAGAGGAGCGAAGGTGTGGGCCAAACTGCAAGCTATCAGTACTCTGAATGTGGATTAAACATTTCATTGTTGTCCCTTCAGCATGTGCCCCGAAAGTACCACTTGGCTCAGAATTTCAAAGGACTCCATTTAGTAAAGCTTTAATTCAAAATAGACACAGGTGACAGCTCTATTATTTTTGCACATTTAGATGCACCCACATCTGCTTGTATTTATCTCAGCCGTATATGCCCATTTGTTGTAATTATTAGTCTCGGATGTTGTTGACGATAAATATCTCAAATGCCTATCAAGGTTAAATTAAATTAAGGAATCACACTTTTCACCCTCACCCCCTTTGGCCCTGCTTTGCTTAGGGAAATTGCAACAAAAAACGTTTGAACCTCATGTCATCTCCTCTCATCAGGAATGCTTTTCAAAGTAGTCTTAGGTTCCTAATCTAGCCCAACTCAATACCCTACTGGCATTGTTTCCCTCTACATATAACACAGGAAAAAAAGTTGAAGTTATTTTTATATACATATAAAATGGTTTTAAATTAATTTCAATTGCTGGGGATGTGACAAAAAGTTGTAGGTAAAAAAATTTGTGGTATGACCCATTTTAACTCTTCTCCTGTTTGTTTTGGATTGCAGGCCTAATATTAGTTTTGTTTGTTTACAGTTCATCATCGGTTTATTCATTGTATTCAACATGTTGCAAATGTAGGCTCTGGTTTCTCCATTGGTAATGTAAGAGTCAACAGGGAGGAAGTCAGTGAGGGTCTGGAAATTTGGAAGAGAGGAAAAAGAAATAATAAAATGAGAAGGCAGATTAAGAAAATGGAATAGCAGGATTTTTTAAAGGAAATATGATTTGCAAGATACACAAATATTTTCAAATGAAAATGTAAGAAAGACATGACAGCTGTTGCCCAAATTCACATAGCTGTTCCTTTTGCAAAAACATATCAAATCTGTGTACAGTAGTGGCCCTGTGTTGGTTTACTTTCAAACAGGCAGAGAGTTTTGTTTTGTTTCATTTTATTGTTGTTATTTTATTTTTATTTTTAATTTGAAAAAATACCACATATGCGACTTTGTAGGGAAGTTGGCTGGTTTTTTGGTCAGAATAATAGCCTTTGCAACTATGGTGACATTAACTTTTGCTACTCTGGAGGTCTGAGGAAGCTCATAAATGACAGGCAGCATGAAAAGAAAAATCACATAGCAGCTAATTCAATAATATTTGAGATAATTGGACAACTTCTCAAAAATGATAGAGAGAAAATGCCAGTAAACACACTTATAAAACTGAAGAAATATTGAATAGGCAGGTCATAAACGGTAGACATTTACATGCTTCTGCTCGATAAGTACTCTGTAAAGAGAAATATGTTAGTTTTAGCAAAAGATATAGAATACCAGACTCATTTTTAATGATTATCCTGTTTATATAAAATATTTTCATTACATTGATTTATCAGTTTAAACATGGATATTCTCCAGATATACTTCTGAAGTGGAAATCTAATTATGGCCAGGGAAGAACTAGGGTAAATGAAAGTGCTAACAGCTAAGTCCTTTTCACGGCCAATAATTAGATTGATTTTGTCTGGTTTGTTATTTTTGTTACTGTTGGCTGACTTGCTTTCTCCTAACTGAAATCTTTCCGGCCTTTCTCCCCCAGTCATTTGAAGGTACTCTCGTCAGAGGGGCATGTTATTCTCCTTGACATAAGAGACTTTGCCTGATATGCACTCTTCTGTCATAAGTAATATTAAACTGAGTCCCGATTCAGGGACTTAATTAAGGATATAAGCCTTTGTGATAAACCCTTGGAGATGAGATATATTCCTGAGTTTGGAAATGGTGGGGGTGTGATCATTCTCTCAGCCACTCATTTATTGACACCACCTCACTAGTTAAATTTTTTCACTTGTAAATTTTAGGGATGGGGTGCATGCCAGGTGTAATGCTTATTGAAGTATTTGAAGATATACTTTAACATATTCTAGTAATTATTGAGGGTATTCTGTTATAACAGGAAATCTTTTCAATGAAAGCTTTTCAAATGATATAAAGGTCAAAGTAGGATATTATTTTTAGCTATCTTATTATAAAAGCTCCCCAGTGTTTTCAAACATGTACCAACTTTTGATTTAATTTTGATAAATATTTTAAGACTTAATAAACTGAGTAAATCAGTATGTTAAATTCTGACCCTTTATAAATGATTAGGGAATTAGCTAAAGTGTTTTTTTGTTTTCTTTTTTGGTCCTATAAGTCTTTACCTTTATCTCCCCAACCTCTCATCCTCACTCTCTGTCTAGAAATTCATTGATTCTGACCTGGGAAAAGAAACATAAATTTCATTATTTCTTTTGCCTCTACTCACACTTCTCACCAAAAGATGTCTCAGCATAAATTACCAAGCCCATCCATTTCTTAGTCATCTAAGTACTGAAAATCTTCTAACTCCTAAAATAACTGTGCAGCACTGATGGTCTTTCACTTATACCTAATTTCATAGTCTCCTCTTTATAATATAGCCCTTAAGCTGATATAGCTTATGGAAAATATTTTCGGTCTCTTTTGTGGAGCATTATTGATAGTAAGGATATTTTATACATTGTACAGACCTTTCTCCTGCCAAAATAAAGTGTTAATAAACATTTATTTGACCAAATCTTTTATGGAAAAGATCACAGTTTAACAGAGAACTATCTCATTTGAAAGGTTTGGAACCTCCAGTTAGACACAAATAAGATAAGAAAAAGTAGACATATGTTAAATTGTGGAACAGCAAAGTGGATACTTTATGGAAATGAACTCAAAGATTATCATTTGAATTTGACAAGGTGATAATTAAACTCCCCAGATAGATTTCTTCCACATCTGTATGCCTTTCAATAAAGTTGGTTAGCATATTAACTATTGCTGAAGAATACTAAAAAATATTCATGGAATGTAAAACTGCTATTTATTATTCATCTCAATTTGTATAATAAGTGTAAAAAATGCAATGCATACAATATTATACAAGATGCACTAAACTCTGTTATAGACATTTTTAGAGCACAAGCAGAACCCTTAAATGATAGTTTTTGTCCTGAATTATTCAAGACATTTAAGTATGAATTACCACTTTTTCACAATTTAAAAGAAATTTTCTATATTTCATTGAAAAATCTTTCATCGAAAAGATTTACTTTTATTAATGAATACCTTCAAGAATTATTAAAATTTTGTATATGTTTAATGTTGTTTAGGGCTAATAATTTATTTTTTAAAATTTTTAATATGTATTATTTTGATATGTGCATATAAACATTTGTATACATATGTGCATATATACATAAATAGATAATTAGTGTAAACTATTT